>NW_020664403.1:419435-536684 GCF_002925995.2 Terrapene triunguis
AGTGGGGCCGGTGGCCAGGACCCCAGACCGGCAGCGGGCTGAGCCACCCCCCCCCCCCCCCGCCAGCCCCGCTCAGCCCACCACCGGCCCACTTAGCCCACTGCCAGCTGAGTGAATGGAACCCCAGACCGGCAGCGAGCTGAGCGGGGCTGGTGGCTGGAACCCCAGACAAGGATCCCAGGCAAGGATCACACTAAATTGATAAGATCTGCATTTTAATTTTATTTTAAATGAAGCTTCTTAAATATTTTAAAAACCTTATTTATTTTAAATACAACAATATTTATATAATATAGCTATAGAGAGAGACCTTCTACAAATGTTAAAATGTATTACTGGCACGGGAAACCTTAAATTACGGTGAACTTGGCAGACTTAAGTAAAGAAAAAAATATTACACCTGTGTAAAACTGGTGTAAGTCAGAATAGAATCACGGGCTACATGTTTAAATTACTGTAAGAAAAAAATATAAATTTATAATAGCTGTTTTTTAAATCAACCAAATAAAGAGCTTATATTCCCACTGACTTCTGTGGGAGTAGGATTGGGTGCAAATTTGCAGCACTAAACTGAATAGGGTTTTATTTGTTTTTAATTTTTGAGGTACTTACTCTTTAGTGCAAGGCAATCATGCATACATCACCCATTTCTGAGAACTCCTCTACCGAACTATATTAATCATTTTTATGTTTTTGCTTTGTTTCTGGAATAGGATAGGAAACAATGAAGATGGATCCTGAATTATTGTATTGACTGGGTATATGACATGCTGTGGTATCTTGGGAGCAATCTGTGAAGAATTCAGGTTATGGTTCCACTGTATCTCAGTATCAGTGTTTGTAGCTATATCTACTTGACATAGTAAATTTCTTTAAAATGGCAAACAGAACAAAAATCTGAACATCATGAAAAACAATGTCCTAAATATTCCAATATTGCCTTTTCTCTTCAAAGAAGCTCAGAAATACATTATAAAGGGATGGTGACTGTAGAATCTGGCAGGTATGAATTTCAAGCAATTATTATGCAGATTGATTGCCCTTAAAAGACCTGAACTTTTCCAAAAATATTAGCATACCTTTTTAGAGAGACCTAATTACTACAACTAAGTTGAGAAGTTAAATTCTCTCAAAATATCCTCACAAAGAAATGAGTTTAATAGTTCAGTTTAAGCACAGAAGGGCCTTCAATTACCACAGTATGAAAATACTATGGAATAACACATTTATCACAGTGGCCAGCAGTCTGAAGAATGGTGGCACCAGCCATGTTTATCATCAGAAAGTATTGCTTTTACCAGTGATACAGTGCTTCCCTAAAACAGAGAATTTAATAATGAATGCTCCCCATGAGTTGACTTGAAGAATCTCAGATTTTTTTGTCACCTAAAATCTTTTGGGTCAGTGGGACTGGAATTAGGTGCAATGATGTAGTAATCTTAATGCTACCTCGGGTTTATTCTGTTTACTTGTAATCAAAATGGCTTCTTGTAAATGTCTGAGATGAATGAAAAGATGTATAGAGCACCAGCAGTTGGACTTAATGCTATTTATTTTTAATAAATTTATTCTGAGTGCCAGAAGTATTTAAATCATTTTTTAAACGAAGGAAAACTAAAAAGATTTGGCTTACTGATCTCGGCTGCTATAACACTAAGATTGTGCCACTGTGATATCTCGCGGTCAAGTGGTTTGGAAGTGTAGATGGATCCATTTCCAGAGTGTATATTAAATAGTCTGTCAAGATCAGTATGACGATCCAAAGAAAATCTAAACATGATAAAGGAAGAAAAAAATTGTTATGTAAGTGATTGAAAATGAAAAGAAGCAACTTTACCTTACAATACATCTGTATAACATTCAGATTCTTTACACATTCTATCAGAAATGATAGATGAGATAATTTAGATGAAATAAATGCTTAGTTACTGCAAGTTTAAGCTTTTTAAAATGCTGTGCAGGTCATCTGTTAGTTACGTTGATGACTGTCCCTGAAACTAAAAACAAAAATACTTAAAATAATTCTTAAAATATTAACCTAATACACAGAAAAATACAAATCCTAAGAATGATCTCAATATAGATTTATCCATTATATTTACTCTTGCAATTTATTCTGTAACTTTCATAGGCTTCTGTGAATGTTTTCTTTTTAACTAAATGATATTGTATTAAAATATGAATAATTATAGGGAGGGGGGGGGAAACATTGTTTAAATCAGTAATTAAACACTTGTTTCCTGAGAGGAAAATTCTCTTTCAGTTTGAAAAAACATGTCAGACTGATGACTCATTTCTGAGCTTTTTGAAATAACTGTTTCAAGCTTTCACCTCCTAGTTTAATGTAGATTTATTTAAAAGAAATCAAGTTTTAAAAAATCAAAATAAAAAATGTTAAAAGTATGTTAACTGGCAGGATTTTCAGTTTTAATGAAGCTACTGATATTAACTAACCTTGTACAGTACTGCAAAGCCTTTGTCTTGCAAATACTCATATGGGCAAACCTTCCATTGACTTGTAGAGAAAGTCATTTTGTCACATGGTGGCAAACTGAAATCAATAATCAGATTGCTCTCTGATTCTTCGCATTTAGGACCCAAACCTGCATTTCTCATGCACCCAAAATTGCCCCTAAAGTCAGGGATGGGTTGGAGGTAAACGAAGGATCGGGGCCTTTCAATGGGTGTATAACGGGATTTCCAAAAGCACTGAAGGTTTGTCTAACTCTGCACTTATTGGGAGCATAGTTAGGCCAACACTGAGTTCTTTTGAAAACCCTGTCCAGTACCTCTAATAGTATGCAGGTATGATCTTGTTTGGAGAATCATCCAAGAGTTTGGGTGCTTTTGTGAATGTACATGAATGATCTAGAACCTTCACAAAACCCTGTCTTTGTATTCCCAGTGCTTACTGATTTCACCAGGCTGGAAATAGTGTACCATGGGAATAGCCTTTCTCATGGTATTCTGATGCTTCCAGTCCCAATTAAACCAGGAAGTGCAGAGGTATGCAAAAATGACAGAAATAAAATAAACCGATATGAACATTTTGAAACCACACAAAATATGTGCTTCAAAGTTGGGGTAAAAGGTTTGTGTTAGTTCTGAACCAGGTGGCCAAATTACAAGTTATAATTAAGGAAAATTCCCTAGTGCCTGGCAAATTTTGGTGAAATTATATTTTATCAATATGTCTATATTTCCTAGCAGTGATTCTGTAGCCATCAAATGTATTTTTTTTAATGTGGAGAAAAGTCAAGTTCGAAAGTACAGGTGATGCAGCTGTTTGAGTTACTTCTCACATCACAGTTCCACAACCCAGATAAATAAGATTCAATCCTATTATCTTTATAAGCCCAAAATATTTGGTTATGTATGTGTTATGCAACCATACACCTTCTACATCATCCCAGTGTTCTTAAAAGCCTGCAGATGCTACTATTGATCTTCTAAATCCCAGACAATAGCCCTATTGTTACTCAAGTCTGTTAAAAAAAGAATAGTGCCACAGGAAGCAGCAGGCCACACAGTTTATCTGTAGTTGTAGCCTATTTTCACTTTAAAAATCGTATTTCTATGAAAGGGAGGACCTGAGCTACAGAATTCAGATACAACACTGAATTTTGAATCCAGCCTAAAATTAGGGGTCTTTGGATCTTGGCTTTGGTTTGAACTATTTGGGTGTGCCTATACAGCCTGCAGCAGCTAGCCTCCCAGCTCAGATCGACAAACGCAGGCTCACAGGGCATGCGCTACTATGCTAAAGATTGCTCTGTAGACATTGGGGCTCACTCTGGAGCTCAGGCTCAGAAACCTAGGGAGAGGGTTGGGCTTTAGAGCCTGAGCTCCAGCCCAAGCTGCGATTTCTAAGTGCTATCTAGACAGCTAGTTATAGCGTAGTAGCACAAGCCCACAAGCCCCTCAAACTGGACAAGGAGGCTCGCTGCCCCAGGATGTGTAGGCATACCCTTTTAGAGGTAAAGATTGCATGTAGAATGCAGATCTGGACCTGGATTCAGATTACACCAAGCTTTGGAAGAGGGCAGCTCATCTCCATTAGTTAAAACAAGAAGAAAAAAGAAACATAGGCAACTTCTTAAGCTGCCCAAATTTTTCTTTTTTAAATAGCAAATCTCATTAAAGCTTTATCCAGGCTAACCTGATTACAAAAGGACACAACCCGTCTAAATAAAGAAGGCAAAATATTAGCTGTCTATTGTCTCCTGTAATATCTGCTATTCTATAGCTGTCTGGTGATGGTTTGGTAGTAACTAAAATGTTATAATCTTCATTTTGAAGAGCTGTATTCTTTGAATAGAAGTGTGAGGCTATTATTGAAATTAATAGAGTCAACATCTGCACACTGGAGGGCTAATTTGACCCCTACTATGGAATTTGTTTGTTAGTTTTTTCCAGCAGAAAACAGAAATAACAAAAAAGGTAAAGAATCATACACATTTATATGTATTACTACCACATATGTGGAAAGTCCTGCCTTGATCTGTTCCTTGAACAACTTAAATCAAGACTCGTTGATACTTTTCACTTTTTTTCTTTAAAGCTCTGCCATTACTCCCATTAGTTCACGTGTCTTGCCTGTACTGAATTACCTTCTGTCATTCAGTGGAAGAAACACTAACATGACAGAGAGTAATGATGTGACAGCATCTTTAGTCTATTATGCTATATCAATAATAGAGCATGATGGGGGCAAATAGCTTATTCTGTTGAAGTGGTTCCACTCATCAAGCTGCATCAGAGACAACACAAGTGAAACCACCAATGTTGTTCCTTTTAAGATCACAGATTCTAAAACCTGACTACTTAGATTTTCAGTTGTCACATGAAGTTAGAATGGATAAAGGAGAAATATTTAAATCCATTGTCAACACTGGGTGCTTTAGAGGTTCAAAATTTTCATCTGCTATCTTACTCTTCCACCCAGAGTAGTCGTCATAAGTGAGGCTGCAATTCAGTTTTCTTTACAAGCCCAGTTTTACCATCCTTCAAAATCTACAAACAAAGGAATATTGGCCTCATAGATGGTAAATGATGCTTTGTGTCTACCATATTTGAAGTAAATCAGACAAGACATACACATATTTTGACACATTTGTCAAATGCGACCAAAGTCCTAATTGTCTTCTAAAGCTTAGTGCTCAGAGATTGGTTTGGGTTTCCTGCATGGACTCCAGGTAGGCTTCCTGATTTTTTTTTCCATCCAGTATGTGGGAGCATATTATATTTTCTTGTTGAAGTGTTCCATTCTGGAATATGTAAGGTGCAGGAGATACTTCCTCAGTTTTTTGAGGTCTGCTTAGCTGTTCAGCATATTTGGAGTAATATGTAGTGGTCAGAGAAACACTCCATCCCCCATAATCTCTCTACCACAGAAAGAATTGGTATGCAGTCCCTGAAATCCAGCCACCATAGTGCAGACAAAGGAGGCACAATCCTAGTCTTTGATTCTGATGGCTTCATCAACGAGGCCAACAGAAAGCTCTTGACACCACCTACTAAAAGGAACTCAAAGACCACCCCACACCAGTTCACAAAGGAATTTAAAGATACCATCAAATCCTTCCCCAAACAGTCCAAGAAAAAGCTCTACAGCCTCATCCCCCAGGGACCTTCTACATGCATCCCAAGATACACAAACAAGGGAACCCAGACAGACCCATCATAATCTGGGCACAGTACTCTCACTGAAGGAATATCAGGACTCTCAGAAATCCTCCTCAAAGCACTCACAGCACAAAGGGCCAACTTGTGCCAAGACATTACTGACTTTCTCCAGAAACTCTGCAATATTAACAACCCCCCCCCCCCCAGAATGCCATCCTTGCCCCCATGGATGTCACCTCACTATACACCAACATTCCTCACCATGAGGGCATTGCTGCCTGCCTGAAATTCCTACAAGAGAATGTACAACACTTGGACATCACCCACACCAACTTCCTGTTTAACAACAAACACTTTGTTCAAACCATGGAAACAGTCATAGGTACTAGGGTGGCTCTCCAATACAGCAACCTCTTCATGGGCCACTTTGAGGAAGGCTTTGTCGAAAAATGCATCACAAATCCAGCAATATACAAATGCATCTCCAATATATTGTTGGTTTGGTTATACATGACACATCAATGATATTTTCATCTTCTGGACAGACAACCTATACTTCCTCATGAATTTCAACAACCACCCAATCCATCAAACTCTCTCTAGAATACACCCACATCAACATCAACTTCCTGGACATCATGATCAGCTTCAATATTGACATCCTACAAACAACTATATACAAGAAACCCACAGGTCACTACATTTACGTACACACCAAGAAATCTTATTTACAGCCAGGTACTCGGATACCACAGAATTAGCTCTGCAGAGAAAGTCTGGGATACACATTTACCTAAGAGGTAAATGATATAATGGAAAGGGACACCCAAATACCCAGGAGAACCTGTGTCAATACAAACCAAAATTCCACTGACTGCACACCCCTAGTTGTCACGTGCTGCCCCATGTTGGAACCCATATGGGCTATCATTAAACAATCACATCCCATACTCGATGGGGATCACATCCTAAAGTAAATTTTCCCCAAACCCCCTCTTATAGTCTTCAATCACCACCTGCGGTGAAAACTTTTCACACAAGATCACTCCATGTATGACCTCTCAGTTCTCATCCTCAAAGGAAAGCTGCATAATACTTTCAAAAGACTATCCAGGGAATGTAAATTCCTAACTTTGTTAGACATTAAAAAATACAGACTTAACAGAGACACTGGTTTTATGGTTCATTACAACAGTTTGTAACAAACCCCACAAGCTGCTAACCCTTACCTGTCCACTTTATTTTAAGTGGTCTCCTACAACATGTGTGAACCCCATAGGTGTATCAATCTGTCCTGACTTGTAATTAGTTTAGACAGCCTTGTTACCTTCTCAAGACCTGAGGAACAGCTCTGTGACGCTTGAAAGCTTGTCTCTTCCACCAACAAAAGTTGCTCCAATAAAAGATATGTAAAAGATATTACTTCATGTAATTTGTCTCTCTTCTAAAGTTTATACTTGTTGGGAGGGGAGGCAGAACCAAGTGAAAAGGATAGTGGTAAAACTTAGTGGACTCAGCTCAATGAAGGAAGGAAGACCTGCTCCGATGGACCTTAGGAGGATTATAGAAGAAAGGGGAGTAGCCTAGAGTGGCATTTTATCCTACCATTGGGTCCCCTGAGCTTGACATGAGAAAATATTAGGAGGTTCAACAACCCCCACCCTCCCATGGACCATAGGCGTATCAGGGGTCTCCAAACCCCACAGGCTTAGGCACAGGAGGGCCTGGAAAACTTACCTAGGCTCATCTAGGGCTTGAAAGTGGTGGTGGAGAATTGGGGTGGTGCCAACAAGCCTCCTGGAGATGTATTGGTGGGCAATAATGAGGACCCTAAGGCTCACAGTAGGAGGCAAGGGTAGATCAACTTGCATAGGCCCAGAGCAAGGGAAGTTCTACAGTTTTGAGGCTCAGAAGGGCTGATGAACTGCCTAAGGGGATACCAGGGAGCTTATGCATGCACACAGGTAAAGATCACCTCCTGTGTATCTCCTACAGTCTGCAGGTGAGGGGCTCTCCTTTGTGGACATTAGTAGTTGTACAGAAGAAGGGTTCTTCTCCTTCAGACCTCAGAAATTCATCCCTGCTCTCCGCTCCCCAGTCCCAGGGTGCAAAAGCTACCTCAACATTCATCAACTGCAATTTGAAAGGGAAACCATTTTCTCCACACATTTTCTGGTTTGTTTTTGTATTTTGTTTTTTTTTTAAATCACGAGGTATATAGAGAGACCATGACATTACCTGATAGGGCTTGAAGCAGAATCAGGATCCCGTGCCATCACAGTTCCTATGATTGTCCCCACCTCGATATCTTCATGCACCTCAAAAAGGTAAGAGGATCTGCTGAAGACAGGAGGTTCATCCACATCTTCCACAGAGATTTTTACAATTGTAGTATCTTTAAAAGGCCCAAGATAATAAAATCGTGGATCCACATGGGTATTCTCAGCCTCTACTTTCAGTGTATAAAGCCTTCTCGTCTCATAGTCCAGTGGCTATGGGGAAGGAAAAAAGGAGATAAAAACTTTATTAAATTACACTGTATGCATTGGATACATAGGGGAAGTAAAGACATAATGGGCCAAATCATCAGCTGATGTAAAATGGTGTAACTCCACTGTGATTAATAGGTGCTAATGGCACTCAAAACCTCACAGGAAAATCCAGAGAGTCGTTTTCCACAGCTCTACAGAATAGGGACCCAGTTCCTTAAGTAACCAAAATGTCCATTGACTTCAGTGGGAATCATCACTTATTATTACCGGTACTTGTATTACAGTAGCACCTGCAGCTAGGTAGAACTGCTTAGTGTAAATCTGAAAAAATTCCAAAAGTGAAACGTATTAATTGCTATTCTCAAAACAGATTTTTCTGTACAAACGTTCACCTACAAACTTAGCAACTGTTTGATGAATTTTGCTGATGTTTCACAAATACAGGATCAAATCTGACAAGCATTCCACACCTAGACCTTTCTATTGAAGTGAATGGGACTTGTGCTAGTGGAACAATTGCAGCATCGGGGCCATAATGCCAAATTTCTTCAGGAAACATTTGCAGGAAGGTGAACATAGATGAACACGATTAGTTGGAAAAGAGTAAGTGGCTTTTGTAAAGGGGAATCGTGTCACACCAATCTATTAGAATTCTTTGAGAAAGTTCTACAAACAAACGGGGTCCCTCACCAAAGGCTTTTAAGCAAAGTAAGCAGTCTTGGCATAAGAGGGAGAGTTATCTCCTGGATTAGTAACTGGTTAAAAGATAGGAAACAAAGGGTAGGAATAAATAGTCAGTCTTCTCAGTGGAGAGAGGTAAATAGCACAGTCCAGGATCTGCACTGGGACCAGAGCAGTTCCACATATTGATAAATAGTCTGGAAAAAGCTGTATGCAGTGAGGTGGCAAAGTTTGCAGACAATACAAAATTACTAAAGATAGTTAAGTCCGAAGCTGACTGTGAAGAGTTGCACAGGGTTATCACAAAACTGGGTGACTGCGCAAGAAAATGGCAGATGAAATTCAATATTGATAAATGCAAAGTAATGCACACTGGACGCATAATACCAGCTATACATACAAAATGATGGGGTCTAAATTAGCTGTTACCACTCAAGAAAGAGATCTTGGAGTCATTGTGGATAGTTCATCTGTTCATGTGCAGCAGCAGACAAAAAAGCTAACAGAACGGTCTAAGTCATGAATGGCATGGAGCAAATGAATAAAGGAGTGATATTTATCCCATCGCATAACACAAGAACCAGACATCATCCAATGAAATTAACAGCAGGCATTTTAAAACAAACATAGGGAAGTAATTCTTCACACAGCACACAGTCAACCTGTGGAACTCATTGCCAGGGGAAGCAGTGAAGGCCAAAAGGATAATTTGGTTCAAAAAAGAAGTAGGTAAGTTCACAGAGGATAGGTCCATCACTGGCTATTAGTAAAGATGGTCAGGGATACAATCCTATGCTCTGAGTGTCCCTGAACCTCTGACTGCTAGAAGCTGGGACTTGGACAAGAGAGGATGGATCACTTCATAATTGCCCTGTTGTGTTCATGCCCTCTGAAGCATCTGGCATCATCCACTATCAGAATACAGAATACTGGACTAGATGGACCATTGGTCTGACCAAGTGTGGCCATTCTTATGTGGAAAAGGCATGTACATACACTTGTCTGAGTTTTATTGTTTAAGGAGAAATAAATTTAAACAGACCTAAGCCGCCAACTGTAATGTTGCAAAAAAAATTATTTTGAACCAAAGATTTAAAACCTTACTGGGAAAAATCAGTACTTAAACTTGCTCATTTTCATTGAATTTCATGAATCCAAGATCAGAGAATTTTTTGCAAAATAGATTTGACATTTTGTCAGCAGCTACTTTTAAAATGAAAAGAGAAGGGTTCGGGGTTATAATTAGAATCCATTTTGTGTAGACAAGAAACTCCATTCCCCAATTTCTCTGCAACTGTCACAGATGAAAAGTGGTAGCTAATTAATGATATATAGAGAATGAGCAGGCTGAGAATTTACCTGTCTGACTGCAGAGCAGACTTCATTAGCTCACATAAAACAATGGGGATATATCAAACCCGTGGTTTTCACTTATCAAAATGGATTCTAGAGACTCATTTAAAAATTCCCCTCCCCACTAAAACTTATAAAATTAGTGCTCATGAAAGATGCCAGACTGACAGCTTTGGGAATTTAAATATTCTATGTATCAGCAGAAGAAGTATAGTACAGGCAATGGAAACTTTCCTCCTCCTTCTCTGCTCCACCTTGTTATGAAGAGAAATCAGAGTAGAAGGAAGAGTAATTATGTCTCCAAGCCCATTCTCGATGCCTTTTTACTGAGACTGCCACTAAAGATACCAGTTGAAATGCAGCAATTTGTCCACAAGGAACTGAAATTCAAAAATGGCTATCTGATAATAATAATTTGCAGCATCTAATGATGCAAGCTGGGTATGAACCCATCAGTTGGAAGTGAAAGGCCTTGCAGCTCATTACCAAATCCCCTGAGCAATGCAGTCCACCACATGTATGATTTTAAACCCCAAGTCAACAAAATACCTAAACAAGTGCTTACCTGTCAGCACCTAAGGCCAGGTCTACACTACAGATCTATATTGGTGTAATGACATCACTCAAATGTGAAAAATCCACACCCTTGAGCGATATAGTTTTACTCACCTAACCCCCTACCCTCCTTGTAGACAGCGCTACATCGATGGGAGAGCTTCTCCCAACAACATTGCTGCCGCCTCTCCAGGAGATTGATTAACTACACTGACAAGAGAAGCTCTCCCGTTGGCGTAGTAGCATCTTCAACGAAAGCACTACAGTGGCACAGCTGCAGTGGTGCACCACTGTAGCACTGTACACAAAGACAAGTCCTAAGATATCCCATCCCTATTCAGGAAGGCACTCAAGCATGTACTTAAATTTCATTATAATTAATGCTGGATGGGGCCCTTAATCTACATTTTGGGTGGAGTAGTAGAAGTTCAATTGTGTGTTAGTTGTTCACTACTGGAAGGTGCACTGGAAATCCTCAATTAGAACTGGTTGAATAATACAAAAATTGACTTGTGAATATTTTCACAAATACACACACAGTGAGCTTGGTTCCCTGTTATTTGTGGGGCAATATTATTCATTTTCATTCATGAAGAGGAGCACGAACCCTTAAAAGTCCAAAAGCTTTAGCACATATAATTATTAGTCCAGAAATGTGTTCTTTGTTATGAGCTATTTGTGATGGATTTGGAACTGCTCTGTAATAATTTATGAATTCTATGTGTAGGCCTGGTTATTGGGATGTTTTATTTAAGACTATATTGGTTTAACTCAACAGGAATCTGCCTGGGAAAAAAAAGGCAGGAAGAAAAAGAATGGCCCAAAATAAGCCACCTCTTAGCAAACATGTAAGAGTTAAACAATATTGGGATCATTAACTTGAATGATTGGGCCTCCTTTCCAACCAACCCACAAAAATGGTTTTGATCAGGTAAAGGCCTATGAACACAAAAGGATGAAAGAACTCTGACAGGATTAAAAGGGCCTTCTCTCAAGAGAGAGGTGATAGTTGCTCAGGGAAAGCAGTCTGAGGCATACAACCCCACTGCAGGGTCTGAAGAAGTTAGTTCTGCCTACATTACTATCAGGGGATGATACGAGTCTAGGTAAGACAGTCATATGTGTGGACTGTTCGTTGTTTTAAAATCCTCCTTTTCTCTGTAACGTTTTGTCCCGACTGATACAATAAATAGTACTTTGGTGTTAAGAAGGCCGTCTGGTCACTACCTGATCAAAGACTCCTAAAGGGAAAAACTGCAGGTGCCTGAGCTCAGTCAGGCATGCAGGGTAATAACAGTTTATACACCGCATGCTGTAGCCCAGGGCCTGGTCTAGGAATCAGAGAAATTGTGAAATTCCACCCTGCGATACGTAGAGGAAAGACGCCTGAGCTCTTAGAAGACATACTAAGACAGAAAGAGGACAAATGTCCAGCTAGCTCTGTAACCATAATTCGTTATTCTCCCATTTATAAAGTTTGAGTGGTCTAATCAGAGAGCATGAACAGAACTATACAACTGTGTGACTTAGATGACTAAAATACATCATGAATAATCAATAGCAAATAGTCAAATTCAACAGTTTATGAACAACCCAAAGGCTCAAATTTGTTCCCATAAACTCTCAATGAAAACTTCTATGTAAAACAAATATATTCACAAAAACTAGGAGGAGCTCATGAACACTTCTGAAACAGGTGGAAAAAATGAGCTACTATGTCAGTTAAATTATTTGCAACAAGCTAACTCTACCACCAATACAAATCAAACAACTTTAGGACTGATCCATAATCCTTATACAAGAATAAGAATACTCTGAGCTCTCACCTTATGCCTTGTTCAATGAGCCACAAGTTCCAGCAAAAACATTAAAAGCAAAATATTTTTGGCTCATTTATAAATGTATGTGCTCTGAAGCACCAGAGGAAGAGGAACACTTGATGCTTCCAGGAAGTATGAAATTCATAATGCTTCCGGGTCTTGGGGAAAATGGTGTGAAGTGATGACTTTGTTTGGAAATTTGCAGGAATGATGACCTGATCATAAAATTGGACTAAACAAAGCATGTGTGCACATACATGACAATGTATTTCATACATTTTCACTGTGAAAATGACACACAGCTGAAACGAAGGGTATGTCTACACTTGAAAAGCAACAACTGTGCTGCTGTAGTGTAGATACTTACTACAGTGATGGAAGGCATTCTTTCATTGCTGTAGTAAATCCACCTCTCCAAGATGTGGTAGGTAGGTCAACTTCTGTTGAATTCTTCTGTCAAGCTACCTGTGTCTACACCAGAGCTTAAGCTGACTTAACTACATCGCACAGGGCATGAAATTTTTCACAGCCCTGGCTGAGCAATGTAGTTAAGCTGATCTAACTTTGTAATGTAGACCAGTGCTAAGAAATCCACAGTGCTCTAGCTATGGTTAGGTATTCAACTGTCTTAGGTATTTTAGAAAATCCCACACTCTTAACTGCTGTGATTACTCTGTAAAGGTTGCATGCTACTAAGCCCTGGCTGGCAGTTACTGATTGTGATGCTGTTGCCCTGTGATACTACAGTTATCAAAAAAGAGTTACTGTGCACTTGTATTTTGGATACAGTAATTCCCTATACTACAGCAGTGCAGTATTTCTCTGAAATACACTGAAACCTGTTTTTTAGCACCTGCTGAAAAACTGTCAGTCAAACATCAAACAAACTTGTACTAAAATCAGTGATGATCGTGGCAGTATATTGGAGATGGCCCTTTATACTCCTACTTCTCAGTGATAGCTCAAATACCAATTATTTCCTATTCTAAGTACAGGGAAACAGTACAAGCTCTAAGATACAGCTGTGTGGTAGCTCTTGCAAATGTTGAGCTTTTAAGGGTGATCATAATATGATCTACTTTTGTTTCTATATGTGTTTAATGTACAACACTGGGATTTACATCAGTCCTCTATACCAAAATCATTCAGTGGTTGTTATAGACACCTTGCGCACAGTTATGATGCCTTCCTGTGTGTCCTTCTGTGTCACAATGTCAAACATATCTGTTCCATCGCCATCAACTATTCTGTATTCCATTTCTGCATTTTTCCCAGTGTCAGCATCAGTGGCTTTTACACTGCCAATGGCAGTGCCAACTGGGGAAGATTCTGGAATGCGGAGGTGGATGGTGTCTGCAAAGAAAAAGAAGCAGAACAAGTTAAGATATGCACAGCAAGTTTTAGAAAGTGCATTATGATACAGTCTTTAATTATATTATCATATACTATTTGTTCTGCAAGAATTCTGCTTCATTCAGTAGAGAGGGGAGAACAGGATTCTATTCTTGGCTCTGCCATAGACTTCCTAGGTTATGTTATGCAATCTATATAAATGCATATAGATAAGTGGGACAAATTAAAGTGGTGCAGACAAACTTAATTCTGATATTTTCTGACCTACATGCTTGACTTTGCAACCTTAGTGTTCTTTTAATATAATATTACATAGTGTTAGTACGTTTCAGATACTAATAATCACTCTACTTCTGTATGACTAAATATGCAAAATATTCAATCATACTCTGTAGGATAGGTATTTATTATAGATACAGAATATTCATTTTTCATGTGTCCCACAATCATTTTATTTCACTTACACATGTGTCCATAGCTACAGCCTTGGAAACTCACAAATGTAATTCTTCCCTTTGATTAATCAGAGGACTTTTTCCCCTTAAAAGCATCTATCTATTGCTCATTATCTAAACATTCCTATTCATTTTTAAAACATTAAAAATTATAGTATAATTTCTTTGTTACATGTTACTTTATGCCTAATACTAAAAGGGCTGTAATCATAAAATACCCAATTGCTAAAATGACATTTAATTCTAAGACACAAAGTAGACCTATTTTAAAATCTTTATAATTGAATGGCAAACACTTTTCAGATTCTAAATACTAAGGGTGATATCCTGACTGAGCTCCTTGAAGAAAGAACCATTTTTTAGTTAATTTTTAAATATACTTTGACACCACAGAAAAATTTAAATAGGGTTATTACTATTTATTTGGTGAATAAAGTAAAAAATATGTATTGATTTGTACTTTTAAAATGAATCAAATTGGCACTATGCTTGGTGCTTTCATTTTCATATTCTAGTTATAAAATTTCACTGGCATAAATATTTGCAAAAAGCATATTTTAAAGCCAACTGCATAACTATTCACAGAAACCAGATTTTAAATTCTCACATGCATATATTTGCATGAGAAGTGCTTTCACTTTCATTCTGTGAAGGAACAAAAAGAATCACCTGACTTCTCTGACCAATCACACAAAAGTGACCATTTGAAATTCAAGTATTTATCATCAATCCATATGGTAAAAAATTCAAGAAGATATGGCAAATAAATCTGAATAACAAACAAGTTCCAGGAAACTGCAAATGGCTCATGAAACTCCCATGAGAAAAAAAGGGTAGCTAGTTTTGTTAAATCAATTTTTATAGCAAATTAAACATTCAGCACTACTGTTAAAATTGGATGCACAAAAAAAAACAAACTTTTTTATTGGTATTGTACTACCTAAACTGTCTCAACAGCATCCCTACAGCTTTAGCATAGTAATGACAAACAACCATGACGGTAAAACAATAAATATCAACAATGAAATAAAACAGAGTTTTACTATACAGTCCAGCATTCTGGGTCCTATCTATGCCATTAATGTGTAAGTGTAGGAAGAGGTCATTATCCTCATCTGCCAGGACCTTGAGGAGGAAAAACCCTTTAGCCACATTGTGCATTAAGCAGCATTTTTTTTAAAGGATTTTTTTTTAAAATTGATACAGATGCTGCTATGACAATACCCTGTTTCAAAGAGACAAAGAGTCCTGTGGCACCTTATAGACAAACAAACGTATTGGAGTATAAGCTTTCGTGGGTGAATACCCACTTCATCAGATGAATATAGTGGAGATTTCCAGGGGCAGGTATAAATATGCAGGCAAGAATCAGCCTAGAGATACTAGAAGAGGGCCTCATCCTCCCTGATTGAACTAACCTCGTTATCTCTAGACTGATTCTTGCCTGCATATTTATACCTGCCTCTGGAAATCTCCACATTCATCTGACGAAGTGGGTATTCACCCACGAAAGCTTATGCTCCAATACGTCTGTTAGTCTATAAGGTTCCACGGGACTCTTTGTCGCTTTTTACAGATCCAGACTAACACGGCTACCCCTCTGATACTGCTTCAAAGAGGAAATCTAAGATAGTTACACTGTTTACTGACTACCCATAAAAACCTTGTTTTCCAGTGGCTTTAGTTAACTAAGTAATGTTACCACAATATTTCCTAGGCACTGTCTATGCTAAGCATGGTGAACTAGGGGGAATATTAAGTTTACATTATCTAAGGCAAAACTACTGTACAAAGAAAAGAGATGAACATGACACTCACAAGATGGCACATCCAGTAACACAGTGATGCCTTACATCATAGTGCGGCATGGATTCAGTATTGATGCAGAGGAGTTTGTTGATGAGATGTATCCTGATAAATTAGCAACCCCAAGTCCTGAAAAACTTTGGCTTTTCCATGTGGGTCTCTCATGCAAATACAAACATTTCTGAGTTTGAGAGATCTGACAGGATCACAGTAGCAAGTACTTTAGCATTGCTTGTTTTGTCTATATGTAGCTTATATTAATTAGTAATGGGGGAACCTCCAAGGTTTGGAGCTTCAGTTGAGGAAAGCATCCAAACATTCAGATGCTTATCCAAACCTATTGAAATCTCATTCCCTCACTAAAAATAAGTCCATGGCTCTCTCCTATCCCTTAATCTTGTCCCATCTAAATCCATTCTCCTTTTGCTAATACTGTTGCAGAATGTGCCAGAATTCTGAAATGGGAAAAAACTGACTTGGGCCCAGCAGACTAGAAATCTAGCTTCTCCGTGATTGTGGGATGGTGATGCGCCCCCAAGCAAGCAGGATCGTTAAGGGAGGCCAGTGGTGGACATGTTCCCCCAAAGAAAGGCATAAGAAGAATTGGGAAGGTCACTGGCAACCTTCTTTTGTCAATAAAGCTGTGGGAAGACCTAGGCAAGTCACTTGGTGGTTGCTCCTGATACTTAACAGAATGGTAGAAAGATTAAATAGGGGTTGCCAGGGGAGAAGTGGACTCCTTTTGAGGAGATCCATATCAAGGAAACCGTCTGGTTCATTGTGGGGATAGGACTGAGGTTCAAGCTTATTCTTATTTTTAGGAACTAGTTTATCTATCCCAGTTATTATATAGTGTTTGCCCAATGTAATTTAAACTTTGACATATTGGCTTTAGACTGTACCCACTTAGTGAAAAGCCATCAACCACCATACCACAGAAGACAGAACACTAAGTCAAACTACATTTCTCATAGATTCATGGGGTTTGGGGTATGCCGTTACAGGATGCACAATGGTGATTGAGTTTTGTATCACCAAAGTGCACTTAGCTCTGTTTACTAATATGTTTCTTGACACTCTTGCACCTCAGTGTTTTCAGCTCCATGATTTAGCTCATATTTACTTTGTCATTTTCATTACCCTTCTGTAATATTTAAATCTGTGTACTTTGCTACATTAGTACATAATCTCTCTATAATCTGTTAATGGTTCAAAAATGACAATGAAATCCCACTGCTCATATTTATAAAATAAATATTTATTCAGTGCTGTGAGAGACTGTGAGGAAAGACCATATGTCCCATAACATTTCACAAGAAAGTACACATGAAGGGAAAGACTTAAGGGTGCCATGGCAACATTTAGTCTCATTTTCCATATTCTTAGGTGTTTAAAACAGACTATAGAAGTTACTTCAATTTTTAATTTATTTTTTTCAATGAATATAGCTATGTTCTAACTGTTTTTCATTTTAAAATTTTAAAATGTTTTGTGGTGCATAAGAAACACGCATTGAACTTTGTTCTGTGCTGCCTTTAATACATAGAACACCATCCCCAAAGCCAGACTAACTCCACTCCTTTGAATCCCTTTGCAAGTCCACTTCTTAATGCCTATAATACATTGGCCAACAGATAATGGATCGCTTGAAGGGCTATTTGGAATGGGGGCTGGGGGTGGGGGAGATAAATGGAACTACCAAGATATTTGTATATCATCATCCTGACCTGGTCTATGGTACTTATACAACCCTCATCACCATAGTATCAGACCACTCCCCCACCCCCTTCTATCTTTTTGTTTGTTTTGTCTTACAGTTTAAATTCTTTGGGGCATGAACTCACTATGGGTTAGATTGTGCCTTTAGGCACAAATCAGAGCAAAAGGTGGAACATAATTGGCAACACACAGGCTTATATAGCCTGTCAGGCACTGTGCCTCAGAGATTAGTCTGAGACTCCTCCTTCCTCCTCGTTTTGGAGGGTAAGCAATTTACTATGTACCAGTACCAGCAGCCAACTATGACGCTCCTGCATCCACTCAGCTGTGATGGCCAATGTATTTAAAGGTGAGAGGGGGAGGGAATGGGAGGAGCTCCACCGACTCCTTGTCCATCTACTCTGGAGTATATATGTGGGGAGGGGAAATAGTGAGCAGGCCACATCCACTTACTCCTGTGCATCCAGGCCCAATTAGCCTGCATAAGGGAGGGGGAGAGAGGAGAGAGAGTGTGTGTGTGTATGTCTGTGTTTGGCATGTAGTCTAATGGTAACGTTTTCTAAAGTCACTTTTGAAAATGGGACTTAGGCTCATAAATCACTCCAGTGCTTTTGAAATTTTTACCCCAACACACTATATATCCCTATGTGTTTGAACTGCACCTAGCACAACGAGACCCTGACCTGCAATCCAAATAAAGAAAAATGAGAGCACGTACTTATACTCAAAACGAGTATTATACTAAAATACTTGTGTGTAGCATGCCACGGAGACATGTTAGCATGGGAGAGTTTAAGCTCTGTTGCTATCTGGGCTTATTTTCTCACACCAAAAGCTATAGCACAGTCTATAATTTCTTGCCTATTAACCTTTCTAAAGTTCTATCGCTTGCTACACCTATGCTCAACCAGAACAACTTGGATTTAAATTACAGAGGGGAAAGATCTGTGAATTGCACTAGCTTTGTGGGTCCAGAGAACTCAAACAAATGAACTTTGTTGTTTTTATCAGCTAGGATGATCCCAAAACAAAGCTCCACTTCTGAATATAACTGAAGTTAGTGAAAGTGTGTGTATCGATCCAAACATGACCTTTGCGGTCCCTTCTAATCTTCTGATTCTATGCTTGTGGCTTAAGCCCATTTCCTGAAAAATAGCAGCAGCAGCTCAAAACCTAGTGTTACATGTCTGTCCAACAGTGGGGATCCTGCTCCCAAAGTGACAGTTATCTGCTTGTGGATGCTCCATGTGGGAAAGTAGGCAATTTTTTGTAGCATAAGGGAGAGATTTACATAAGCGCTTAAGGGATTTAGGAGCAAAAGGCCCATTGAAAGTCACAAATCCCATCAATTTCTAAATTCAATTGTGGACATAGGAGCTGGCTAATGTAACTGAATTTGTATTGGATATTCTTATTGGTAAATATCACATGGGACCCGAGGTAGAATTGTCTAATTACACTTGCATCATCTTGTAACTAAACAGAATGAGCTTTAGCTAAAGTCTTAGTAGCAACTGTTGTTCCCAATCATGAGATGAGCACTTGAGAAATTGTGCATGAGCTCTCTGAGAAATGGCCTGGGATTTGAAAGATGTTCATGTTTCTCTAAATGTTCCACAAAAGGATGCTCTTGCATAATGAGTTATCTGAAATGCAGCTGTTCATGGCATCATGGTTAGTCATGTCAAAATCACAACCAAACCAACGTGCTGGATTTGTCCACAGCTCTGAAATCAGTTCCCTAAGGGACACGTTTACTAAAAGCTTAACTGAGCAGTTTATTAGTGAAACCTATTAATACCTAAATAAAACCTAAATAATTTGCTGGGATATGTAATGACAATGTACCATCATCAAATACTGGTTAGTCATAACAATCCAAACACAACACAAAAACTGAAGTTATGCATTGCATTTTTCACAGTACTCTAATTAGTTCTTTTTATTCTCTACAAGTGGCTGTTCTAGGATAACACATCTTTATTTTCCATCACAAAATGCATTTTTCCATGTCAAAATCACAAGTGGATTGACATGCTGAAGTGGTATATGCGGACTCCAATCCTTGGTTGCACTCAAGTTACTTATGCCACTTTGCTGCCACAAAGTGACGCTAAAGCCACCTTAGCTGGCCATTCCTCCATCATATGGTGATCCTCATGTTCCTACTCAACCTTCCTTCCTTACGGATGGGAAAAGGGGTGTGACCAGAGCATTGCAGCACATTGGTGTTCCCCATCTTCCAGACCACTTCCTTGTGGCTGTTATCAGGTTACTCTAATTTATACTCTGGGACCAGCACCTGGTTGGTCTAGGACTGGATACCCTTTGTGCTCCCAACTGAGCTGCAACAAATGACCTATGCCTGCAGCTGATGACTGAGCTCACTGGGTATTAACAGTGATCAGTACCCTGAAGTATCCGCAGTAAACACTCCATAACGG
Organism: Terrapene triunguis; assembly: GCF_002925995.2. Taxonomy (NCBI): domain Eukaryota; kingdom Metazoa; phylum Chordata; order Testudines; family Emydidae; genus Terrapene; species Terrapene triunguis. The sequence continues at coordinate 439,739 of NW_020664403.1, forward strand.
ACATCAGTGTTGTCTTCACTGGTTTCAGAAAACAGATGTTTATCTAATAAATTTATGAATCTAGTGAGACTGTCCAAATCATGAATCTGAAAAAAAATGTCTGATTAATATGACAGATTTATGATTATAAATTCATTAACATAGTAAGAGACTGTCAATTTCTTTAAGCTCATAGACATATGAAGAAGTCAAGAATCATTTTAATGTTTATTTGCAAATTTTAGATGCAATTTAAAGATTTTTTTTTAAATCAATACTACTTTAGTAGTGTCATGAATCTGGCAAGTTTTCAATCAATTTAATGAACGCTTTAAGAATTGTGTGTGTCTGGTGTAATGTACTCGATGTCTAACAAAGCAGTTGCAGGTATCAGCAGAAAGAGAGGGGTAGCCATAAAAATATCTCCAACTGCAAAGTAATACAGTAAACATTTGCTATAGATGAAGGGCCTTATAATCACTTCCATTTGAAGTCAATGGAAAGATAACTACTGACTTCTCTGAGAGTTGGATCAGGCCACAAGTGAATACATTTAATATAAAAGCTAAAAAGTCATAGGTATTCAATGAAGAATTCAGTTACAGCAGTTCTATAAAGTCCACTCAGACTCTCAAGACAACAGTCTGGCCCGTGCTAAAGGGGAAAAAAAAAAAAGGAATAAACAGATATAAGCAGCTGCATCTATATTTAGTGCCTAAATACTGTACTAAATATAACTGCTGAAGCCAATCTATGAGGCTTTTGCCCTGCAGTTTGTAGTGCAGGCAGCACCTAGAATATCTTCTGCAGTAGTCTGCAAAACTGCTGAGACCAGCAGGATGTAATACTTTCATGCACAAAGCATCAGAGGTGCCACGATCCTGTATGTACACTATGCATCTACAGAGAAGTTAACATATCAAAAGAATCGCTGTGGAAAAGTGAAAGTAGATAGCAAGTGACAGGTGAGTGGCAAATTCTACCCAGGGGAAATAATTGTAAGTACCCAGAACTGTCTTTGATTTATCTATTTTGAATTTTCAGATGAAGTTATTTCTCAATGTAGTCACATGCTATTAAATACAAACAGTAGACAAATGGCTACATATTAACTGCAGTGGTAGCAGAGAATTTAGAAAAATACACTGCATGTTATTTCATAATGAACGTGCTGAAGTCTGAGGTAATGGCCCTGATTCTCCTGTGTCAGTAAAGAATTTAGATGCAACACCTGCAATCTCAAAAGCAGGGAAGCTTTGTCTGGACTGGCAGGAAAAAGGGGTAGTGGCTCCTTTATGGGTTCCCTCTCCCTTGAAGGCTGGGAGGGGAGTGATCAGCAAGGGGTGGGAAGAATCACCTGAGCTGGTGGGTGGGCCAGGGCCGGCTCTAGGATTTTTGCCACCCAAAGCAAAAACAATTTTGGCCGCCCCACCCCCCGTTTTTTAATTACCCCACCCCCGGCCCCGCCTCAACTCCGCCCCTTCCCCAAATCCCCAGCCCTGCCTCCTCCCCCCAGGCTCTCAAGCCTAGGAGGGCGGGAGGGAGGGGGAGAAGCGCCGCCCGCGCCGCGGCCACTCGGAGTCTCCCCCTCCCTCCCAGGCTCTCAAGCCTGGGAGGGAGGGGGAGCAGCGGCGCACGAAACCGCTGTTTCACGCGCCGCAGCCGCTCGGGATCTCCCCCTCCCTCCCAGGTTTGAGAGCCTGGGAGGGAGGGGGAGAAGCGGCACGTGAATCAGCTATTTCGCGCACCGTGGCGCGAGCGGCAGCAGCAGCGGAGGTGAGCTAGGGCGGCCGGGGCACATTTTTAGGGGCGGCATTCTGGAGCCGGCCATGCCGCCCCTAAAAATGTGCCGCCCCAAGCACCAGCTTGTTTTGCTGGTGCCTAGAGCCGGCCCTGGGGTGGGCAAAGTGGGGCTCAAGTAAGTAATTGGTTCCTGTGCACGAGGGAGTGGGGAAGCCAAGATAATTCCTGGCTCCTCCTTGTGGCAGGTATTTCGTGCAGGCACTGATTGCAGAGGGGATACAGTTCCCTAATCAGCAGGAGTTGGAAGTGAACTTAAGGGAAGATATTCCATGAAGAAGCTGGACAACTGAACTGGGGCTCTTAACATTTGGCACAGCGAGGCGAAGCCCATCTTTCACCAGCCCCGCCATTGAGTGCCAACAACAGGCTGGGAACAAGCTGTGGAAGGGTAGGGGGACTAAAGACAGCCCTGCATGAGATGCAAAATGATTAAGGCGGGAATCATGACCTGCACTGTACAAGTTATTGCTGGACAGTTCCCAGAGGAGTTAAGCTAATAAAGTTGTGGCCTAATTAAACCACATCACCTGCATCTCATCTTTCTTCCTGTGTGTCCAAGACAATTATGCACTGCCTGCTATTTCGTAATGAACTTGTTGAAGTCAGAGATATTGAGCTTGACTCTCCTCTGTTGTATACCAATGCAAGTCAGGCATACCATCATTGAAGTTAATGGAGTTGCACCACGATAAAAGTAGTGGGAGAGAAGAATGGGAATTATTTGCTGTTACAGAATCTTGGGTACTCTATAAATGTTCTGGCTGCAATATATGCAAAATGTTTTAAATAGGTAGTAAAATGTTCACCTACGTAAACCATCCTACCACAAAGAATTTTCAAGGAATATTCTAACAAGTTTGCAATATAAAGACTCTAACAATTACTGGTTACATAAATAGAGGCTAATAATGGTTTCCTATTCTAGTTTGAGACTATGAAGGCTTGAAAGCTGTACTATCACAAAAAGGTTAAAAAAGCAGTATAAAGTGCTTTGATAAGTTTAAGCTGTCAAAAACAGCGATGTTAAATGCCATTCACATTCATTTTGTGAGGTTCTCTGCATATCAGCTTTTTATAGCACTGTGTCTATACAAATACAGATCTGTCTGGATTTCCTTCAGGTAATTCCTCCCCAGAGTTGGGGTCTTCATGATTAAATGTTTAAGCAGGGACTACAGTGCACCTATTTCCTCCTTGCTAAAATTAATACATGTTTTGTTTTCCAGTAAGAATTAAAAATGGTTAATCTATAGGCAACAGGAAAGAAAGAATTGCTTTAATGCTCTTATGGTTCTGCCACCCCCCCCCCCAAATAATCCTGAAAGGTATCCCAGGTTTCCTTTTGTTATATTTGATCATGTAACCATTTCCCTGAACAAAGGAGTACTGTAACATTTAATTTTCTACTTTAATAACAGTGAATAAATCTGTACATAAGCCTTTTGTTCATGTGTGCCCCATAATCTAGATTTACTTTAAATTAAACCAGATGGCGATTGCTTAACTCTTTAATTCTGAAGCTTTTCTTGTGCAGGAGGACTATTAAATGTTGCTTACTCTGGGGGAATCGCGGCGGATTGTCGTTGACATCAGTCAGTGTGATGTTCACCGTAGTGGTCCCTGATAATCCACCCATCTGGCCTCCCATGTCTTTTGCCTGGATAACTACTTGGTACTGCTCCCTGTTTTCTCTGTTCATGTTTGGCAAAGCAGTCCTGATGATGCCTTTAGGAAAACATGTAAGCAATCGTTATCCATCCCTGCATTTTTGACACACACAGTACCACGATACTGAGTCTTTTCAATGTGTCTTTAAAAACATATTTTTCAAGCGTGCATCCACTATCAATGCAATCCAATTATCTGTGTATCTCTGTGAAGAACCTTCAATACAGCTTCTCTCTCTCTATGTACAATGATAGAAACAAAAACATTAGTACTACATTACAACTTTCTAGTTCCTACCCAAAATAATACAAGTAACTTATGTTTTATTTAGGTAGCTGTAATATAGATGGTTTTCACATTTATTACAAGGATTGTAAGTTACTGAAACACAGGAAGTAAGAAACATTGTAGCCCTTCACTGCTTGGCTTTGTACAAATCTGCTCTACTTTTGGTGAGTTTTCTAGAAGAAAGAAAACTACTCAGCTTGTGGTAGACGAAAACAATATCAGCTTCCTGACCTGTTTCTGGCTCCACAGAGAAATATGGCTGTCCCTGAAGTATGCTGTAGATGACACGGGCACTGTTTCCATATGAAGGGTCATCGGCATCAGTAGCTGTGACTTGCACCACAGAAGTACCTGTAGTATCCAAATTCAGCTTAGTTCTGCATTTCACCAGAAGGAGGAGCAAAAGCACTAGTTTTTATTCAAATCCCATTGAAATTTTCATTGACTCCTGCATCACAGGGACCTCAGCTTGTTCATCTACATATAAATTTGTGGTCAATTTTTAAAAAAAAATAGTATTTACTTATTCAAGTTTTAGGATCTAGTACGAAGCAGTTTGGAACTTTTTTCCTTAAATCTGAATAGATGTTCAGAACGAAGTTAGTAAAGTCAAACCAGAACAGCAGCAGAGTTTAATGCATATCCTTACATGATTATTATTGGCTAATAACCATTATTTTCTTTTAGGTTTTTGAATATAAGAAAGTGTCTGTGTTTCAATGACACCAGATTGTCTCATAAATCTTTCTGTGCACTGATATCAATGCATTATACAAAGATCCATGAATATTAAAGGGACAGCAGATTGAATGGTTCACCCAGATCTGCACTTCTCACCCCGGTGGCAAGAAGGAGATATAAGCCACCATTGCCTCTCCACTCTAGAGAAAAACAAATACATATTACATAAAACATGCATATTTATCTAAAAGATACATTTTGAAATGTCTTAATCTTCTACACTTCATGGAATAGCATGGCCATTTCAAACTTTTCTGAGAAATAATCCCTCCCCAAACCCTTCAAGCATCCTCACTATTATTTCTTTTTATTTCTTCTTATTATTCCCCATCCTGTTGAACTCCAAATGATGGCATGTCTAGTGATGGGGAGTATCATGATTGTTTCCTATCTATTGTAGCTCCATATACTGCACACACATATATACTTTTGCTTCTCTTGTTCTGAATTAAAAAATCATCTATCACCATGGGATCTGCCCACTTGGCTAACCATTGGACTTCTTGGGGACAGGAAGTCATTCAGATACATTTCTTCTCTTGTTCCAGTTATCTTCCCTCTCTTGCATACCTTCACCACATCACTGCATAATATTGACACCTGTGACAACAGCAACCAGAATCAATTTTCTGTCCTTTTACTGATCTACACTAACCACTGATCCTAAAAGCAATTGTCATGGCAGGATGTATGGGATAAAGGTTACGCTGTTACTTTGCTTGGAGCACGATTCTCTAAAGGTGCTAAGCACTCTGATCCTGACCTAGCAAATTACTTAAGCACATGATTAACTTTAAGCATGTGAGTAGTCCTGCTGATGTCAATGGAACTATACATATGCTGAATGTTAAGCACATCCATAAGTGCTTTGCTGGACCAGAACTAGAAAGCTCAGCATCTTGCAGAATTCAGTCCCTACAGAGCAAACAAGAAATGACTGAGCAAGGGGTACCTCTAAAATAAGGCAAGAGCATGTTGGGGGGACATGCTTTTTTATGTTGATGTTCATATGAACACTTAAAAATAGAATGCAGAATTCATTTAAGAAAACGGTATTGGGAATAGAAATCATAGAAAAAATGGCTCCACGTGGAGACTGGACAAACACAGACAAACATCTAGAATACCTTCTGTTATACTAATGATTCCTAAAGACCATGTCCACAGGAAGCAGAAAACTGAAAATCTAGAAAATTCTTTGACATATACTAATCTACAGATTTTCTTAGTGACACTGAAAAACCATCTTGGGAACTGATAAAAGGTAAGGCTGTTCTTTTAGACAAGGTACATTTTTAACCCTGTAAATTAAGAAGGGAGCCACATGTGCATCTAGATGATGGAAGGCACCAGACCAGAGACTGACTCAGCTGTTTGTGACACTATTACATCTTTTGGCACAGAGTAGATTTTGAGGGGTACAGTGCTCATAACTTTTGCTACTGTGTCTGAAATTAAGTTTTAAGACTCTGATCCTTCAATTTATTGTGTGTGGATGGACTGCTGAATCTGCATGCAACAAATTGCAGGTCAGGCTTAGGTTCCTGATCCCAAACAGCATAGGTGTGAAGTATTGCACATCCAAGGCAAAGATAAACAATGATGAGCACTATTGCATTAATGCAAGTGACACATTAATGAGGAGAAGGAGTCAAGCCTCAGAGACAATGCATACCTAAGTTCCTGATTAGCATGATGGTTTCTTTTTAGACCATGTCTCCTGAGATATGCTCATTCTCTACCCTGGCCTTGCCCCCTTTCTTACCCCGTGCACTCACAAAGAAGGGAGTGGTCACAAAGGGGCTTGACATATACTGCCACCAAGCATGGAAGCCTCTGTTTAGAGCTTAAATCTGTGCTGGAGCACAACTTTGCACACTCTTCTGTATATATCAGAACAACTTGCAAGATCAGGGCCTATATCACAATGGTGTAACACATTATGCAGTGGAGAGAACGATCTTTAAATTCTCAATTCATGCAAGGCAATATCTGTTCCTCCTCTTTAAGCAGCAGTTTATAGACTTACTAGCTGAATTATCTCTATTTCCTTTTAAGAGCTGAGTGAAATTGGAGATGCTCATATATACATATGTTTTATACAGACCAATTAGCAGCATTTATTAAAAGGAAGTCAAATATGTTGCAATTGCATTCTCCTCCTGTTTCTACCAAAACTAAAATAGATCTGTCAGAGTTCTCGCTGGAGGGTAATCTGGAGGAAAAATTAGAGAATATACATATAATTTCTGAATCCTTAGCGGAACTGGACCTTTGAGTGTTATTTGATTGAACTTTGAAGGGTAATAAGACTCTGGATATTGGATATTATTTCTTCCTCCTATATGATAATGTATTTTTATTTTGCTTTATGGTATGAATGCTGATGAGAGGATTAAATTCATGGACATTGAAGTGAAGTTACAGTAAAAAATGGTCCATTTTTCTTTCTCCATTTTTCTTTTCAATAGCATGTGAATACTCTACATTCCTCTTCATGGCTTTGCAACCTGAATGAATGAGGGGAAAGTTGATGCTCAGTGTTTTCCTACATATAAAAGCAATTTAGCGAAACAATGTGAAGAATTATGCCCTTCCTTATAATCAATATTTTAAAAAGTTACAGAGCAACCTTAAAAATGTAGAAATACAAATATTTGAAACTGCCAGCTTGCGCTACATTTTTGCTATGCTTCTAAAGAAACAGAGCTTTCTAAGTAATAGGACATTTATTGCTTTAAATTCCATTTTTGATTATTTGCTGTTAAATTAGTTCTTAACTCTGAACAGCTTGTTGTAAACTTTTAAAAAGTCAAGAATGCAAGCCTTTTTGAAAGACATGTTTTAGTTAAACATCAGTTGTTTGGCTCAGGACAGGACTAAATGGGTGAAATGCTATGGCCTGTATTATACAGGAGGTCAGACTAGATCAGAGATTCTCAAACTATGGTCCACGGACCACCAGTGTTCTGTAAGGTTCATTCAGGTGGTCAGCGGATAGTTCCCTCTAAAGTGTGCGCCTGGGCGGTCACACACAAGAGAATGAAGGGCAAACCCACCTAATTAGTGGAGCCACGCAGGCTTGGCTCCACTAATTAGGTGCCTGGACCCTGGAGAAGACGCACATGTAAGGTGAGGTGGTGGCCTTGGGGGGAAAGAGGGGGTAGGTGGGAGGGGGCAGTGGGGTGAGAAGAGGGGGCAGGGGGAATTTGGGATGTGTAGGACTGTGGCGGCCAGAGAAAGAGGCGACTTTCCACAGCTCCAGGGCTGTGGCTGCTGGGGAGAGAGACGGCCCTCCTTCCCAGCCTCAGCTCTGTGGCTGCTGTGGTGGGGGAGAGACCCCCCTCCTTCCCAGCCCCAGCTCAGGGGCTGCTGCGGTGTGGGAGAGAGGGCACATCCATCGCATTAGAAAGATAAAACTACTGATATTAAAATATGAGTTGTGTGCTTTTATTTGTAGAACAAAAAAATGTTAATTATTATTAAGATTTTTTTTATATAGCGCTTTTATCCAAAGTGCTTTACAATAGTTAGCTAACGGTACAAACAACATTTCGAAAGATCATTAAGTGGACTGCCAAGACCCTCACCAATTTTCAAGTGTTCCGCAAAGAAAAAAGTTTGAGAACCACTGGACTAGATAATCTATTGGTCCCTTCTGGGTTTTTTTTGTTGTTGTTGTTGTTGTTGTTTAAAATCTATGCATTTATTTCTTTTCTTCTGGATCTTATAGCATGCCTTTCTGAGAGCTATGCTCCGCCAGTTGTGTTTCTCAAGGTGCACAGACAACATCTGACTCCATTTTCATTTGAAGCCACACCACATTAAGCATGGAATAAAGAATTTTGGCTACCTTCCCTCTACCTCTGTCACCTCCATACCTGTAGTGACCAGTGTTGCAAAGTGTCCCCAGTGCAGTTTCACAAGGTAAATCTATGCTGGAACTCTGAGCAAGCATCCCAATCCAAGTAGACAGATTCATGCTAGCCCAGCTTGTGCAGTAAAAAGAGCAGTGTGGATATTGTAAAAAGCAACAGAGAGTCCTGTGGCACCTTTAAGACTAACAGATGTATTGGAGCATAAGCTTTCGTGGGTGAATGCCCACTTCGTCGGATGCAATGCAACTTCGTCGTGTGGATGTTGTGGCACCAGCTGAGGATCGGGTTAGTCACTTGAGCTTGGACCCAGGAGGTCAGGCGGGCTCGAGAGCCTGTGCTGCCGCTCCAGCCGTAATGTCCACATTGCTATTTTTAGCACATTGGCTTGAACCGAGCTAGCACAAGTCTGTCTACTCAGGCCGGAAAGCATGTTCCCAGCTGCAGTGTAAACACACACACACGGTCCTTCTGAAGGCAACATATTTGACCCTGTTCCCACTGAAATCAACAGGAGCAGGCTTGGGCTTTGCATCAATTCACTCATTACCAGATAGTGTCATGCTGAGGGCAATGTGGAGACACATTACCCGCTGTGGGGTGGAGGGCAGGTTTGGTGAGGGATTGAACTTTTCAATGCTGTACCACCTCTTTGGATGGTGCTGCCTGTTTCCCTTTATTCACCTGGCCAGTTGCTACATGGTGGTTGGGGGGGCAAAGCATGAACTCTGTTAAACTTGTGCCTCCTTTGGATGTAGGAGATATTGCTGGGGTCTGGCCCTTGCACAGGGGTGGTAGCAGGGAGCATAAAAGGAAAGTAAAGCTCCTTGCACCCTCTCCATGCACCACACAGGGATCAGACACAATCTCACCTACAATAAGGATCTTGAGATTAGCCAAACAGAAAAAAAGACTAATTTAGTTACATAATATATTCATAATGCATCTGAAGAAGTGGGTATTCACCCACGAAAGCTCATGCTCCTATACGTCTGTTAGTCTATAAGGTGCCACAGGACTCGTTGCTGATTTTACAGATCCAGACTAACATGGCTACCCCTTTGATACTTATTCGTAATGAATAATTCTACCAGCTCAAGTTATGATTTGTTCTAACCTGCAGCCTTATTGTCTTCTATTTTGCTACGCTGAATTGCATGAGTGTCTAATCAGCCCCAAAAAATAATTTATTCAGATCAATTTGAATGTGTTAGCTGCTTTGCTTTATGTTTCATCTGCACATTTAGCCACTTTTGAAACAAAGCCCTCTTTCAGGCTATTCAGGGTATGTAAAAGTGGACCTTGACTGCCCCTTCCAACACTATCTAGTCATTACCTCTCTCAAATTATAGTTACCTCTTGAGAAACCATTTGTTTCTCATCTGGTAGCCAATTTTTAATCCATTTCAATAGCTCTCCCATGTACTAGTCTTTATAGATCAAATCTTTGTGGATCAGTCTTTTGTGGGAATAGTATCAAAAGCTTTTCTGAAATCCAAGCAAAATGATTGCACATCCTTGCTTCCCCTTTGTTTGCCAATTCAGTAATGTACTGAAAAATACTGAAACAAATTGATCAGACCTCTTAGTGTTGCATAGTCTTTCATCAATGTTTCCATTTTAAAATGAAGTCAGCTTAGGTAACCCATGAAAATAGGTTGCATTTTTGATGTTCCGTGATATGGTACACCATTTTCGATGGGTAAGTATCTCATGGCATTACTGAAATAAATAGCAGATCTGAGTCTCCTCCTCTTACTTACACCTGGTATAAATCAGGAATAACTATCAAATTAATGGAAAATTTGTAAGAGAGAAGAATCATGTCCAGTGCACTTAAGAGACATTTCCTAGTGAAAGAAGAATTGTAAATACTCTGCTCTATGCAGCCCTCCAGTTAAATCCTGTCCCTTGGATGTACATACATAACTCCTGATGAAATTGGTAGGAGGCAGAGCTACATGTTGAGAGCAAACTCTGACTCTTACATTATAAAGCTGAGACTACCACTGTATGGTAGGACATAAAAGGGCCAGGATTCACCAAGCACACTCCAACTACTCTGTAAATAGACCAAAGTAGCTGGAATGTACTGGTGAATCTGGTACATTATATATAATTTATAGAACAATTGCATTAATCCAATTTTACCCTGCGATAACTCCACGTTTTATGCCACACAGTGGAGTAATCCACTGCTGAATCAGGCCAATAGCATTTACATAATATAACTAAATAGCCATCTGCTAGAATATTATAGCTCTCAGAAGGCATGTCTGAAAATAACTGTAATGATACCTTTTGAACATCTCTAATGTCTGACCTAAACTGGGTATAATAATATTAATACACTTCACACTTTATAGTGCTTTCCATGTAAGCATCTTAAAACACTTTACAAATATTCATGAATTTAACCTTTAAATTAGGTAAGGATCAGACAGGATAATTCACAAGAAGAAAGTCGTATAGGAAATGCATGGCAGAGCTTGGAGAAGAAGTCAGACCGTCTCCCTCCCAGTTCTGTGCATTAACTACACACTAAGCTCCCTTCTGCTGGAGTATCTATACAAACAGCATGCTGAAATGGCAGACATCTATCTGCTGTTTCTAGAGAAAAAGAGGGGAAATAATTGCATATGCTTTCCAGTTTGTTAATTTTTGAAATGTGAGCGCTATATTACATGCAGCAAATTATGTGGAGAGGAGATAGACTCAGTGAAAGTAATGTCAGAAAGAGCATCTAGGTACCTGGCATTCGAGTAAGTGGGCAAAAAGGTGCTGGAGACAAGCATAGCATTAGAGATTGTGTAAACCTTTTTGGGTGGCCTTTCAAAAAAATAACATAATAATCATTATTCCTTGGATTTTTCTGCTGCTGACTGTAGATTTTATTTTAGTGTGCAGTGGATTGAAAAAATGTTTGGTAAGAAATGTGAAGATGGAATGTAATCATATGAGCCATTAAAACCTGTCATTCTGAGATTCTAGCTGAGCAATATGCGGGAGGGTTTTGCTGGGGAATTAGCAGAAAGAAGTAAAGAAAAAATAAAAATATCCAAAGTGTTAGCATGGTGAGTGATTTAAATCAGAAGGGAATGGTATAGAAAACAATTATTGCTATGATATTTTAGCAGTGGGAAAAGGGGACGTATCATACTAATGAGAGAATGAACAAAAAACCTGGGGAGCAAGTAGAGCAGTGGCAGCTATAAATAGTCTCTATTGGTCTTCTGAAGAAAAAGACAAAAGGAAAACTATGTCTAAAGATGACAGGCTAACTGTGGGATGCCCAAGTTGCGGTCCACATGTAAACCCAGAGGGAGGTTACACCTTTATGAAGTGCACGTTGATATCCATAATGTAGGAAGGCAGAATTGATTAGAGGGCTAGAAGAACAACTAGGAAGGATGATAGCCATCAGAGATGTGAAGAAAATCATAGCTTGGGGAATTCATAGGCGGTGCTGCTAAACCCTGAAGATATGAGGTGAGATAAGGCTAAGGGAGTGATTAAAGAACAGAATTCCTTGGCTGGAAATGATGAATAGAGAAGAATAATTGAAAGGAACGAAAGGATGAGATCATAAAAGGAATCATCAGGTTTAAAGTCAGAAATGTCTATTCTTGTCTGAAGGATATTAGCAGAGAGTCCAAAGGAAAAAGCACAGGGAAGAAAATGGATTTATCTGCAGCCATGAGAAGAAACCCTCAGTGAAACATGAGAAACACCAAGAAGACAGGAAAGAACAAAGAAGAAAGTTATAAGTGGTAATCCTTTGGGACTCAGTGAGGAAAAGAATGAAGGAAGAGGATATGTACAGTAATCTACATAAAGACATCAGGGCAGCGGGCAGCCTTACTGGGATACTGACCTAAATGCAAGGTCCTCATCTTTGCCCATGACCTGCACAGAGGAAAAATGAACAAGATAATACGGGTCATGAACAAAAGACTAAAATAGGTAATACTGCAGGGTGACATTCTCAGACATTTCTCTCATACCACAACCAGAGGCAGAATTCCTAAATGCACAAGGAATGCACTAGCTACTACCCCAACCTAAGGAAGAGCAGCATATTGCTGCAGGCATGTCCAGGCAGCTCCACAGTTTGATATACTGGGGGAATAATCCTGAGTCCTTTCCTATTCTCTTTGGGGTATTTCATGATCAAAGGGATACTAGGAGGGAACAGTCCCTATGCTCCAGGGATAGGGTGACCAAATAACAAGCGTGAAATATTGGGACACCTTTTTTTTTCCAGGGGAGGTGGGTGGCAGGAAAGGGAAATAGTTGCCTACATAAGACAAAGCCCCTAATATTGGGACAGTCCCAATAATATTGGGATATCTGTTCGCCCTATCCAGGGAGAACCAGGATTTTAACTACGTCTTACTGCTGCCTCTTCCACCCTTTTCCTACTTGTGCACTCATGGAGCTGCAGGGCACATATCTGGCCTTCTGTGAAGAATGCAGACTGGTAATGATACTCTTCACTTGTGCAAATTGTGGAAAATCCTGGGGGCTAAAAACTTGACAGGTTTGTTTGAAGGATAGGGAATGGTACATGAAATCTTAGTAAAATGTTAGAACTAAAAAGGGCCATAGAAAGATGTACCCAAGAGTTCGGGCAAAACTGTCAGAGTAAACTGCAGAACAGTTATTGATTATTTTTAAGAATTCTTGGAAAAGAGATGAGACCTTATAGAGAAATTCTGTAGATTTTAATAGGGCTGAATGCAATAGGAATCCATAGAACACTAAAAAGTTCTTCATTAAATTCTATCAGATGCTTAAGAGAGCCTATAGAAAGGATATGATTTTCTATAAAATTGTATAGGACTTTCTCATAAAGGACAATTATTCCAGAAACAGAATAAAAAGATAATATGTGATATTATGGTTATGGCTGAGATGGCACTTTCAGCCTAGGTTCAATGATTTGTAACTTTATTTGGAAAAAAAAATGGACCTTATTCTTCCCAGTGCTTAAAGGGGTTTGTAAATTCTATTTTATTTATTTATTGAATAGGGTCTGTGACCCACTCCCTATTTTAAGCACTTTCACTTTGCGCCTTGTGTAATTTTTATGCTTGTGCTAAATGGGCATAAAATGCTACTGTTATGGGTTGAGTTAAACCTCCTTTAAACTGATGGTTGTCATATCTGCCTTTTATTATTGATACATGTAAGAAACAATTAAGCTTCTTTATGGAACCAGATAGAAGAAACAATAACAGCCTTCACCCAAAACAAAGGCACATCACCGCCCAAAACATAGGCAACTGCAAGACATATAAGCAAAGGGGTTTGCCTGGGTATTGTTTGGTGGTGATGTCTGTGCCTGTCTCTGAGAGAGAAGCAGGAGAAACAGCACAGAAGCTGAGAGGGAAGCAGCAGAAAGCCAAGGTCACACCTAGAACAAGCACTGGGAACACTGCAGAAATGCCTGGAGAGAGCTTTTGGGCTAGGTGTTGAGCGGGCTAGGGGCTTGGAACTGTGAAAAAAAAAAACTCTTCTGTTGTTTAAATCCTGCTGTGTTCAGGGAAACAAGATATGCTGTACTTTCTTAGTAAATAAGCATAACTGCATCAATATCAGCTTAATTGTTTCTGACATGTATCAATAAATGAAACAAACCACTAATTTTGGCTAAGTACTAGGGTTAAAAAGGGGTAGCACTATTACCCATGAATGTGAGTGCAAAATTCTGATTTGGTAGCATTTTACATCCACTTTGCACAGCAGTAAAAACTCAGGCCCTGTGCTTTCAGCTGAAAAATCTTATGCATTATTTCAGCCTGTTAGAAAATTGCCCTTGAATTTGTATTTATACTGCCTGGAGCCTAGAAAAAAATCCTGCTGGCAATTCACAAACAGAAAAAAGGCTACATTTGTGAAATAAAATTGTTCACAGTTAATTGTTTGAGTAGCTGTTATAACTGAGCTAAAACAGTGGTCCAAATCTGCTCTTTACTCACAGAATTTAGTCCTATTAACTTCTGTAGGACTACTTGTGTAAGTAAAAGGGGCAGGATTTGATCCACTATATTCAGAATACACAAATTTTGCTTTCTTTGATAACTAGTGCATATTCCAGGTATATAAATATTATCCATCCACCTTCAACATTTGCACTGGATTGAGCCTAGGAGATGCAGTACTCTTTTTTTTGCAGTGCAGCGGTTTCAAAGGTTGTTTACCTGGTGACATGAAGTACATACTGGCACCTACAGACCCAGAGAGTGCAAAACTTTGAACTGAATGTGAGGAATAATGATTGCACATGAAACTATAAGTCACGAATATCTCAGATGCATTTACAGGAAAGGGGCTTTTTTGTAATTGAGAGCCAACCGGCTGAAACTGAACATGGAATCATTCACATTAGGTATTGTACATTAGGAAAATACTTTAAATGAACGCATTGAATCACTTTCATTAAATGTATCCAAAAATAGTTTATATACAGCCTAATGGGATGTCTTTTAGAGAAAGATTGTGAGGAAGGGACTGATGATCTGAGATATCTTTTCCAATCCCAGCTCCTTCCATATGCCTTCCTTTCCATATGATACAGAACTGTTCTGTCAAAATCTTCTCCATAATTGAAGCTGCATGACATTTGCTGAGACTTATGATACTAGAAAAGCTCTAATTTATATATTCACATTATTTGTGTGTTCCATTTTAAAATCACTGAAGCTAAATAACCTTGTTGTAATCCCTTCATCATTCAAACCAGTTTTGTAGGGTCCCAATTAGGGCTGTCGATTAATCACAGCTAACTCATGTGATTAATTAAAAAATAATTGTGATTAATCAGTTTTAATCGCACTGTTAAACAATAGACTACCAATTGAAACTGATTAAATATTGTGAATGTTTTTTCTACATTTTCATAAATATTTTATTCTGTGTTGTAACTGAAATCAAAGTGTATTTTATTCTTGATTGCAAATATTTGCACTGTAAAAATGATAAACAAAAGAATTAATATTTTTCAATTCATCTCATACAAGTAATGTAGTGCAATCTCTGTGTGTAGATTTTTTTTTGTTACATAACTGCACTCAAAAACAAAACAATGTAAAACTGCGGAGCCTACAAGTCCACTCAGTCCTACTTCTTGTTCAGCCAATTGCTAAGACAAACAAGTTTGTTTACATTTACAGGAGATAATGCTGCCCTCTTCTTATTTACCATGTCACCAGAAAGTGAGAACAAGCATTTGCATGGCACTTTTGTAGCCGGCATTGCAAGGTATTTACATGCCACATATACTAAACTTTCATATACCCCTTCATGCTTTGGCCACCATTCCAGAGGACATGCTTCCATGCTGATGATGCTCATTAAAAAAATAATGCGTTAATTAAATTTGTGACTGAACTACTTGGAGGAGAATTGTATGTCCCCTGCTCTGTTTTACCCACATTCTGCCATATATTTCATGTTATAGCAGTCTCAGATGATGACCCAGGACATGTGGTTCATTTTAAGAACACTTTCACTGCAGATGTGACAAAACACAAAGAAGGTACCAATGTGCGATTTTGAAAGATAGCTACAGCACTCAACCCAAGGTTTAAGAATATGAAGTGCCTTTGAAAATCTGAGAGGGACGAGGTGTGGAGCATGCTTTCAAAAGTCTTAAAAGAGCAACATTCCAATGAGGAAACTACAGAACCCGAACCACCAAAAAAGAAAATCAACCTTCTGCTGGTGGCATCTGACTCAGATAATGAAAATGAACATGCGTCGGCCCACACTGCTTTGCATTGTTATAGAGCAGAACCCATCATCAGCATGGACACATGTCCCCTGGAATGGTGGTTGAAGCATGAAGGGACACATGAATCTTTAGCACATCTGGCACGTAAATACCTTGTGATGCCGGCTACAACAGTGCCATTGCAGTGTCTGTTCTCATTTTCAGGTGACACTGTAAACAAGAAGCAGGCAGCATTATCTCCTGCAAATGTAAACAAACTTGTTTGTCAGAGTGATTGGCTGAACAAGAAGTAGGACTGAGTGGACTTTCAGGCGCTAAAATTTTACATTGTTTTATTTTTGAATGCAGTTATTTTTTGTACATAATTCTACATTTTTAAGTTCAACTTTCATGATAAAGAGATTGAACTACAGTACTTGTATTAAGTGAATTGAAAAATACTATTTCTTTTGTTTTCCTTTTACAGTGCAAGTACTTGTAATCAAAAATAAATATAAAGTGAGCTCTGTGCACTTTGTATTCTGTGCTGTAATTGAAATCAATATATTTGAAAATGTAGAAAACATCCAAAAATATTTAAATAAATGGTATTCTATTATTGTTTAACAATGCGATTAATCATGATTATTTTTTTTTAATCGCTTGACAGTCCTAGTCCCAATATAACCCTGTGAAGTGCCTTCACGGATAATGCATTACTGCTTTTTTAAATAAACATTGCTTGGTCAATGTTGAAACTCTGAGATGATGGGAGGTTTAGACTACATGGTAGATGCATCTAGTTAGATGCAGTTAACAGGATGATGCTCCCACACAGTTCTGTAAAGTTCTCTGTGGGTTCTTATCTTCTAGTGTCCATGTCTTCTTCTGTTCATTGTAAATACTAATGCGGATCAGTGAGGTCTCTCAAAACATTATATGATATACTTGTAAGTCATACTTTAGTAGCCACTGAAAAGTCAACATTTACCAACAGATTCCACAGTTACTCAAGTTATATTGTATTCTAAACGTAGTAGGAAACTGGTATCACATATACAATTGTATGCTAATCTGACAAATAGTGAATTTTTAATATTGACCACTTGTTATCATAAAACATTCTTCTGTAAAATTGTTATCATCATATGGAGGACTGTTCTATAAGTTTGAGCAGGTTAGCTGACATGATGCTGATCACAACACTGCAGTCTGCATACACCAGGACAAATTGAATTCAGCATCTTGTCAACTAATTGTGATTCTGAATATTATTTGTACTGGCTTACATTTACCTCAGAGTCATTCTCAGCACGTAGCACAGTGTGTAACAGTACTTTTATTTCCTTCCATTGGAGTCTGCCTATCAACTGCTCATCTCCTGCCCATGTACCAACCATGAGTAAAAATGAGAAGGAGAACTGGCAAAGCTCTTGCCTGAGAACCAGGACAGAGGGTGAAATGAAGCATATAGACAACAAGGAAGCCACTTCGGATTCCGACTACCACCAGCCACAGGCAAGATGTGGGAGAACCAGAAGGGTAACAACAAAGTCCACACCCCCAAAAAAAAATGAAAAGAGGGGAACAAAGGCAGAGAATGAACAGAAGCTTCTTCAGGACTGTGTCTGTTGTCAATGCACCAGCATGAGGAGACAGGAGCAAGGGAGTATAGCTCCTCAGTCACAGAACCCATGAGAGAGAAGGCCAACTAGCGGGGCTTCGATTTATAAAAAAGAAAGAAAACACTCCACTGAAGTTTTTGTCAAAGGCTTCCCCACTCACCTTTTCCCTGCAGATTTCAGGGAGGGATACAATTTACCTGGATCAAACCATGAATTATGTATCACATCTTTTCATTCAAATTCCAACAAAGTTTGAATTAATGTATTTAAGATTATAAATAGACAAAAGCTCCATCCATAAAATGTGTATCTGGATCTGGCTGCAGAGTCTGAACCCTGAACTCTGCACCAGATGTAGGGTTTTCTCTCAGGCCTATTTCTAATTCTAAACAGAGAAAAGTACTAATATTACTTACCTTCTGCGTGAAAATCAGGACTTAACTGACTTTATAATAGTTGGGGAAATCATTACTTTAAAGATCATAGTTAAAAGTATGTCCTTACACCAGAAATCACTACTTACCA
The DNA here is from genome assembly GCF_002925995.2 of Terrapene triunguis. Taxonomy (NCBI): domain Eukaryota; kingdom Metazoa; phylum Chordata; order Testudines; family Emydidae; genus Terrapene; species Terrapene triunguis. The sequence continues at coordinate 457,957 of NW_020664403.1, forward strand.
ACTACTGACATTTCAGGAACACTAGCAGTATATATTTCTTCTGGAAATGTTGGTTCATTGTCATTAATGTCATGGATTTTTATGACAAACTCTGACTCAGGCTCCACTGGCCTCAGAGTTCTTCTGTTAATAGCCTGGGCACGAAGGGTGTAAAAGGCTTTCTCCTCCCTATCAATCCTCCGAGTGGCATGAATGTCACCTGTTTTCTCATCAATAATAAAAAGAGTACCAGCCCCATCTCCTGATAAAATGTACTTGAGAGACCCATCTCCCTTGTCCTGGTCAGAGTGAAGCTAGAGGAGAGAGAGAGAGAGAGAGAGAAAATATTTTTAAAAAGGGGGTCAGTTTTTTTAAGACATGAAGTCATTCTGCATGCAAAAAAACAAGATGAGGACTGAAAAAAAACACTCATTTTCTATTTCATAGAATATCAGGGTTGGAAGGGACCTCAGGAGGTCATCTAGTCCAACCCCCTGCACAAAGCAGGACCAATCCCCAGACAGATTTTTACCCCAGATCCCTAAATGGCCCCCTCAAGGATTGAGCTCACAACCCTGGGTTTAGCAGGCCAATGCTCAAGCCATTGCAGTCATTATGCTGTATTAAAGCATTCACGTCTCCCTTACTTAACACAAAGAGTCATTTCACTAGACTGATGTGGCAGATTTTAGTTTTCCAGCAACACCTGTTCTCTGCTGTGAAACGTTTGTGCCACAAATCTTAAAGAAGAATTTTATGTTAATGTTGACCTTTTCTTTCCTTGAAGAGAGCCTATTAAAAATTCACAACCTGCTGTGTTAGTTGTAAATTGACTAAGCAGATAAAGGACATGGCAGGATACATGACAATTAAGGAAAACAGAACAACTGGTGGTGTGTCACACAATTTTTAATTTTTTTATTTCTTATTATTTATGTTTCCTTCTCCTAAACTGGAGTACATTTCAGTGTAACTCATTATCACTTTTATGCCCTTCAAATAGTTTAAATGGGTTAAACCAAAAAGCAACAGATTCATTAAGCAATCAGTATTGATTTAAATCAGATTATCTAGATATCTTTCTTTATTAATGACTTCTAACACTGGAAGAGCCCTAATGCAAAACGTTTTGCTATTTTTTACTGTACTGAAATGCAATTGGCTAAGCCAGAATGTTACACTCAACACCACCTCCCCGCTTCCTGTTACACAATTCCCTGCTATCTCATTGAGTCCGTTATGTCTGATTTGCAGAACTGAATAATTCAATTTATTTTCACCCTGAAATGTATATTTTAAATTTTGCAGATGTGTCATATCTGATAAAGGCTCCAATATTATTTTTTTAAAGCATCTCTAATCTGCTTCTGATTTTGTGGCCACGATGTTGAGCATGGAATTTTGAGAAAAAAACAACAACCACCAACTCTTTAGGCCCATTTAGTGAGTTCAAGCAACCATTGGCAAAATTTATGATCTTTGTAAACATGCAGTTACGTGCCTCACTAACGTATTTGTGCATTTAATGACACTGTACATAATAGTTAACAACAATAACATTAATTTATAGGTGCAAACAGTTGGACATCTAAACACTATAAAATGTGTCCACAATTATTTGCACCATCACATTTGTTGCAACATTTATTTACAGGCACAAAATTGTAGCAACAAAATCAAAGTTCACTTAAAAAAAAATGGTCAGGCCACAAGAGTATTCGAATGATCCAAAAAGTTTCACACATGAAATAAAACTAGTGCAGCACTTTGGGCTTTTTCCTCGTGTTCCAACTATAGTTAGGGAAAACAGCATAGCAATATTAAAGTAGCATTGACTACTTATAAGAATACCACCTTCAATCATATAAGCTAGGATAACAAAAAGATGTTCATGCTTAGGGAATAAACTGATCACACACTTAGATCAGGTATAATTCTTAGATCAGAAATATTCTTTCATGGTATCCAGTTATTACATGTGTTTTCCTGGTGCACTATGTTGCTTTCATATTTTCCTCTAAAGAATCTATTTCAGGCCAATATCAGAGGCAAAATTCTAGACTAGATGGACCACTAGTCTGCTCTGATGTAGCAATCCTCAGGTGTCCGTGCAGAAACCAAATGAGTTCAATGGAGCAGAGGGATGAAGTAAAGGTCAGAGGATTAATTACTCTTGCTGTGGTAAATTTGCAGAAGCTGAATCTTTCCCACACACTCATAATGAGCAGATCCTGGAGAAAGGAAGGAACTCATGCAGGATCTAGGATCAAAGCCATTATCAGCTTAGAAACTGAGAAACTTAGAAAATTGATTAAATGTTATTGAACTTTGATTAGAGTCATTTTTCCATTCTCTCTTGATTCACAATAACTAACAGTAAGCGTAAGCACGGAGCAAAGAATTACAGATTAAATTTTGCTTGAGCTAAAAATAAACAGTGTACACAAAACAAATGTTTGTCATACATCTCCCTTTTTCTACAAAAAAGGAAGACAGTCAGGGACAGCTGGCACTATCTAACAGGAAGAAAGCAAGGAAGGTAATTCTAAGGGAAGTCTCTTCTATGTAAGCTGTTTCCCTATAGTTCCAGCTCCTACCCAGAGACATCAGTGAACTCACCCCTCCATCATCCCCCAGACTTCAGCCCTCCAGCTCAGAGAGCCAGCAGGCATCTCCCTCTGTTGCTCTGAGCCTTCATCCCTTTCTGGCTGTGGCTCGGTGTCCTGGGGAAGTTTGTAGGTGGAGCCCTCTCAAATGCCTCATGTTTTTATCAGCCTGGTCTGGTTTGCTGCTCACTAAGAAACTTTCCCTGCTCCCTCCTTCAAGGGCAGCCCAACTCTGCCTTTCTTCTGAGCTCTCTTGTTCTCTGAACTCTGGATTCCGAACTCTGTTGCCTTTGGACTGCCTGTCACTTATAACTCCCTGGGGCATCCCCACTCTCCCCATTACACCAAACTAGGGTGCAGCAGGACTACAACAGGAGAAGCTGGCCCAATTTCATTTAAGGGGCCAGGTACCATGTTACACTTCCCTAAATGCACTTCCAATTCTGGTTTATCAGAAAACTGGACCCCCCCTCTGGAACAAATACTTCCACTTGACAATTGCCACCTGCTAAGTTGTGACAACTTGAATGATACTTCGTGACCCTACCCCCATGATATCCTGGAGCTGCTGTGGAGTAGGTGAAAAAAACTCACGCCTGCCCCAGCCAATCTGGCTATGAGTGAAAAATTCTTTCTCAGTCCCAAAAAAGTTAGTTGTACAAGTCCCCCAGCAAACCAAAAAACCTGGTTCTATGCTGATCCAATTAGAAAAAAGGGTTCTGACTGGAGTGTCAGGTGTACATATACCTTTCCTCTCCCCTAGGTGCTCAGGGGCCCAGTGTTGGCAGATAATTACAGTATTTACGCTACATATTTACTAGGGTGAATCCTGAAAAGTTTCCAAGCCAAAAAAAAAAAAAAAAAAAAAAAAAAAAAAGGTTTGGAATTTGGACTGTACCTATTTTTCATATTGCTAGACACTCTGGATAAAGCCAATACAGAATGGAGATAGACATAGAGTTTCCCATTTCTTTATAGTAGGGCTGTTCATAATAGTCACAATAGTACTTTAAACTATTTTGTTATGAATTTAAAATGGGATTCTGTTTCTCCAAAAGGATCACAAACCTATGCTCAGTTTCTGAGATTTGTCATATTTCAAATGGTCTCTCAGCTGCTACGTATATGCAAAAAGTACTTAATAAACTGCTGGTGAAAATTTGGGAAAAGCCACAGCATTTAGTCAACAAAGAGTGTCTTCCTCTACAGCACCCAAATGCACCAGAAGTAGTTAAATAAAGGACTTTGAGGACACACCTATGAATGTTTTGGTGGTGGCTGGCTGCCCTACTGCAGAGCAGAATATTTAGAAAGAGGTTGAAGTTCCCACACTTAACATAAAGACTTCAGAAGAACTCCTGGGAGGACCTATCACCATGGTGTTACAGACACTGCAGGGGCAGTATGCTGGCACCCAATCCTACTCCAAGACCAAGCACACATTAGTGTAGGGTGCTCACTCTCCCCTTAAGCTTCATGGTCTGTAGGTCAATCTACAGGTGGCAATTAGAGGAGAAAAGCAGTAAAACACACAGAAGTGAGATGAGGACGTAGACTGTATTCTAGCTCATTCTGTAAGCACTGCCAAATGTCAAAAATGAAATAACTTCTGCAAGGTGCTACAGCCTTACTCTGTTGTGAGATCAAAAGCAGGTCCTCTGACACTGACTTCACATAGCATTGTTGCAAAGTAAAAAAAAGGAAAAAAAAAAACCCTTTTTAGTAAGATGGCCACCTATAATGCTAATATCAGAAATGTCCATTATAAATGATGTTTTGGGGAAAAAACCTCGAAATACTGAATTATTTTAATTAGTTCTATGACAATTTAAAGATATTGTCCCAAGTGAAATGTGATTTGTCTTTTCCAGACTAGCAGGGAAGTTGGAAAAAATAAGATGGTGAAGTTTTCCTGTATACTACTTTAAGTGTAAAACATTTCATATAGCTCTTTTGGCTAATGGGCATCTGTGTTTCATGACAGCCAAGCTGAGAAAGGAAGAGACATCTGTTTCACTTAGCAATTTTGTCTCACAAAACAATCAGCTGTGAAGATGTGGTTTTGTTTCTATATCCATACCTGATATTTTGCAAACCAATGAATTTCTTGTTTTACCTCTCACAGGAGCACTTTACTTTTCAGTGGTCACCACTGTATAATTTATCTTACTAGACAAAAATCAGAATATCTGCTGTATTTTTTTTTCCAACAGGTCTGACTCACTGTACAGCAACTGCAATTACCATGTGTCACAGCTCTGTGCATTTAGTTATCAATGAGATTAAAATACTTTGTTTACCTGAAAACACATTCATTAGAGCACTATCACTTACTACTATAAGGCAGTATTATTAAAATGAATGCAATGTAATAAATAATGGACAATGTTTGGAAAGAGATGTATCAATAAGCCTATTAGGTGTATGGCTTTTATAGAAACATTATTAGCAGTGCAATAGAGAAAGATACACAACAGCTAGAAAATGTAATTGAGTTACATAAAATAGAGCTAACTCAGACTCAATCACCACCACCACCACCCCCCTTTCATGGAAAAGACAGATATGTAAAGATGATAGACTAATACGTCTCTAGAGCAATTTCCATTCAGTTATACCTCTAGAGTTCTGCAGTATCTTCATTAAAGTCCATAGAGTTACTTTAGATTTACACCAGTGTAGTTCTAATTCGAAAAGTGACTTGAAAATTACACTGGAGGTTTTCATCTTTATTGCCTTTCAATGATTCCAGAATCAAATCTGCTCACTCTATAAGTAAAAAGATTTTTCTTCCTTAATTCCCAGCCCTCCAAGCTCCACATGGAATCTGAAAGTTGGGTTCTTTCTGTAGTACTAACAGAAGTAAAAAAATTGAAATCTACTTCCATCAGAAAAGCCAGAAGATACTACTCTGAACAACATAAGGAGCAGATCGACTGAGTAAGAAGGTGCCATGTTCACATGCAAGAAAATGTGGAATACTGGAATAGCTAATAATAATGGCAAGTATTCTGTTGTAAGGATTAATACAATTTGTTTCTATTCAAATTACAGATTACAAGGTCGTTATCTGAATTTTATTTAATGTAAAATTCAGAGTATCAAGATACAAATAATAAGAATGTATGTAGTCACTTTTCAGATTAGAACAGTACTACAAGTAAAATCTATCAACTGAATTCTTACATTAAACTTCATTTCAAGCCCATTTTCATCTTGTTTTACTGCCCAGTAATATATAAGAAACTCCCCTGTATAAAACTAATCTTCACTTTTTTCTTCAGCAGTTTTCACCAAATAATACAGACTATTCAGTTCTACCTTCCCAAATGCATTTTTACTTCCTATAACTTGCAATAATATCTCTGTACAGTGTATATCTTCAGTAGCATGTACACCAACATAAAAACCTAGATATGAAATTCAGATCTAGAAAATGTCCTGAATTTTCTACAGTTTTGAACAGTAGTTTCAGATGGAATGTTTAACTCCATCTTTATTTGTTAGCTTCTTTCTATTTAATTATATTGGCTATATGAATTAAATCATATATTGGAGGAAGTGTTCTCACCTATCCTGTAATTCTTTGCCCTAAACACTGATATTCCGATATAAAAAAGGAGCATCAAACCTTTTATTTTTTCATTCATCTCTTTTCTGAACACTCTGTAGTATAGTAGTACTCTCCTTGCAATTACCTCCTACAGGAAGGCTTACTTATAAAATACAAAAGCAGACCCTAATTCTAATAACTATGGTATTGAAGAACAGTTATTTCCCCTAACTCTCAAAACATAAGGTATTAAAACTTGTCAGTTAATTTCCCTTTGTACCAGCCTAGAAGACAAGATCTACAACAGATGTGGCAAAACCATTTCTCCTTTCCCTTTTCTCTTTTTAGAGTATCTATCCCGCACAATCTTTTCCCTAAGTGCTGAGTTTTAAGTGAAGCAGCTTGGTGCCAAATCTCATTCATTTGTAATGAGACTCACTTATTTCGACTTATTCTGAAGGTAGTTTTTAAAGTAACTCTCTTGTCTGATGAAGGATTTTGCACTGTGTTTCAATGAGATACTTACAGTCTCACTCTTAATCTACTGAAATCTCACTCATTTATGTTGTCACAGCTTGCAAGTCCTGTGCTATTGCATGTTATTTAAAAAGGGTGAGAAACGGAGAGGAAAAATGCATATTTTGTGGGACTGGGGAAGATGAAGAGAGAACAAAGTTAAAAGAAAGTACAGCAACTGCATATTGGCTGGGAGCTAAGAAAAGCTTTGAAATACTCTTACTTGTTCAGAACAGACAAACACAAATACTCCACTCTGCACTGCACTGCACAGCCAAGGTTAGATTAGTTGATTTCAGTTTGGATTCATTAGCCTCACTGTGCCAAATTTACCTCTGGTGTAAACCCACTCAAGTTATTCGGGAGAGAGGGGAGAAAAATTGAACAAATCCCATAAGACTCTGTAAACCCATTGTTAACTACTGCTCTCCAGCATGACGTCGGTTGCTGGCTGATGACTCCTTGCTGTTGTAGGCTTCGAACTTCATAGGAGCAACAGAGGCTTCATCATGAGTGTGTTAAATCAGTGCCACCCTGGCTATGCCCCTCCCCAGGTCAAGCCCATCTAGCAGAGGGGGAAGTTGCAGCTGCCTTGTGCTGCCACAACTACTCTGGCAGAGGCATTCTCATTCTGGCAGAGCCAGTGGGACCTAGAGATTAATTTGATACCATGCACCAATGATATTTGAGAGTTATCAGGCCACTGTTTAATTTTCCTTCCATTGTTTAGTGCAAAAAGTAAAATATTATGGTAAGTTCTCCTTTTAAAACAGCACAAGATCAGAAGTAGATGAGTGCAGAATATGTACGTAACCTGTACCTGATAATGGTTCAAGCCAATAGGAAAGGACACACTGTGAGGTTTTCCTCCTGGAGTTTCTCCCACATTATTCTGGCAGGGTAGCTGTGTTTGCCATGGACTGAGCTGTAGGGCTGACCCACAAACCTTGCTGATCTATAAGAAGCAAGAACCATCCACATAATGACTTGGTCTCCTCATGGACTCTGAAGCCCAGTTTCCCTTTCCCACTCCCTAGAAGGTAGGACCAACCCCAGCCATGATCAGGGCTACTGCACAACCTCTTAAACAGGCTTCCCATGGCAGAGGGTTTCAATGGTAAACATAAAGCAATCTCAAGCTAGATCAACTCTCTTAGGTGTTCGTCACATAGCTATTGGGCAAGGTGATGTACATCCTTTGGCCCGACCCCTACCCAACTTGTGACTGTCCACTGCCTTTCTCTTCCCTCCTGAAGGATCTCAGCACACTGTGTGGGATCTCATGGGAGGGTTGTGGAGGGGGGAAGATGCTACTTATGACTAGGATTTTACATTTCCTTATACTCATTATTGCATAGTTTATATGTTTCAACATTGGAATGTTTCTTTTTGCTGGCATGTTAGTTTCTGGAGCTGCAAACCCTTATAGAGTATAATTGAAAGTTGTCCACTTATGCATTTTGAAAAGAGTTGACCAGGTTTCAAGAGCATACCCCCACTCAGCCAAGCATTCAGCAACAATCTACATAAATTAGTCTCAGGTGAATTAGGAAGCTTAATGTGCTGAAACCCAAAGCAGCCCTTTCTTTCACTGCACTGGAAACTCCATAAACACAGGAAAGAAAAAAATATTAATCTACACAGGCTTTTCAGTAAGGACAACAATCAAAGAGGTAATTAAGCAACAGTTTGAGGAAACCTTCGTGCCAACAATAAGCAACATGTTTTTTATTAGATAGCTTAAATATGACTTTATAAAGGAGCTTAGGTATTAACCAAATAACCATTAAAACAGCATTAGCCTTCGTACATCTTATTACACAATTTGCATTATGTATAAACATTATTAAGTCCTTTTCTTTTTAAATGAATGCAAAACTTCATTAACATCAATGCTTCTTAGCTCTTTTGGCTATTGCTGGAGGCTCAAAGAAAACATGGTTTTCTTTGTTTCCAAATAGAATCACTGTAAAATGTAAATTGTTAAGGACTGGGCAAAACATTTACCTCTCAATCTTAAGTCAATGTTGTGTTCATGAATGTTCTGGAAATCAATTATAGTGGCACAGCAGCACCAGCTGTGCCAACACATACCAGACTTCCTATACCCCACATCCCTGTCAGTGCACCCCAACCCATGTGCAAACCCTGTACTGATCCACCAATTGATTTAGACTATGACTGCGTTAGGGCAAGGACTCTTTGTTATTATACTGGCATGGGTACATTCTTGGGGCAGCTGTCCTATGCCATTGCTCACCACTGCCCATGATACCAAGGCTACCCTCCTATTTGTAGTGCATTAGCTTTCATTGAGCTAATGTGAATATGTCTACTCAAGCTAGGTGGTGGGGCTAGGAGGAGAGGGATGGCGAGAGGTCTTCCAGCTGTAGAAGGGGCAGAAAATGAAGATTTGTGATCAGTAAGCCTTGGGTGGGTTGTTTGAGAAAATCTGTATTTTACTGGTCCCTCAGGGGTTTGGAAGGGACTGGGAGGAGAAAAGTGGCAACTTCCTGATTTCAGCACAGTTTAATGTGGTGTTTCCAAAGACACACAGCCCAGAGGTTTGGAACTGACAATGCAGGTACCTTGACTGCTGAGGGAAAAGAAATATGTGTGGTTGCCGACATATGGATGCTGGGGATTCTTGGATCATGAAGTTGCAGAAGCTGGTGAGAGAGCAAGGATTACATCATGACATGGACATTGCTGAGTACCGGCTGATTTGGATGGAGAGAGGTTGCCTGCCTTAGCATCATAATTTGCCTACTCTTCAGTATCTAACTGGTGAGCTAAGAAGTTGTGATCTTCCGGACACTGAGGTGATTCACTTGGGTGGAAGTGATCATAGTTTCATTCCTGGTGTACATCTTATAAAATCTATCAGATTAGATCTGGATTTGTATCCAGAAGCTGTGATAGTTGTCTCTGATTTGGCTGAGCATCTGAATAATCTCTACAGCAATAATATGAAAATTATTAATAAGTTATTAATAAGGTCTGTAATCTGCTTGTATTATCTCTCAGGGAGAGACACTGCCTGATTCAAATCCTGTCTAGTTTATAGAACTCAGATTGTGATTTTACTTTTATTTCTTAGGTAACCAACGTTGACCTGTACACTTATTACTTATAATCACTTAAAATCTATCTTTCTGTAATTAAAAAATCTGTTTTATATTTTACCTAAAACAGTGCATTTTGGTTGAAGTGTTGGGAAATTTACTCAGGTTGCAAGGGCTGGTGCATGTCCACTTTCCTTTGTAGAAGTGGTGGACTGGGTAATAAACTTACACTGGTCAGTTCTGACCAGGGGAAGATGGTACAGCTCTGGGGTCCTAGGCTGGGGAGCTGTGGGGGAATTGGCTGGAGCCTCTTTATTGTTACTTCATGAGTGGCTGGCAAAAGCATTCATATAACTCAGTTGGATGTGTCCCTGTTTGTGGATATCTGGAGAGGTTTACAGCTTGTCACAATATCACAGTGTGACAGGGAGCTCAGGTTGGTAAGACAGAGGGCTCAGCGGTACCCCAGTTCCAGGCTGCACCCCAGGGAACCCATCACAGTAACTAAAATGGTTTACATTAAATCCTTACTTATTAATATAGCATCTTTTAAAACAATTCTTAAGAGGGTAAGATACTGAAATAGCTGTTCTTTCACCTTAATGATATAAATACGGACTTGATTCACATTCAGGATACCAAAGAGGCTATTTTATTCCCAGACTACTTTTCAAATGAAACATCACAGGATGACTAAAATTAGAAACGCCCATCTTAGTCTTCTTATGATTTAGAAGTTGTACCCCACAGTATTTTCTTCAAAATGCTAGTTGCTGCCCTTGGTCATTTATGCCATACACTGCATCATTAACTGAAAAGTATATCCAAATTGTGCAAATCACAGTAACTGGCTCCACACTCTCACCAAAACCTTCCACAAAGCATCTATGCCATTTTGGGGGCGGGATGAATTTTCTTGAAGCACACTGCATCACACAGTACTCTTGTTCTTTCTATAATGGAATATATTATATTCACTCTATTGTGTTAAAAACAAAAACAACCCCCCCCACACACACACACACAGAAATCCTGCCTGAATTCTTGCACTCCTTGCTCAGCTTAGGTTGGTGACCTTGGCTTGCTGTTTTTGACATTCACTCAAAAAGCCTCCATTTGGTTTGCTTTTGCCTTCAGAACTATATATACCTAACTTCATGCCACCTCTTAATCTCCTCTTTTCCAAACATAGGTCTAGTTTCTCAAACCCTTTTGAATAACTGAAATCCTTGAGTCCCTGTATCATTCTGTTTGCCCTTTTCACTTCTGTATTCTTTTTATAATGTGACCAAAATTGAGCACACTATTCTAAACATAGCCTCTCTAAACTACTATCTCTCATTTTCTCCAATTTATATAAAGCCACTTGAGTTTTTTCCTTAAGGCCGCTGCCAAGCCTTATTCCTAAAGTTTAAGGACCATTAATCAATAATCATCCTTCTTATTTTCAACTAAATGGCACTGCAACTCTTTCTCTCTTAGTCTTTGTTTCCCAACTCCATTCCCACTTACTTTGTTTTCCAACTGTAGTGTAATTTTCCCTCTTCAGTTATAATTACTGACATTTCTATGGCTTTCATTACCTGTAGTATCCTTGCTTACGGATCATGGTTGGTGTCATGTAGTTGGTAGCATGGTAGGTGTACCACAAGCCTTGAGGAGAGTGTAAATGGCACTTCTGGCCCTATTAGTTTTAGTACCCAGTGCATTCCAGGAAATATTCATCTATGAAAAAAATTCACCATTTTGGTTGGCAGAAAGGAAAGACTGAAAATGCATATTCCTGGGGGGAATTCTGTGCCACTGCTCATGCACAGAATTCATGTCCTTTGCAGATTTCCCCCCCCTCACAGAATAATACATTCTGTTGAAGAGGTGCTCAAATTATACCTTTTTCCCACCAGGGGCTGCTGTGGCACCAGAAGAGAAGGCAGCTGGAACAGGGCCGGAGCAGCCAGCCATGGAGACAGAGGGGGAGAGGCTACATTCTCACGGTGCCCTGCTTGTGGAGCCAGGTGAGGAGGCCTGGGATATAGAATCATAGAACTGGAAGGGACCTCGAGAGGTCATTTAGACCAGTCCCCTGCACTCAAGGTAGGGCTAAGTATTATCTAGACCAAGGGTCAGCAACCTCTGGCATGCGGCTCGCCAGGGTAAACACCCTGGCAGGCCGGGCCAGTTTTTTTACCTGCCGCATCGGCAGGTTCGGCCAATCGCGGCTCCCACTGGCCGCGGTTCGCCGCTCCAGGCCAATGGGGGCGGCGGGAAGCCGCAGCCAGCACATCCCTCCGCCCGCGCCACTTCCCACCGCCTCCATTGGCCAGTGGGAGCCGCAATCTCTCCCTTCTTCCATGACTTTTCAAAGATAATTGCTAATGGCTCAGTCAATCAGCTCCTTGAGTATTCTAGGATGCATTTAATCAGGCCCTGGTAATTTGAAGACATCTAAATTGTCTAAGTAATTTTTGACTTGTTCTTTCCTACCTCATTTTCACTGGTATTCACTATGTTAGATGTCCAATCACCACCAACCTTCTTGGTGAAAACCAAAACAAAGAAGTCATTAAGCACCTCTGCCATTTCCACATTTTCTTTTATTGTCTTTCCCCCCTCATTGAGTAACGGGCCTACTCTGTCCTTGGTCTTCCTCTTGCTTCTAATGTATTGGGGGAGACGGACAGCGTGGATCACATGGGGTTGCTGGGGAGTCACATTGATTGGGGTTCAGAAGGGCTAGTGGGAGTGACAAATTGGGGAGTGGACACAAGAACTAGTGGGATGACAGCACTGAGTGAGGGGCTGAATGGGAGCATGGGTACAGGGCCACGTGGGGATGGAGGGAGAAGGAGTGGCTGAATGGAGTTGTAGGGACACATAGGGATGGGGCAGACTAGGGGTCAACCAGGGTCTGCATGGGGGAGAATCTTCAACTCCCTAAAAATCTCTCCTCCTCTAAGCCCCCCGCCCCCGCATTCTATACTTCTCCTACCAACATTCAACAACACTCCAAGTTCACTTCCAGGCTCCTGCCCAGCAATTTCTTCCCTCTCCCGCAGCTCCTCCATTATCCCTGACTCCCCCAAGCCTTTTTCACTGCTTCTGAGGGGTGCAGGAAATACATTTCTTAATTGTAGTTTAAATGAATTATTACTCAGAGTTTGGTATTAATATGCCTAGTAAGGAATTTATTCATCAAAAAACATTTCCTGAATCTTTTTTGTTGTCTGTATTGTTACAGACATACTTGCTGACAAGTATTTTGAAATAAATTACCAAAATAATTGAAACTGGTGTGATTATATTGTGTTATTTTGACAAATAAGATATGCAGAATTTTAAAATATCATGCACAGAATTTTGAAGTTTGTAGCTCAGAATTCCCCCAGGCATAATCATTCCTGAAACCCCCTCCAATTTTTCTCAAATCGCAACTCCACATTTAACCCCCTGCATCCCTCCAACTCTGCATTCCTTAGTGGCCCTCTCACCATTATTCCTTAATTTGCCTATAGTCTGCTAGCATTAATATTACTTCTGATCCACTGGTCTCTATTAGGATGCACCCATCAGGGACTGACTTAAAAGGATATTAAGAGCATTTGTCTAATTGCTCCTCAATTAAGCTATTCACTTGTCTGGCTCCTTATCCTTCCAGGATGACCCAAAATACTCTCCTGGGCTTTAAGGGTCACTCCAACATATAGGGGGCACATAAAGAGGACATGGCAATCTTATTACATCATCATACAACTTAATTACCTTACTATTCAATATTTCTTCTAAATAATAGATATTTACAGAGAACAAAACATCTTCTAGTACTGATCTGTGTGACAAACAAAACAATTAGGGGGCTGGAGCACATGACTTATGAAGAGAACTGAGGGAACTGGGATTATTTAGTCTGCCGAAGAGAAGAATGAAGGGGGATGTGATAGCTGCTTTCAACTACCTGAAAGGGGGTTCCAAAGAGGATGGATCGAGACTGTTCTCAGTGGTACCAGATGACAGAAAAAGGAGTAATGGTCTCAAGTTACAGTGGGGGAGGTTTAGGTTGGATATTAGGAAAAACTTTTCCAGTGAAGCACTGGAATGGGTTACCTAGGGAGGTGGTGGAATCTCCTTCCTTAGAGGTTTTTAAGGTCAGGCTTGAAAAAGCCCTGGCTGGGATGATTTAGTTGGGGATTGGTCCTGCTTTGAGCAGGGGATTGGACTAGATGACCTCCTGAGGTCCCTTCCAACCCCGATACTCTATGATTCTATGACATTCCACCATTCAAACTATATCTTCCCTAAATGCTTTCCCTCTGTATTAATATCCAGCCATATCCATTTAGCCACTCATGCAGGTCAATACTGATAACATATTTACTTACACTAAATTAGAGATTCATTTTTTTCTGGCACTTTATTAAATGCTTTACTAAATTTGAAGTAAATGGCATCCACCTTTACGTCATCAGCTTTTTTTATTAGCTTCCTCAAAAGTGATAAAAATATGTCATGATTGTATTTTCTTAGATTCATACTATATTTGAGTAAATTATATTTACATAAATTATAACTCCCTAGATGTTCTCTCTTTCTCTCTCTTTTTTTTCTTTTTTTTTAAACTACTGGTTTACTTTGATGTCTTCTGCTCAATTTCCTTCAATGCTCATCTCATTCTGTCAGAATTTGCTTTTGTGAAATTCAACATCGTTGTTTATCTCCTTTCTGTTATCATTTTAACCTTTATTACTAACCTAACTAGATTACAACCATGATTGCTTAGGCAATAACAATAGTGTTTAGCCTTTATATTCTTCCTGATACAGTATTTTCAAAGCTCTGTATACATTTTATTACTCTCAACACCTTTGTGAGTTTGATGAGTATTGTGATTGTCAATTTACATGTGGAGTAAGTAAGGCACAAAGAAGTGATTTGATTTCATCAACCTCTCACAGCAAGTCAATATGTATTCTTCACCTTCCTGAAATGTTTTTTATGCACTCAGCATAAGCATTCAAATTTCCTGAAGCACACACTCATGTATGTATGGAAACACATAAACCTCAAAATACACATGGCACAAACAATTACATCAGGATTGCATTTGCCTCAGAAGAAAACATGCAAACGTGCATGCATACATTGGAACATTTGGTGACTAATGTGCAAGAAAGAAGGCCCTGCACTGTTTCATGTCTGCATATTTCTTACTTAGATTATTCCTTCTATTCAATGTCTCCGGTATGGTATTACATATCATTAACCTATTCTAAGCAATAAAAGCCTTTTAGAAAAAAAAACAATAAAAGCATTTTCATAACATAGAATAGTTCCGAAATACAAAAGGGGAGGGTCTATTTTCCTCCACAGTTGTTTCTGGCAGAGAAGAATAACGTCTTGTTGCATGACCACGTATTTCTTATCAAGAATCCACATTAACAATTATTCCAAATGGGAACCCTGCCCATTTTTTCTAAAATACCATACTTGCATACCAGTAATTTTACTATAAAACAAATCTTGCATCCATTACCTAGTTCTTACTCAGACAGGACAACCCATTGGTTTCCAGATCTATTGGTTTCTAGTTCCAGCTTGTCCCCATTTGTATGGGCAGCCCGCAGGGCTGGGTGCACTGTGGAAGCACTATGCCTACCTCTCAGCGTGTATTGATTTAAATCAAAGTGATTTACATTACTTATTTTAATTATGATTTAAATCAGCAAGCAGGAAACCTTGATTTAAATAATCGATTTTAAATGTGTTTTGCATTTGAACTTTTTATTTTCCTAAAGAAAGGATGATTCTCACTAGTTGGTAACCATTAAAACATGTTACCAAGTATCAGAGGAGTAGCCATGTAGGTCTGTATCCACAAAAACAACAACTAGGAGTCCAGTGGACTCCTTGTTGTTGTTGTTTTTTAAACATGTTGATTTGCAAATATAGCCCTTATACTAAGTTTGAAGCTTCTTTTTGCTAGCCAGGAAGCTACTGCGTAAGTATATACTTTTATTTAAGCAATTATATAGTTTAGTTTAAATGTATTAAGATTTAATTTTTTTATGTTAGAAAATGGTGAATGATGCATTCTGATTATGTGGTGTCAACCTGTATTTGGATGGAAATCAATTGAAAAGACACCAAAATAGCATATTTATTAGTAGTATGATTATTAATTAAAATTACCTTAAATGTGCTGGATCCATAGAAAAAGTTTATCAAAACGTATTACATTTAAAACTGTTTTATTAAACAAAGGAAGTAATATCTGTAGTTAGTGAATTGAACTGATTGTTTCTGGTCACCATGTCCTTCAAAATTTCAGAACTAGTAGACCTCATCCTCTTACATCTAACTTTTTATTCAGTTTGGAAGAGGAAAAGAAGCTTTTCAGCATTTTCATCTCTCAGTTGGTTTCTTAACTTGAAATGAACTAATCATTGAACTGAGCTAGCTGAATAAATTGAAATGAAGAAAATATTCTCTTTGTACCTGCAGAAGAGATTACTGCTGTCAAAAGTTGGTTCAGTACTTTGGTTCCAGCTTTGGTGCTTACCCCGTGACCTTCACCAGTTCAGTGGTTTGACTTGCTTTAAAACTTGACAGCAAACATGTATTGCTTAATATTATTTTTTATTTATTTAAAGGATTTTAATAGATTATAATAAATTTAGGCCTTAATATTAATTGTCAATTTCAAATTTCATTTTAAATGTGTATTTTTTTTTAAATGAACCCGTATTTAAACAGCAACAAAAATCATTGTTTTGTATCCTCCCCACTAGCCCCTGGTGTACAAAGATGGGAGTGACTGGTATAATTCTCTAGTTGCTTTCTTTGACCGATGTGAGGAGCAACAATGATGAGCTCTATATCCAGCCAATACTGCTAGCCGTGAAGTCTCAGTAGTTTGGAGCTTTTGACAGAAAATTGTTTAAAGTAGGGCAACGATTGTCCAACTGTGGGTTGCGACCCCATTTTAATGGAGTCACCAGGGCTGTCTTAGACTTGCTTGGGCCCAGGGCCAAAGCCAAAAGCCGAGCCCCACCACCCAGGGCTGAAATCCGAGCCCCACTGCCCAGGGCCAAAGCTGAAGCCCAAGGACTTCAGCCCTGGGTGACAGGGCTCAGGCTATAGGCCCTCTGCCTGGGGCTGAAGTCCTTGGGGTGGTGGGGCTCAGGCTTTGACTTTGGCCCTGCCACCCAGGGGAGTGTGTCTCAGGCAGACTCAGGCTTCGGTCCCCCCTCCTGGGGTCATGTAGTAATATTTTTTGTCAGAAAGAGGCCATGGTGCAATGAAGTTTGAGAACCCCTGAAGTAGAAAAAACAGTCACTGGGAAAAAGGCTGGCTCAGAAGTCACAGAAAATAATTGTAAAGAAAGGACAATATCATGCCCCCAAGAGCCACATAAGGTGGTGACCCTGTGCATGCATTAGCCACTGCCACAATACCACTATGACTTTCCATCGAAGGGGGAATCCATGTGATAGAAAAGTTCAGGGAAAGAGTTGGGCTGGGGACAAGGAGTGGAAACCCTTGCATTGGGTAGGGCAAGGCTAACAGACACATAATTGACTCCTCTGGCCCTATGGAGATGACTCAAGCAAAGGTAATAGGAGTCTGGTTCCATACTGCCTTTCCAAGAGAGTCTTTTCTATGAAGCAAAACCTTTTGAGGGTGAGTCTTGGTCATGCGGCTGCACTGGCAGAGTGGGGGAGTCGGCTGCCGAAGTATAAGCTCATGCAGCATATAGATGCCTCTGACCTTCTGTTGATTTTTTGCCTTTGGAGTACAGGGGCAAGAGGTGAGGAGAGGGGATCAGCAGGATTTGTGGGTGGGGCCTGCAGCCTGTTTCTTTTCCATTCTCATCTCTTCTCTCTTCCAGCATTTTCTGAATTTTCAAAAAATTCCAGGCTTAATCCTGGAAACAGCTGAGCTCCCTGAAGTCAATGGTAGCTGGAGGTAGCACAGTACCTGCAAGATTTGCTCATCAGCATGCAAGTTCAAGCGATTAGTCTCTTGGCCATGGAAGGTCTCACTCCCATTCTCTCAGATGGATGTCATTCTCAAACATGAAGTACACAGAAGCTGGTTTGAGGCTGCATATTTAAAACTGCCAAAGGGCAAAACAGGGAGTAGATGATGCACATAATGCTCTGCACAGAGGAGCAATTCCTCCTTTAACCTCCTAAAAAATGAGCCATGAAAACAATCAAGAATGGGAACATACTCTAGGGTGAGACACATGAACCAACAGCAACATTAGTGGGGAACAGGGATGGGTGGGCTGTTGTGTGTGTTTATTCAGAAGATCAATGTTCCTCTGTCCAATCAGGACAACAAATAATTTGAATCTAAATTATATATTGCCTCAAAAAACACAAGGGCACTGTTTAATGCAGAATTTTATGTTTAAACATTGTTTATCAGCTGCACAGACAAAAATCCAGATATAAAAATAAGACAAGACTTCCAGCAGAGACACATTTTTAAAAGATAAACAATCATTTTCTAACTTTTTAGACACATCCTCCTCCTGGGTATTTTATTGTAAGTGACTGATTTTCACTTACCAACACCCTCCACTCCTCATTGTTATCTGTGTATATAGGATTTTTAAAAGGTCATCTGCATTTGATAAAAGAAATACCCCTAAAGTGCCAGACTTTAAATTGCTGTTGAAACTGCAGGGTTTTCAGCTATTTATACATTTATAACTTCAAACAAGGTATATGTCAAACATTTCTGAAGCTTCCTTTTTTATTATGCTTTTAATTCCTGGAGTGAATGACTGTATTGTGATGAAGTGGACTCTGCTTTTCCATAGCTACAGCTATGAATACATATCATCTCAGTTTAATCAGTTTTTTACTTTTTAGAAAATCCTTTTGTGATAGGCAGACATCACTTTAAAAGAAAGAAAGAAAAATATTTCCTAAGACACTAGTTTAAAGTATGAATATTGTTTTACATAGACTTCTTTCTTTCCTAAAGGGAAGAAAAGCCAGCCTATAGAAGCACATTATCGTTTAAAAATCCTTGGTTGGAAACCACCCAACAGGATTGCAAGCCCCCAGCATGATGGTAGCTAAGTACATTTCACTGATGATTAATTCTCTTGTATGTCTGGTGGAAGGGTGCCCACTGTCTACACAGTCTTCACTCTAAATCTCCCTGCCAGCTGATCAATGGAATTACATTTTTGTGCTGGCACTAGACTGAACTGATTGTCTCATTTAGAAATGAGATGCTGCAATGCCAGATCAATGCTACTGGTCGGTTATGAAGGAAAATTTTAGAATGTTTTAGAATAGTTTTCTTATAGGGATGAAAGAGGCAAATGGCAGAAACCCTAGAGTAACAGTTAGTGTGACTATGTCAACTTCTCTATTTCATTATCAGTTAATTTACTAACATAGTAAACAACCTACTGAATATAGAATTGTCTATGTAATTAACATCTCTACCACTGCAAACATGCCTTCTCAGTTCAACTAAAACCATCTATCATTTATACTGTGCTCATCACCATAGTATGAGTGTCGCCAAGATCTTGCTTTCTCAGACTCATCCTGCCTATAGTTTGGAATTTCAGGATCTGATCCTGTAAGGTGCTCAGAATCTGTTGCTTGCTTTCTTTAAAACAAACAAACAATGGCTTGCACTCCAAGCGCATATATAGTATGAAAAACATGCAAAATTTAAAGGCAAGATCAGTTAAAATAAACTCTGCTGCACATACCCATCAAAACTAACAATTCCCTATTTAATCCACTTACACTTCCTTCATGGCCTGGATCAATATTAAAAGCTTATGGCACCCTACATGATTGATAGATTCAGATTCAGGAAGCCTGCCAAACAATTAGTGGGGCCATTGTGTGATCGAAGTACTAAAGGAGAACTCAAAGAAGACAAGGCCATTGCGGAGAAGTTAAATGAATTATTTGCATCGGGCTTCATTGCTGAAGATCTGAGGGAGATTCCCACACCTGAGCCATTCTTTTTAGGTGACAAATCCGAGGAACTGTCCTAGATTGAAGTGACAGTAGAACAGTTTTTGGAACAAATTGATAAACTAAACAGTAATAAGTCACCAGGACCAGATGGTATTCACCCAAGGGATCTGAAGGAACTCAAATATAAAATTGCAGAACTACTCACTGTGGTGTGTAACCTATTGCTTAAATCAGCCTCTGTACCAGATAACTGGAGGATAGCTAAACTAACGCAGCTTTTTTAAAAAAGGCTCCAGAGGTGATCTTGGCAACTACAGGCTGGTAAGCCTAACTTCAGTATCACACACATTGGTTGAAACTAAAGTAAATAACAGAATTATTAGACACAGATGAATATGATATGTTGGGGAAGAGTCAATATATTAGAATTGTTTGGGGGATCAACAGACAGGGTGACCCAGTCAATACAGTGTGCTTGGACTTTCAGAAAGCCTTTGGACAAAGTCACTCACCAAAGGCTCTCAAGCAAAGTAAGTAATCATGGGATAAGACGAAAGGCCCTCTCATGGTTAAAATACAACAAACAAAAGGTAGTATAAACAATCAGTTTTCACAGTGGAGAAAGATAAATAGTGGGGTTCCCCAAGAATCTGTACTTGGTTCAGTGCTATTCAAGTATTGATAAATAATCTGAAAAAGGGGGTAAATGGTGAGGTGTCAAAGTTTGTAGATGATACAAAATTACTCAAGACAGTTAAGTTCAAAGCTGACTGTGAAGAGTTACAAAGGGATCTCACAAAACTGGGTGACTGCGTAAGAAAATAGCAAATGAAATTAAATGTTGATAAATGCAAAGTAATGTACATTGGAAAACATAATCCCAACTATACATAAAATGAGCCTAAATGAGCCTAAATGAGCTCCCACCAGTCAAGAAAAAGATGTTGGAGTCAATTTGGATAGTTCTCTGAAAACATCTGCTCACTGTGCAGTGGCAATTAAAAAAGCTAACAGAATGTTAAGAATCCCTGGCAAATGGATAGATAAGAAGATAGAAAATATCATAATGTCACTATATAAATCCATGGTCACCCTATCTCAAAAAGATATATTAGAACTGGAAAAGGTGCAGAGAACCACAACAAAAATGATTATTCATATGGAAGCTGTTCCATACCCCTAGAGCAGGGGTGGGCAAACTACAGCCCACGGGACCGTCCTGCCTGGCCCCCGAGCTCCTGGCCCGGGAGGCTAGCCCCCGGCCACTCCCCTGCTGTTCCTCCTTCCCCGCAGCCTCAGCTTGCTCACTCCGCTGCCGCTGCAATGCTCTGGGCGGCAGGGCTTTGAGCTCCTGGGGCAGCGCAGCTGCAGAGCCCGGCCTGACCCAGTCTCTGTGCTGCGTGGTGGTGGTGGCGGCAGTGGAGGCAGCATGGGCCAGCTCCAGCCGGGCGGCATGGCTGTAGCGCCGCCAGCCACTGGTGCTCCAGGCAGCGCGGTAAGAGGGCAGGGAGCAGGGGGGGAGAGCTTGGATAGAGGGCAGGGGAGTTCGGGGTGGTGGTCAGGGGGCGGGGGTATGGATGGTGGTTGGGGGGAAACAGGAGGTTGAACGGGGGCAGGGGTCCTGGAGGGAAAGTCAGGAAGGAGGGGGGGTTGGATGGGGCGGCAGGGGTTCCAGGGGCAGTCAGGGGACAGGGAGAAGGGGTGGTTGGATGGGGCAGAGGTCCTGGGCGGGCGGTCAGGAATGAGAGGAGGGGTTGGATGGGGCGGCGGAGGTCCAGGGGCAGTCAGAGGACAGGGAGTGGGGGTGTGTGGATGGGGTAGGGGTCCCAGAGGGGCCATCAGAGAAAGGGGGGGGTTGGATAGGGCAGGAGTCCCGGGGGTGCAGATAGGAGGTGGGGGCTGGGCCACGACCCCCTCCCCTAACCGGCCCTCCATACAATTTATGAAACCCGATGCGGCCCTCAGGCCAAAAAGTTTTCCTGCCCCTGCCCTAGAGATTATAAAGACTGTGATTGTTCATTTTAGAAGAGAGCCAACTAAGGGGCATGGGATATGACAGATTTCTATAAAACTGCGAGTGGAGTAGAAAAAGTGATTAAGGAAATGCTATTTACCCTTCACATAACACCGAAACCAGGGCCATGCAATGAAATTAATAGACAGAAGGTTTAAAAAAAAAAAAAAAAGGAAATACTTCATCGTACAACACATTGTCAACCTGTGGAACTCAGTGCCAGGGGTTTAAAAAAAAAAAAGAATTATATAAAGTTCATGGAGAATAGTCTCCCCAAAGTGCAGGGATGACTATTAGCCAAGATGGTCAGGGATGCAACCCTATGCTCTGGGTGTCCCTGAGCCTCTCTGCCAGAAACTGGGAATGGACAACAGGGGATGGATCACTCAATAATTGCCCTATTCTATTCATTGTCTCTGAAGCATCTGGCACCCTCCAGTGTCAGAAGACAGGATACTGGGTGAGATGTACCATTGGTGTGTCCCACTATGGCCATTCCTATGTTCTTATTCTGGCAGACTGGTGTAAGAGAGGAGGAAACCGAGTTTGTGAACACTGTACTAGTGCTTGTGAATATTTTGCACTAGTTAAAGTGCCTAAATGGTCTTCAGATATAGAGAATGCAGGGCCAAAAAGTAGTCAGGTGCAGGAATAACAACCCTTAAGGGGTCTATGGCATTTAGAGGATCTCTAAGATTGGTCTTGCACAGAGAACTAATCCATCCAAACTTCCAGCCAACCTAAGTTAAACGCAAGGAAACTTTGTGCCCCCCACTTAACAGCTCAGACTTTCCCCATTATACTAAGTTGCCTTCTGGGAGAAAGTTTATTAGCCTTCTAGCCTCCTTCCCTACAGCATTTGTTTGAGTGTCCTTCCTTCCCTTCTAGCTCTTCAGCAGCAGCTGAGGTTGGCCTATTCCCCCATCCTGCTTTTCCAGGTGCATGGTGAAGTAGTATACTCTTCTTAATATAGGTCCAATAGATTTGTGGAGGAGTTGGCTTATAGTCAACGTATTAAAAAAGGACTGCAGGATAGCTAATCATCCCTAACGACCAGGGCCGGCTCTAGCGTTTTTGCCGCCCCAAGCAGAAAAAAAAAGAAAAAAAAGCCATGATTGCAAGCGGCGGCAGCTCTACCAACGCTTCATTCTATGGTGGCAATTTGGTGGCAGGTCCTTCGCTCCGAGAGGGAGCGATGGCCCCGCCGCCGAATTGCCGCCGAATGGCTGGAGGTGCCGCCCCGCTCTTCATTGGCCGCCCCAGGCACCTGCTTGCTACGCTGGTGCCTAGAGCCAGCCCTGCTAATGACACCAAATGTGTGCTTGTTGGGGACAGCTAAAGGAGAACCCTAGGTTTCTCCTCCCAGAATACAGGTGAAAGCAAAGGAAGAGTCTGGGACCGCTGGCAGACAATCGGCTGAAATGAAATCTAGTGTCATGTACAGTTGCCTGGTTTTGGACGCAACAAGAAGTTTTGCAGATTTCTGCCAAAGTTTTTGGTGTATCTGAAAAGAGTTTTGCAGGAGGCCTGAGATCATGTGCATGGTTTCTGGTTTTATTTAGCATGTTTACAGAGCTCTAGTTAGTGTTTTATCTTTCTTTTCAATCATTACTGCAAGATATCAAATATTTGGCTGTTTTATTAGAACAACATTGGTCAAATGATATTGGAGCACTGTTTTCCCTATACCACTGATTAACAGACTGAAGACAAACAGGTCAACAAATTAACAACTCTCGTAGGCTGTGGCACAGCTTATAAAAGTGACACATATGCCATTTAAAATAAGACTGGACAAAGCTCTGAAAAATATACCATTGGAAACAATCCTGCATTTTCAGGGGAATAGAGTTAGTTTACCTAAACAAATCTTCTACATATATAGAGAGTTTTGACACTATGATATGATACAGCATGCACAGTGGATACTAACTGTCCTGTAAGTTTTGTAGCTGCATCTCCCTATTTCTGCTTAAATTCCTTTCTTCATGGCTAAATATACTATACATTTTACCATCTGTAACATTATTGGACAAATTTCTGAATACTAACAGACTCTGCCCATATGTATTTTGTGTTTTCTTTCTCTAAACTTCATCAAGTTTTGATTGCTGCTGCTACTTCGATCCTTTTGGTCTTAGATAATTTCCCCCTCACATTGGGTAGACTTGGGTATGAGCTGCAAAATTCAGAATTGTAGACAAACTCACTCAAATTTTGAGGGATTTGTGGATGCTAGTTTTGTTTTGGGCCCATCTTTCTTTTTCATTAAATCCATTGGGCTATTATTATATTATGACCCACATTCTGTATTTTTGTTTTCAGTCACTAAAAATTGTATTCATGGACTTTATGTATGTCTAGTCTAAAGAAAGTACAATTATGCACTTTCATACTACTGTTACATTCCCTCTTATTGCACACGCTGTCACTTCTACTCTGTGATATTCTGTTTACTGATGCTTGCTTCTTTTGTGGTGTATTGAAAACTGTGAAAATTACAAGCTATCACTTTAAATTTCAGGGGGTTTTCCTGTTCCTGCTTGCAGGCTAAGGAGCTCTGCAGGGAAGTGTGCAATCTGGGCCTAGGAGTCAGTTAACTGGCAGACAGCCTAAGATAAGGCGGGGTGGGTTGTGTCTTTATGTTTTAGGGAGAACCTGCCTTGTCTCTCTCTGGTTATGGGTTCTTGCGTATTATCATTTTTATTTCTAACAAATAAAGTAGTGTTCTGTAGCATCCTTCCAGCAAGAGTATTGTATGTTTTATCTAACTTCTCTGTGGTATGCCATGAAATATAACACTTTCTATTCTTGCGTAACTACTGGTAGGGTTGCCAACAGTCCTATATTACAAGGGACGTCCCTTATTTTTTCACCTCTGTACAACAGAGTTGCTGAGTGCTGCAAAAAGCAGCAAGAAATACCCTAGCAAATGTAGATGAGTACTGATTATTTATTAATTAATTAATAATAAATAATACATAATAAATAATAACAATAATAGTAATAGGAGGAGAGGAAGGGCAGGGGTGCTAAGAAAACAGTCTCTTATTTTTGAAATACAATGTTGGCAACCCTACCTACTGTCCCAGTCACATTTTTCTTATGGAATGTATTGAATATATAAACATTCCAATTTGTGACATAACTAATCCACTGGAGGTGTTGGTCCAAATCCTGCTCCTTTTACTAACATGGGTAATCTCCAGTGACCTGAGTGGTGACTGGTTGTGTGAACACAGTTGCCACTGGCTGAGAGTGATGTGTAGAACTGGGTGGAAAAAATGTGCAGTAGTGTGATGGGGGAGAAAATCCAAAAATTGAGGTATTGCATCAAAATGTTCATGTTTTTCCTCCAAAATGAAGGGAGGGGGAAAACCACAGTTATTTTTGCCATGGAAAAATATGCAAGTTTTTGCCTAACATATTTTTTTGAAAAAATTCAATTTGATCCAAGGTTTGTTTCTGTCTTTTTCTTTTATGTATATATGCATTTATTTTTGTTAAGAAACACCATGTCTAAAAAGGTGAAATTTCACCCTTAACTAAATTCACCAGATTTTCAAATTTTGCATGTGGGAATTCATGAAGCAAAACCAGATACTTTTGGATAGTCCTATTGTGAGACATACACAACAGGGTAGAGTTTCCTGGATTATGAGAGTCCTACGAGATCCTATAACACCAACTATGATCTACACATGAAGAGAATAGGTTAAAGAGTCTTTTAGCTATAGAAGAGCTAAATATTCCATTTTGTGCTGCAAAGTCTATCTCATAAATTCAGGGGCAGTAAGAGTCAGTGAGAGATGACAGGATGTGGAATATTGCTGCCTTTCAACACTTTGCCTCAAAATCGGAGGACATCAATTTATTAACATATGAAACAAAAATATTTTCAATACCTACTCAGGTTAAATCAGGTAAAACTGGAAACTTTAAAGCTTAGTCTTTAACTAATGGTTAATTATATTCAGCAGAATTAGGATAAAAAGTACCGTAAGCTTCATTTCAACAAACTACATCCTATACTGTGCACTCCTTTAATGTAAACTAATTAAAATTGTAAGTGATTTGTTTTCATTCTACATTTGTGAGTGGCATTAGTGCTGATGTAAGAAAAGGACAGATTGATCGCAATGGTTAAATCAATCATCATGCTGTAAGTTTGCCAGAAAAGCTCCCACAAATGCCTTACAGTACCAATTACAACAGCTTCACGATTCCACTCTTTCATTGCTCTCAGAAAGAAACTGCCAAGTGTCAATCTATCTGGTAGCTTTTTGTTCTACAGGCAAAGAAGAACTAGGATTAGACTATCAAACTCATCTTCACTTGAGACTTGAACAAGATATGAACCCACACCTGTAGAGATGAAATTATAGCCCACTTACCCACTGCAAAACATTTAGCCACAACAACTTTATGAAATCAAACTAACTGCATAATTAAGTTGAAACAGGAAAAGCTCCTGTCCTGAACCCGTAGCTGTAGTGTTTTCTCATGTGCATTCTTCTGTGTATGTTAATTTATCTTTTGTGATACATGTACATATAATAGCAGAAAAAATGAAGAGTTTTTCAAATCATTTCAGAACATTCACTATAGGTGTTCCCGGATACTTAATTACTATCAACAGGTTGTAGTGTGTTGGGAAAAAGTTATTACAGCTGGCATAGATCTGTTCAGTACACACACACACCAAGATGCGGGGGCGGGGGGGGAAGAGAGAGAGAGAGACCTATCTTTGAATACAAGTGTGAATTAAAATATTCTTGACACACAATGGTACTTCCTTAAGATGATAATTGTTAGAACAGTACTTTTGGTTCTGTAGGAAAAAGTCATTAATTTTTTTCTTCAGGTATATTTAGGATTAATCCAATTTTGCAGAACAAGCTTGAAAATGACATGTCTTGTAACAGCACCTCTTTCTTAAAAATAAATAAATAAATTTCACCTGGCACTAAAACAAAGGAGGAAATAAAGTAGGAATCAGTCCTTGGCACATTAAGAGGCAATATTAAGGTCATGTTACCCTTTCACCACAGCTAAAACAGAATAGAATTCTTAATCATTATTATAAAACAATAAATCTAGATAAAATGTCTGTGTGTCTGTTAGAATTTTAAACTTCAATTGGCTCAATCCGTGAGTCACCTCTCTGGAAATTATGAAAAGTTGCTTTGTTGTAGGCTATTATCTTCTATGATAGCATTACGAAGATTTTCCAGTAGATTCTATAATCCATATGTAAATCATATCCTCCTATAATGCCTTCCTTTTCTGGGTCTAATTTTCTCTAGTTTGCCAGAAAGGATAGTGTTTGATAATGGAAATAAAAATATAGCTTTGACATAAATAAGCCATGCTTTAGTATTATCATCACCATCCATTTCAACTAGCACCCACAAAGTGCTAGACACCATACAAACAAAGGAAGGCCTGGCCCCTTCCCCAGAGAGTTTACAATATGTAGTACAATGTTATTGGGGGGGGAAACACAATTATTGATGTTTTTTTTTTAATTTATCCTTCATTAAAAAATAAGTCACTTCATATATTATTTAGTAAAAACCCAGAATTACTGCAATATATTCACAGCTGTTGTGTCTATCTCAGCAGGTCACAAATGTGCTTGAATAGCTGCTTTCTTAACATTAATTGGTGACATTTTGGTTCCTACTGAGTTAGGCATATCCTGTAACTTGCTCATGAAAATCTAGGCTACATTCCTATAATATTCT
Source organism: Terrapene triunguis (assembly GCF_002925995.2). Taxonomy (NCBI): domain Eukaryota; kingdom Metazoa; phylum Chordata; order Testudines; family Emydidae; genus Terrapene; species Terrapene triunguis. The sequence goes on from NW_020664403.1 coordinate 485,393, forward strand.
TCCAGTTGTATTTTCTGGAACCAGCTTAAATAATAATAAAGGCCACAAAACAAGCAATGTGCAAGCTGCATTCTGAACTTCACTCACAGGTTGGAATGGGTTCATTGGATATTATGATATGCAGCAGTCTTCGGCAGGGCCGGCTCTGGCTTTTTTGCCACCCCAAGCCAAAAAAAAAAAAACCTGCGGGGCGGCCGGAGCCAGGGTGCAGGGGAACTCCCTGCGCTGCAGACATGCCCCGGGCAGCGCAGTGCGCGCCCCGGCTAGCAGGGGGTAAGGGGCAGGGAGCGGGGGGAGAGAGAGAAGGGGGATGGCCAGGGCTTCCTTCAGCCGGAGTGCTCGCCACGCGGCCCCTCCCGCCGCACTGCCTGCCGGGAGGGCTCCACGCCGCTCCGGTCGGCGGGCAGGGAAGGACTCGGGCTGCCCTGCGGGCTTGCTGCAGACCTGGCACCGGCTGGGGCAGACGGAGTGCGCAGCCCGCTCCCAGCAGGCCGCTCCCCTCCTCTGAGCCGCTGCCTCCTACAGGGCGGCCGAAGCGGCGAACCAAAAAGAAGAAAAACCTGCAGGGCGGCCGGAGCAGCGAAGCAAAATATATATTTTTTGTTTAAATTGTTTTTCAATGGGAAAAAATGGGTTCTTATGAGAAAAAAATCCACAAAAAGCTGTGCTTTCTGCAGAAAGTTTCAATTTTTCAACAAAATATTTATGCACCAGCTGGGCTCCATCTCCTATAATGCACCACAGTATTCTTTCTTGGTGAGGGCAAGCTGTTTATCATGAGGAGAGATCATGATGCATTATGGGGAATGTAGCCCAGCTGCGGATCCCAGCCCATAGATGAAAATAGGGATATGAGGAGCATTTACAATTATGACTCCCATTGTTAGCCAAAATATTTCAGTTTTGAATGACAAATCAAAATTCTGTATATAATTTCAACAAAAAAACAAAAGTTTGGTTTTCTTTGAAGATTTTCATGAAACAAAATACCCATGTCTTTGAAGAAGCTCTATTGACAAAGGATTGGAGGGAAGCCGCCCCTTAGAATCTGCCGCCCCAAGCACGAGCTTGCTCGGCTGGTGCCTGGAGCCAGCCCTGTTCTTCAGATAGATATGCTAGAGATATGGATGCATACTAAGAGATGTGATTTACCACAGAGAATTTCACCCATGAGTTTAGGAAGCTAACAGCTTTGATATCACAATCATGAAGAATCTGGTACTTCAGAGTCTGCATCTCTTCTGATCATCTCACTACTGCAGTCCTTATATTAACAGCATTTTGCATTTATAAAATTAGCTTATGGTAATTTGACTTTGACATTCTCCCCTTGGCAAACATTTTTCCTATATTCTTGGCCCATTTTAATTGAATGATTTGTTTCAATCTTACATTCCTCTTCACATACAGACCTCCTGCCTCCACTCCACACAAACTCTGGGGAAACTAGGACACAAGGGGTGTCTCCCCTCCCTATGTGGCCTTTGGGGAAAACTGCAAAGAGGAACCAGCCAGAGACTCCAGCAGCAGAAGCAGCTTCAGACACTCAGCATTGATTGGACTTTCTCTGCCCTGTGATGACTGACTGTTTGCGTCAACCTACTCCCTCACAATCTCATCATCTCAGCTTCACTCCACACCTGCCCCTCGTACCCTCATCTTGCCTGCCTGTCCCCATCATCTTTCTTTTCTTCAACTTCCCATCTCTCTTCCCTTTTCTTTCCATTTTGTTTAGCACTTCCTAACTACCCCAACACACACACAATATTGTGGAACATCACATTGTTCAGGCTGCTTGTCTGTTCTACCCCTTCTCCCATCCTGTGTCTGTCTGGTCTATTTAGATTGCAAATTTTTCAGGGCAGGAACTGGCGGCTACTCTGTATAGTGGCTAGCACCATAGGGACCCATTTTAAGCTGATCCTTAGGCACTACCATAATAAAGAGGAGTAAAATTTATTTAAGAAATAAGGCTTCATTCCTCTTCTTCCCAGCCTCAGCCGTGAACCTTGAAAGGCGGATATGAATATATTAACTTTAAAAAAGGTGAAAACTTCAAAAAGAAATCTGAACTGTTTATTCTATGTCTGTGTTTTAGAAATAAGGGGTTAAATAATGACACTTTTCTTGTTGTTCTGTTCTTATAGGCTGGTTGGCTCAGTAAAGCACCATAGAATGCATCTGCTGTAGAAGGTGGCTTTTCAGAAATATACTTTGATATATTTCCGCTGCTTTTCAGGTGGGATGTTCCGAATGTGCAGATTGGATTTATCCTTCTAATAAAGTAAATATACCAAACATGAAACTGCAACCTTATCTTTAACTGCCCTTCAAACCTCTTCTCAATTCTGCCCCTCTCTACTTATTTTCTCATGTCTCTTATCATTTTACCTCTCCCTGTTCTGATCCTTCAGCAATGCCAGTCTCAATAAGCTGTTTGAATCTCCCCTCACAACCACCTTTGTCACTTTCCATATATATGGAAAAGTCTTCCTGAACCAGCCCATAAGGCCATTATTGTCTTCCTCTTTAAATCCCCCCACAAGACCCATTTCTACCATTCTGCCCAGAAGAAAACTGACAACTAACAATGCCCAAGTAGGGGGGTGGTGGGGGACAGTAGATGTTTAAAAAAAATGTTTGTATTTTATCCCTGACAACTCAATATGTGGCTTGTTGTCTTCAATTGTGAACACCTCAGAGCAAGGATCCTGTCCCTTTCTCCCCCTCAATGCTATACTGCCACAGTTGTAGTCAATGGAGTGCCAGAACTGAAAATGCCTCCATGTAGAAAAGAGGGAGTTGCTAGCAAGGCATTCTCTTTGAGGTGCTCTTAACTTTTAAATTTACTCTACAGTGTCATTTACAATAGTCCATAACATTTGGTCTTTGGGCATGTTGCAGGCCTGTTTATTTCCCCAAGCCTTTTGGGAGGTAAGAATATGATGATGGGTGCTATTTGTGAGTGAGGTGGGGTATTGTGCAGAACTGTTTTCATCACCAATCATTTGTTTTCTGTTTGGAATGAGGACGTGCTGCTGGCTTGGCTATGCAATTGTGTTTTTAATTCATGGCAAGAGTGCCTTGAGGTTGCGTAGGCACTTTTGAAAGATGTATTATAAACAGAAATAAATATAAAAAAAAGTCTGCATAGCACCCAGCACATTGTGGGTGCTCCTCTAAGTACAAGCAATAAATAATAGTCTTTAAAGGTCAGCACTGAAACTACATCCACACAGAGAAATAAATAATAAATGGAAATAGTGTCTGACAAAGGCAATTTAATCCCATTTAAGCTTCTGTCATTCTTGAACTCCTACTTGCCACTAACATTTCCTGGAAATTTTAATAAGTGTTGCCTCCCTCAGAAAAAAAAAAAAAGTAAGTTTGCATTCAGTATATTCTCCACCCTTTAAAGAAAAAAGGACTATTATAATTATTTTCTCTTCTTTTTTGATGAACTTCAATCCTTCAGCCATAGATGCAACTATGATGCTTCATGGGAGAACTAAAAGAGAAATATTTAAAGAAACTACTAGGAATTTCCTTCCCCGCATTATTTTCCAAAATAAAGTACTTTGTAAGTGAATTTTAATAGAAAGTAGGACTAAAAAAATTAGAATAAACCTACTTAGCTACCAGTTACAAGGTGTTAATCAGAAAATCTTGATTATTAACACCAAGTTCCACTTACGAATAAGCTACTGTCTGTCCTGAGAATTTTACCACCTCTCAGCACCATACTCTTTGGGTGTTAATGAGGAAGAAACACACTGCTTCCTTCCTTGAGTGGCACTACCTCATTATCCTTTGGTCCATTTACAACTCATTTTTTCTGTCTATTTCCTGGCAAAAATTAGATGTCGGTTGTAAATATTTTGAACTGACATTTCTAGATATTATGAGCCCAGCTCTGCAATATTTATAATTATATGAATAGTTCTACTGTCTTCAGTTGAATGAACCACATAAGTATGGGCTGCAAGACTAGAACCTGTGTAAATTTTTCCAAAGTATCGTTATTTAGGCTGCTACATCACTTTTGAAAATGTTACACCCCATATCAATCTGGTCAGTGTCCATCACTATAGTACGTAAGGGTTTTAACGTACACACTGTATAATTTAAAAGCACAAATTCTGTCTGGAAGGCCCATTTTTCCACCCCATGTTCCCTGCACAGTTGACTCCTAAATTGGGTATTTTAAATGCAAATATAGCTGGACTAGTCTGCAACTGCATACAAAGGACTAGAGTTGTGTAAAACTTGTATATAGCAACTAGGTGTCATAAACAGATAGTTAAGGGTGAATGCCTCTTTTACCTGTAAAGGGTTAAGAAGTTCACCTAGCCTAGCTGACACCTGACCAGAGGAACCAATGGGAGGACAAGATGGTTCAAAAGGAAGGAGGGAAGTTCCCTTTGTCTGGGTCAGTTTTCACTTTGGACCGGAGTGGGAAAGCTCCAGAATTCAGCCTCTTATTAAGTAGTGAGTATTAGTGAAGGAAATAAATAGGTTTATGTTTATTTCTTTGTAACCTGTCTTGTGCAATTAGAGGAATAGTCAAATTGGGTATTTGGGTATTTTTTGTGTAAGTTTTTGCCCAGGGGAACATCCTCTGTGTTTGGAATCTGTTGTCTGTGAGAGTAGCTGGTATGCTAATCTCTCCCAGAGGGTTTTCTTTTACCTTTCTTTTCTTTAATTAAAAGCCTTTTTTAATAACCTGATTGATTTTTCCTTGTTTTTAGATCCAAGGGGTTGGATCTGGATCCACCAGGAGTTGGTGGGAGAAAGGAGGGGGGACGGTTAATTTCTCCTTGTTTTAAGATCCAAGGGGTTTGGATCTGTGTTCACCAGGAAATTGGTGAAGTCTCTCAAGGCTACCCAGGGAAGGGAATTAGTGCTTGGGAGTGGTGGCAGCCAGACCAGATCTAAGCTGTTAATTGAGCTTAGAGCTTCTCATGCAGGTCCCCCACATCTGTACCCTAAAGTTCAGAGTGGGGAAGGAACCTTGACACTAGGGCTTTTAAGCGATTAAAAAAGTTAATCATGATTAATCATGTGATTAAAAATTAATGATGATTAATCACACTGATAATAACAGAATACCATTTATTTAACTATTTTTGGATGTTTTCTACATTTTCAAATATATTTATTTCAATTACAACACAAAATACAAAGTGTACAGTGCTCACTTTATATTTATTACAAATATTTGCACAGTAAAAATAAAATAAATTGTATTTTTCAATTCACTTAATACAAGTACTGCAATGCAATCTCTTTATCATGAAAGTTGAACTTACACATGTAGAATTATGTACAAAAAAATAACTGCATTCAAAAATAAAACAATGTAAAACTTTAGCGCCTACAAGTCCACTCAGTCCTATTTCAGCCAATCGCTCAGATAAACAAGTTTGGTTACAATTTGCAGGAGATAATGCTGCCTGCTTCTTGTTTACAATGTCACCTAAAAGTGAGAACAGGTGTTCGCATGGCACTGTTGTAGCCAGCGTCGCAAGATGTTTATGTGCCAGATGCTTTAAAGATTTAAATGTCCCTTCATGCTTCAACCACCATTCCAGAGGACATGTGTCCATGCTGATGACATGGTCTGCTCAATAATGATCCAAAGCAGAGCAGACGGATGCATGTTCATTTTCATCATCTGAGTCAGATGCCACCAGCAAAAGGTTGATTTTCTTTTTTGGTGCTTTGGGTTCTGTCGTTTCTGCATCTGAGTGTTGCTCTTTCAAGAATTCTGAAAGCATGCTCTACACCTTGTCCCTCTCAGATTTTGGAAGGCACTTCAGATTCTTAAACCTTAGGTTGAGTGCTATATCTTTTTTTAGAAATCTCACATTGGTACCTTTCCTTGGGTTTTGTCAAATCTGTTGTGAAAGTGTTCTTAAAACAAACATGTGCTGGGTCATCATCCAAGACTGCTATAACATGAAATATATGGCAGAATGTGAGTAAAAAAAAAACAGGAGACATACAGTTCTCCCCCAAGGAGTTCAGTCACAAATTTAATTAATGCATTATTTTTTTAATGAGCATCATCAGCCTGGAAGCACGTCCTCTGGAATGATGGCCAAAGCATGAAGGGGCATATGAATATTTAGCATATCTAGCATGTAAATACTTGCAACAATGGCTACAAAAGTGCCATACGAGTGTGTGTTCTCACTTTCAGGCGATATTGTAAATAAGAATCAGGCAGCAGTATCTCCCGTAAATGTAAACAAACTTGATCGTCTCAGTGATTGGCTGAAAAAGAAGTAGGACTGAGTGGACTTGTAGGATCTACATTTTTACATTGTTTTGTTTCTGAGTGCACTTATATCACAAAAAAACTACATTTGTAAGTTACACTTTCACTATAAAGAGATTGCACTACAGTACTTGTATGAGGTGAATTGAAAAATACTATTTCTTTTGTTTATCATGTTTACGGTGCAAATATTTGTAATAAAAAATAATAATATAAAGTGAGCACTGTACACTTTGTATTCTGTGTTGTAACAGAAATCAATATATTTGAAAATGTAGAAAAACATCCAAAATTTTTAATAAATTTCAACTGGTATTCTATTGTTTAACAGTGCGATTAATCACAATTAATTTTTTTTAGTTAATTGTGTGAGTTAACTGCGATTAATCGACAGCCCTAATAGCAACACAAAACTAAGGCCAGGATTGCAAAAGATAAAAATAAAAAAATAATGAAGTTAAGGAACCTGAGCCTATTTACGGTTTCTAATGTAAGCACACAATGTACAAGCTCTTACAAGACAGTCCTACAGAATTTAATAGGAAAATATACCTGCTATATAATTTCATACAATGGCTGGGAGAATCTATGGAAAGGATTCTCACTCTCTATTAAATTATATAAGTCTGCAAGAATAACTCTCATAAAACCCTATTGGTTTCTCCCCATTACATTTCATAGGATTGTTCCATAAGATGCTGGTTTTTGACTAAAATCAGCTGAAATTTGTTTTGTGTGTTGGGTTCCATGAGACTGAGGCTCAAAATGAAACTGTGGGGGCTCTGAGCCCAAAGTAAGGCTCCAGTTTTTCATTGGTACCTGCACCTGTGCAGATCGCCAGTGACATCAATAGGACTCCATACAGGCACAGCTGATCCCAGTGCAGGACTGTTGTTTAAATCTCTTGAGTTTTGCACATGTATTATCATGTCAACGAAAATAACTGACCAACCTGATTCCCTTCTGTGATGAGATAACTGGTTCTGTGGATATGGGGAAAGCGGTGGATGTATATATCTTGACTTCAGCAAAGCTTTTGATACGGTCTCCCACAGTATTCTTGCCAGCAAGTTAAAAAAGTATGGATTGAATGAATGGACTATAAGGTAGATAGAAAGCTGGCTAGATTGTCGGGCTCCACGGGTAGGGATCAATGGCTCGATGTCTAGTTGGCAGCCGGTATCAAGCGGAGTGCCCCAGGGTTCGGTCCTGGGGCTGGTTTTGATCAACATCTTTATTAATGATCTGGATGATGGGATGAATTGCACCCTCAGCAAGTTCGCAGATGACACTTAGGGCTGGTCTACACTAGGGGGGAGGATCGATCCAAGATACGCAACTTCAGCTACGCGAATAGTGTAGCTGAAGTCGAAGTATCTTGGATCGAATTACCTGGGGTCCAGACGGCGCGGGATCGATGGCCGCGGCTCCCCCGTCAACTGCGCTACCGCCGCTCGCTCTGGTGGAGTTCTGGAGTCGACGGTGAGCGCGTTCGGGGATCAATATATCACGTCTTAACGAGACGCGATATATCGATTCCGGATAAATTGATTGCTACTCGCTGATACAGCGGGTAGTGAAGACGTACCCTAAGCTGGGGGGAGAGGTAGATATGCTGGAGGGTAGTGATAGGGCCCAAAGTGACGTAGACAAATTGGAAGATTGGGCCAAAAGAAATCCGATGAGGTTCAACAAGGACAAGTGCAGAGTCCTGCACTTAGGAAGGAAGAATCCCATGCACCGCTACAGGCTGGGGACCAACTGGCTAGGCGGCAGTTCTGCAGAAAAGGACCTGAGGATTACAGTGGACGAGAAGCTGGATATGAGTCAGCAGTATGCTCTTGTTGCCAAGAAGGTTAATGGCATATTGGGCTGTATTAGTAAGAGCATTGCCAGCAGATCAAGGGAAATGATTATTCCTCTCTATTTGGCACAGGTGAGGCCACACCTGAAGTATTGCGCCCAGTTTTGGTCCCCCCATTACAGAAGGAATGTGGACAAATTGGAGAGAGTCCAGCAGAAGGCAACAAAAATGATTAGGGGGCTGGGGCACATGACTTACGAGGAGAGGCTGAGGGAACTGGGGTTATTTAGTCTGCAGAAGAGAAGAATGAGGGGGGATTAGATAGCAGCCTTCAACTACCTGAAGGGGGGTTCCAAAGAGGATGGAGCTAGGCTGTTCTCAGTAGTGGCAGGTGACAGAACAAGAAGCAATGGTCTCAAGTTGCCGTGGGAGAGGTCTAGGTTGGATATTAGGAAACACTATTTCACTAGGAAGAGTGATGAAGCACTGCAATGGGTTACCTAGGGAGGTGGTGGAATCTCCATCCTTAGAGGTTTTTAAGGCCCGGCTTGACAAAGCCCTGGCTGGGATGATTTAGTTGGTGTTGGTCTTGCTTTGAGCAGGGGATTGGACTAGATGACCTCCTGAGGTCTCTTCCAACCCTAATATTCTCTGATTCTATGATTCTAACTGAGTCTGTGTTGTGAAAGCTTGTGTATGGCTGTACAATGCTCAATTTGTCATGATTCTGCAGCACAAAAGCCCATTTTATATTGAGAGAGAGAGAGAATTGGCTTATTTGAATTAATAAAACCTATATAATCCAGCATGTTATATTGTATTACTTGAGGTTATTTGAGTCATAAACCTTAATCTGATCAAGCCAACAAAACATGATGTGGATATTACCCAGGGTAATGTGGTGTAATTAAATCTTTTCAGAACAGGCAACCACTGTCACACAAATCTAAATTTTGGTTGCTTCTCAATGAATCTATTGTTTAACAAAAGCAAAAATGTAAGGCCTCAGCTGGTGCTTTCTCAAACAATAGTTACTGATTAGTGGTACAGTCAAAGGAAGGCGAGACCCTCCATTTTAATGGACCAAATTCCGACTTCATGTAAGCTAAGAAACCAATAACTAGGAAGAGAAATGTGAGAAACCAGTTGCTCAGAAGGGAGCTATAGTGCCTGACTCCCAAAAATCCAAAGAGTCAACGGAATGTAGGACTATCTTGGTTTTGTGTTTGATTAACTATGGGAGTTCATTCAGACGAGGGTTAAGAAATAAAGAATTTAGTCAATGCATTTTTGCACCTGCCCCATGCATGGCCTCTGCACTACTCTGATTAGTCTGACTTTGGGCAAGTAATTTGCATTTATATAAGGATTCATTAGCACCTGCTTTGGATGAAAGGAGTAAAGGCAGTAAGATTTTGGTTGAGCAAGTTCTGTTTTACTTTTAGTAGCTGCCTATAATAAAATTACTTATTTGAACATTTTTCATCTCTAGAACTGCTGCCATTCTTCACTTGTAGTTATTCCATCTATTCCCTCACCATGGGGCTCTGCAATACTGGGCCAAGTTCTGCACTGACAGACTCAGTACGACCATCCTGAATTAAAAAATAAATAAAAATTGGACTACATAAAGTGAAGTCAATACTGAAAGTGGCCTATTAATTTATCCTTTAATCTGGGAGTACAGAATTCTTTTCTTGGTGTCAATAGCATTAAATTCACAATTTCATTCCTCAAATTTATTTTCCATCACATTTGTTAATGACATTCATCCTCTGCAGTTTATTAACACATAAGGAACACTGGAGAAGGGAGGCCATTTTGTGTTTGAAAGGATTGTGTGCCAAGACTAAAGACAGAGGATAGGAGTCCACATGCATTTGCATGAAACTGAAAAGAGTAGAGAAAAAAATATGAAACAGAATTTTAGAAATAATTTTAAAATACTAGATTCAGAAATAGGAGAGAAAAGTAGGTAGCTGGTGGTGGTAGGAATGCTGTGAAGATCACACAATTACTTGTGAAATACACTTTAGCTTGTTTCAAACATTTGTATGTTTCTAAATAGTTTTAAGCAACTCTTTGCATTATTACTTTTAGAGATCTCCAATAGAGCAGATAAACAACTTGTATAGTGTTGCTTGGAAAACCAACCATTCATCTAGGAGAATAAGTCACTGTAATAACTTGAGAACAGTAGTAGGACAAATATATAAGGATGTAATGGAGAAATATCAAACCTTAATACAGACCTACCTTGCCTACATATTGATAATCAGAGCCTGTATATTCCTCCAGCAAGAAGAACTGGTTCCACATCCAGCCCCGTTTCTGGCGGTGAAGTGCTTTTCCATCACTCCCTGATACACGTGCCACAAAGCCTTTCTGTTGGTGGTCAGTTGTCCTTCTGAACAGCATTTCTGCATAGCAGGAATGTGGCAGACACATCCAGAGCAGCAGTAGCAGTAAGACTTGTTGTATTATCATAGTTCTCCACTGCTGTCTGTCCTCCAAGCCAGATGGCTGTGGGGTCAATAGTGTTGTTTTCCTGGATTACCTTTTGATGTCTTTTTAGTTGGCAGTGCAGCCAGGTGATTTCCAGTAGTTCATCTCCCTTCCACACATATTCCACCAAATCCTCAAAGTAAACATAAAAGACACAGTGTAAGTTGAAAACATTCCATTTGCCTGTGACTGACTTCATATCGTACTTGACAGTACAGCTGTAAAGCCTTACAGCAAAGAAAGCAACTGGTTATTTCCCACGTGCACCTAACTGATGGCTGATGCAGTGACTATAAAGGTTTTCTGTCAACCTTCACCAAGTGGAAGGGTTGCAAATGTAGTAGGTAGCTGCTTTCAAAACATTACATGAGAAACACAACAAAAGTGCATTGAGCTGATTAACTTTTTTTCTTAACTTTTCAGTTTAAGAACTTTGAGGATTTTTTTTTCATGTAGACTAGGGGATTTAATACTAATAGCACTTACATATTAAATACTGCAGCCTTTACTTCAAATGTTTTCCACCTGATTTGATTTACAAGTAATCCAGTGTTTTATTAATCTTGTTATCCAGAGGCCTGAAAAGACTAATGCAAAGCAATTTTAGAAACCACAGAAATGGTGAAACACTAGTTCCCCAAGGCACTTTAAATGGCAAAAGGGAACATCATATGCATCAGAAGAAATGCAACATGACAAGAAGCAAACTTTTTAATATAAAAAGTTCTTAGGATGTAGTAGTTACAGTATGAACTGAGGTAGCATGCAAACAACTTTAAATGCAGGGGGGAAATGTTGAAATAACTAAGGCCTGATCTGATTTGATGTTAAGTTATAGTGAACTCAGGATTTTTTGGCTTACAATATACTTAAATTTGACACTCAATACGCAACTATTACTACAGAGAGAAAAAGAAGTAAATCCATTTCCAAACTTGGTTTTTTTAGGTTTGTGTAGCATTTTATGTTTTTTTCTGACACAATAAGGAAGCATTTAGCACCACGGTGAAACAATAGGCAGATTCCATCAATATCTTATGTTGACATCAAACAGAAATAAACTTGTTTCCAATCTTGTGCCTATGTTCCTTCTCAGCATATCACTCTTCACGACTGTTGACACCATTAGCTGATTTCCACTTTAAAAGATTTCAATTTGGAAATTACCAAACGCTTAAGAGCAAATGTCTGCATGGCTCATTTAGATTTGTTTCAGCAGGAAAATCATGTAAAATACAATTAAAAAAAAAAGAATATTAACACTTAAATGTTTTTGTTAGAATCACATTTCATCTTTAATTTCATTCCAAAGCACCACTGTAACTTGACCAAAGCTATTTTGAAATATATTAGGTATAAATGAAAGATATATAATTATGTATCATAATGGTACATTATGGACTTTAAGTATATACAATTATTATTACAGATTATTCTAATATGCATAAATATAGCAGACAAAAATTAGTAGCTATACATAAGATAACTCTCTCTGTATGCAAATAAATATATAAAACAGTGGGGAACTAATGTTTCATCATTTCTGTGGTTTCAAAAACTGCTTTGCATTAGCCTTTCAGACCACTGGCTAACAAGATTAAAACATTGGATTACTTGTAAACCCACTTTGTGCACCCTATTCTTTCAGTTCCTCTTTGCCAAGCCTCCATTACCACCTTCTTCAACTCCAACCTAAAAATATTCATTTTAGCTGTAACTCCCATAAGTACCTTAAGTACCATGCCCAACAGAACTCAGATATACACATGACTAAAATGAGTAACTACATACAATTATTACTGTAACACTTGCCTTCCCTTCTCATTCTCCACATTTATGTTTCCCACCCTCACTTATTGTGTCATGTCTAATTTTTAGCACCCAAATTTGGCAGAAGTCTGAACAGAAGTCACTTGGATTGTGTATGAACACAAAGGACGTGACTTTACCACTAAATCAGTGGGAACAAGATTGGGCTGTTTGATTGACATTCCTCAACAATCTTTTCTTTTACTTATTCGGTAAAGGGGCTAGCACATTTCTGAACACTAATAGTGCACTTCTGGGGAATAATCATAATAATCTTTCCACAGTATTTTGTCTTAAATGAAATAAGAACAGCTTTGCATAGGCTACATAATGCAGTCTGCACCCAGAACAGAAGTGTAGAACTTGTTAATTCCTTACTGGTTAATTTGTGAGAGAGAAATGTTGGCATCATATTTCAGCAACTTTTTTTTTTTTTGCAGACCCCACTGACCCCTGCTAAGGGGGAAATGGTGTCTGTTGCTAGGCAGCAAGAGTATATGAATGTTCCTATGGCTTTTTCTTCTCAATAGGATATATTTTCTCTACATTTTCTTATTGATTTTTTTTCCTCTTAAATCTGCAAAGGGAGTATATAGAGCCAATACTTGCAGCTCCTCAGTATATACATATACAGTATTCTTCCATATGCAACAAAAAACCCTGAAATGATACAGAAACTTGGTGGGTTTTCCTTTACTTCCCTGATTTGGACACAACATTGTTTAGCATACCTTAGAACAATGCTTTCGGCTACATTGATCACTGACAGAAATCTATTGACTTCAGTGGCTTTACACCATGGATGAATACAGCCCTAAGCATTTCAGATTCTTCCAAGTAAAGCTGTGTAAAATTTTCATAATCTTTTCCTTGGCTTGGGGTTTTGTTACTGACCAGGTTACTTCAAATTCACCAGTCCAAGAAGTTTCTAGTGAGGCTAGGCTGGTTCATGGTTTGGGGTGGAAAGCATGTGAAACTTGGCAATTTCACATGGTTTCAAAACATAAGACCAGATGGAATTCAGAAGCTAACTTTTGCTTTGAGAGTTTGGGTTTACTCAGAGCTGAGGGACTGGCAAACATCACAAAGTATTTGTGCTGTGAGGAAGGACTTGAAGGGTGTCATCCACAAACATGTTCATGGTAATTTGCAGGAATGTAAAAGTGTTTGTCATCATAAATGTCAAACAATGCACCTCATTGCTTGCCCTTGTGCTCTGCTCTGGGTTCTAAAAAAAAGTCACTGTACTAATCGTTTTCTTCAGTTTGCAAAAGCCTGATGATGAGTCTCTTACCGTAGTGAGTTTCAAATATTTTATTGTTTTACATAATATTTATTTTTAAAGTCATTCATAAAATATGAGCATCTCCCAGCACAATGTATTACTGTGAGACATTGCTTTACTGTGAGACATTGCTTTTCTGGTATGTGTCTGCTTCTACCAGGATGCATAAATTAAAGTTTGCTTTTGACTTTAATGAAAGCAAGATCAGGACCCAGGATTATTCCATTGTAATGATATATTGCCAGACCAACACATCCTTACTTTGTATGAGAAAGGAGTATTTATGTGAGCAAAGGTTGGAAGGATCAGGCTCAATCATAAGTGTATTACATGGGGTAGGTACCTTGTGTTTACTTGTTGCTGAATAGCACTACCACAATTCTGTGTTGCCCATATACCCATACCTATATTTTTTATTGAGAGAGAGAGAGAGAGAGAGAGAGACTAAATCTTGCTCTTAGCTGATGTTTCTTGAAGTCAGAGGGAGTTGCATATGTACATCTAAGCAATGAACTTGGCCCTTAAACCTGTTACTATTTTCCCCAAACATGGAAAGTTATTGGATTACTTGTGTAAAGGCGATACAGTATCTTCTTTCTCTTGCTTTTTCCCCCCATAGGTATGTATATTCCACTGTTCACACATCACTATTTGATGTAGAAGTGTTGTTAAATTCCTCCTGGGAAATAATGCTTCAGTGTTAGGGATTGTTATTGAATTTCCTTCTTGTTAAATTAGGTCAGTGGAATGAAAGCTCTGATGGAATTTGTTAAAGTTACAAAACTAGCTAATGTACATGAACTTGGCAGGCTAGGCTGCTTAATGGATGTATATAGTAGGGTTCTCCCCCTTAGACTTCTCTTTGAGTTCATCCTGCTGTTTTAAGTGTAATATTAAGTTTGATGGTCACCTACTTGAATGAAATAAAATGTACCTTAAAAAACAACAACAAAACCCTTCTGCCTAATATACTGCAACTAGTAGTGGCAATGTCACTAAATAAAGGGCACTGGGGGGATATGGTATTTTTGCTTTAGAGTTGGATGAGAAGATACAAATGACACTGAGGCATCCCCAGCTCGGTACTAAATACTGCAAGTCAGCTGAGATTCTTCATTACCTTATTAGAACTGATCTAATCACTGGAGAAACCTGAAACTGTTACCAGCTTCTAACTGTTTTCACTTTATTAGTGCCACTGGAAATTTCTGGGAAACATACCCAAATTCTGATGGAATAGTGTCTCCAAAAAGTTATGTGCAATTCAGCAGAATTTCAAAAGTTAAAAAACACACACACACACACACAAAAACATTAATTCAGAATGCATATGGAAATACTGATGATTTCACCCAACTTTTCCCCTAAGATCTCTCCCTTCTTCCAGCATCCTATGGCCAGGACCATGCCCTTAAAACACTATTGAATATTTGTTACAACATACATTCCGCTATTTACAATTTTAAAACCTGAAAGCTTATTCCTGTAAAACATTATTTCAAATTAAACCAAACCCACTAAGAAAATGGACTGTGCCTGATTCTGCTCTGATTGACACCAATTTAGCTTCACTTACAGTACTTCAAAAGAATTACCCCCTATGTTTTCTGGTGAGAACGCAGAATCAAGCTAGTTAGCTTGATATATTCTCGCTAATATGCCTACATTACAGTCTATGTTGATATAACTTATGTCGTTCAGCAGTGTGAATAAACCACCTTCCTGAGTGACACAAGTTATACCGACATAAGCGCTCGTGTGCATGGCGCTATGTCGGCAAGAGAGGCAAAAAAATTCAGATAAAATGGGAACTGATTTGGATTCTCTGCCCCAAATTTGATCTTGAGCAAACTTGAACTGAATTTTAAGTTTGAAACATTTCAGAAATCTACTTTAAAATTATTTTACCACTCTAGTGTGCCTCTGCATTTCTGCTTTGAATCAGAACTAGAAGCAGATGTGCCAAAATACAATCTGAAAGGCTATTTGCATCATTACAGGCCTGATCAGAAGCATGAAATCCCATGATCAGGACTTTTCTCACAAAATTTCCAGTCCAATTTGCAGATTTCAAGGCATTCACAAGTAGGTTTGGATTATGTTAGTGTCCAGATTCTGAATGCTTTTCCAATTCATAAAGAACTTTTGAATCTTTCAGGAGATGCCCATCACGAAGTAACGTTGCTCCCTGGTTTCAATATGTCTGAAATGCCACAAGAGAAGCCTCATGCACAGTAATTCACTGCTCATGCTTAACATTTCAACCCAAACAAGAAGGTACAGAGATTAATGCAGAATGTTTTGAAAGTTGGCTTTTTGCATTCAAATAGATCAGAGTAAAATTAAGTTGGAGGTGAGTTTTAGCTTCCTGAAAGTGAAGTGACATATGACACTGACAAGATGTTGAGCAACAATAATCCACATACAGCTTCAATAATGTCCCTCAGTCCTGTACCACAACATTGTGAATATTCCAAAAGAAGGTATTTTTCTGATCAGAGAATGCTTTTAACGAATTAAGATAAACTGTGTGGGAGTTTCTATGATGAGAAAGTTTCCATTCTGTTAGGGCTTATAATGGAACAGATTCTGCTCTCATACCGCTTTTCCTCTGGTGTAATTCCACTGACTTCAGTGGAGTCACCACTAATTTAATTGGTGTAAGTGAATTCTAAACTCTTGAGTCTACTCAGCTAGCAGAGTGGGCATGGCAGTGTAACTGGATATATAAATGCTTCATCTCTCCATCAGCCTCAGAAAATCTTACATTCATAGGAACTTGGGGGATTTCAACCTCTTTTGCCACATCTTTAATATAAAGAACAAAAAAAATGAAGACTGGAAAAAGAAAAATTCTTCTGATATGCTAGACCACAGCATGGTGAGTGGCAGCTTGTGTAACAGATTCTGAGCACATACAAGTGGCTTTTCCAAAACACAACTAAATAAATACTCAGAGTATAACTTTGTCCTCATTAAAAGAAAAAAAAAAAAAAAAAAAAGATGTCCTTTCAACACAGCTTCAGTTTCCATAATTGAAAAATAAAAATAAAGTTGTTTCAAATGACCAATTCTTAGAGGATTTTAATTTTATCATTCACCTTATTATGCATTAAAGGTCATTTTACTTTGATGCATGTAATTGTGAAGATGCCCCCAAACATGTTCACAAATTGACTGCCTAGATCTGAATCAAGGGATTAATTGATAAAGTGACAATAACATGGTCATTTTGCTACCTGAAGCTTACCGGCTCTACATTGTACACTGCACTGGACACATTCATAATTGTTAGTTTATAATATGTATTTGTAAAAGAGACATCTATATCTCTGAATCATCTTCAGTTCAAGTTCCTAAGTGGATAAAGGTGACTGAAGTCTGCATGGTTAGCTGCTAAACTGGACACAGTCAAACTGAACGGTTCAGAAAAACTGCTTCTAATTAGGGATGGTGAACTCATTTCCCCCTATTTCAAAGCTACATGATACAATATGAATGTTCCTTTCAAGCCCAAACATTATTTTATCCATGTCCCAGTTAGGAGAAAGAAACTGAAAAATAGAACAGAGAAAAAAAATTCTAAGGAGGAAAAAATGCCAAGCAGTATTATTACCTTTGTCAAGAAAGTGTAATATTGTTGTTGAGTGTTAGGTGGAACTGTACTGAAATCCTACTATTTTTTTTAGCAGTGATTCATAGTTAAGAATAAGTATGTTTGTGTTTTATATAACAAAACGTTCTAAAATTTCACACCTTTAGAAAAACCCAAACACATTATGTCTTAAAAATAACAATAAGGTATCTAGTGTGTCCTTCACTATCATAACCCATCAATACTCACTATCACCCCCCCCCCACCATACACACACAGCTGTAACTCTTTCTTCTCAAATTTGCAAAAAATATATTACACTCATAACCAAACCACACACACAAATTGGTAGGTGAATAAAAGAAATGAAAAGGAATTGAGATTTTATAATCATTCAGTCCCTTTCACCCCCTCTCTATGACCCACCCTGGATCCCTAAAACACTCCAGACCATACCTTGTTCCCCATTTCCTACCACCATTTCCATAAAGCCTGTCACTTTATGTGCACCTCTGTACTCTGTACCTTTTGTGCCATCCCCTCTCAACCTTACATGATTCCTCCTTAGCATCTCAATACATTCCACCCCTTCTATGCGCACTATCTGTACCTTCTGAAGTTCTTTGCTAACAAGTTATTCCTCCTTCCACACCCACCTTCTGTTCTCTATCTCCTGACTCATTCAAAGTTCCCCCTACTATATGATCTTGAAAACATGATTTCCCACCAGTGTCCTCCTGCCTCCTCTCATTTTGACACAGGGGAGTTTAGCTCCATCCTGCTTCTCCATGGTATGTCCCCATGCACCTCCTCCTAAACTATTTTTCTACCGTATTTATCTCCCACACCCACCCACCTCACCTACCTTAATCTATTCCTTTTCTCCTCAGAATCAGTCTAGCAGCTGCTTCAGCCTGAAACCTGAAGGCAGGAAATTGCTTTGTTTATATTTTGCCTCACCCCATCCACAAATAAAGTACTTTCTCTTCAATGTCAACCAAAGAAAACAAACGTGGCATCTGTAGGCCAATTCACCATAGAAAAAAGAAAACTCCAAAAAATAATACATGTTTTAAAAAGAATAGGCAAATATTCAAAAATACCATAATATTAAAATGGCATTTCTGATTTTTAGCAAACATCCCATAAAATAAACAAACAAAAACTCTACTCTGAAAAGAGGTGGCATGCAAAAAGTCAGGAATATTGAGTTTTTCTTTGGATAAACTAGGGGGAAGATAAAAACTTTGAGTTTATATTAGGAGGTTATAGCTTTAAGTTGACTACAGAGCACTCAGTGATACTTCAAACACACATAAAAATGCACAGATACACACACTACATGTAAGTCACCAATATAGTGTGTCTGGACTAGAAGGGGACTCAAGGTCCCTCCCATTCCTAGGATTCTATGAGTCTATGTGCAACAGCTGTTGAGTGATTATGAATTCATTTGTGTTTTACCAGTTGAATTTCACTTGAGAGAACCTTGGATTTAGATTAGAAGAAAAAATATTAGCGAACTAGGTATAATTTGTGCATCCCCAAGACAGCACAATTGGTTTGCCAAATCTTCAACCTCTATGGGATACATGTATAGTACATGAGATTTCAATAAAGGAAGTATGCAAATAATTACAGTGAAATATCCAGGCAAGTGGATCTTTTGGGATCATTGTAATGCTATAATTTAGAAACATGTACCAGAGAAATAAGTGGACATTATCTTGGTAACAATACATTTACTTTTTCCTTATTCTGTTCCAGTCCATCTTTGATATTCTTTGACTTTTCTGGGAATGGAAAGATAATAAAATTCTATTGGGGATGTTGTCAGGAACTTAGATGGAGAGGTACAGCAAGACTTGCAGTGCTGGAGGCTTAACATTCACCCTGTCCTGCAGGTGATTTCCTGGCCATAAGCATGAATTGTAGTGAATGACACTGAGCATTTATGAACAAGGCATTCTTTTCCTTCAGGGGAGATGGAATTTTCAGGCTCCAGGTCTGTACTTTCTAGTGCTTTCTCCCTGCTAGTCATCTATCAACCACATCAGAGAAATAGAATAAGCACAGAAGCATGCCAAACATCTAAAAACGAACCATAATCCAATCAGGAGTTTATATCTGCAGTTCAGGCTGAAACCTTACAGTTTCAGAGAGCAGAGTCAGTTCACTAAAGCATGAAGAATTGGAGCACTGAGAGACTGTGCCTGCTTAGAAGACTGTGTAATTTAATAAAGTGTTCATTGGTGTCTACATACTGGCTCCTCAAACTTGTGTTAGTGCCTGCAGCACGGAGACTCCCATTCCTGCTAATCAGATGAGGGTAGAGGAAATAAATTCTCCTGTGAAGACAGACAGGCAAATGAAAGGCTCACAGTTTGAAACCTTACTTTAAGAGGGTAAAATGGGGATGACATCACTTCTAGAAAATTTCTTAAAAGGATATATTTGTGTCCTTACAATTATTTATTAGCATAACAGTTATTGCATGTCAGAGTACATGCACACTTCGTATAGTATGCATTGTTATTCATGTTACCACAGGTCCTTCATTTGATTATTCAGCTAAACCAACATTAGACCCTTGGTATATTTACAATCTAATCAGTGATTCTCAAAATAAGTGGTTTGCCAAGAAGCTTTTTTAACTAATTTGAAGCTTTAGCTTGTATTCCAGTTCCTTTTGGTTTATTCTTTAAATAGTATCACTTTCCTATGGCTGTACAATTTGTTCTTGTATTTGTTGTATAATTCTCAACGTACCCTTTTACCTGGCAAATTAAGAGCTCATCTTTACGGTGCTGTTGAAATGTATTTGGAATTCTTACAATTCTGCAGTGAAGTGCTGACAATCACATTATATTCTTGGCTTTCTTTGCCTCATGCCTTTTACTGCAGAAGCTACTGCTACACAAATTGGCTGACACAAATTTAATCACAGCTCACCAACTTTGTGGCATTTTCAAACTGTGGCTAGATTCTAGCAGAGACTAGATGAAGGAAGATACTGTGGGTAGGCCAGTAACCAGGCACTTGAGAAATTAGAGTTGAATTCACTGCTAAATGAGTCAGCCTTGTGGAATCTGTTCTGTAAAATTTTTAAGAGTTAACCCAAAAAAGAAATCATAGTTCAGCATGGATCATATACTCAGTCATTTGTGCCTTAAATATTATATCCGCTATGGTATATTACATTCAGAAAAACCTATTAAAAGACCATTAAAATAGCAATGTCAATCACTCAAGTTATAAAACATAAAAATTAAGCTTGTTCATGAAACCTTAATTCATCACTCTCATGTGTACATATTATAATTATATGATCTCATGTTATTTCCCCCCAGGATGCCTGCCTCAGTCAGTGTACAACAGGTGCAATCTGCATCTATTTGTAGTCATTTTCAGCACCAGCTTCCATCAGAATGTCATGTGGGGCAGTTGTGGTTGTGAAAAATTACACACTAACTGTAATGTTTCTGAGACATTAGAAATACTAGTTAGAGCATTTGACCAGCTCCTCTCTCTATCCCAAGTCTGCAGTCATACAGCAGTCAAAATGTCAAGGTGGCAGTGCATGTTTTCTGCATGTACCCTGATTTGTACAATACCTCAGTTTAACTGAGAGGGAGTTCATCAAGAATGATGACTGTGTGAATGATGTTTATCATTGACTAAAAACTGTGACTTCTGTACTCAGTGAGAGTTCTCTTCAGACATGGTAGAATTCCCCACTATAACTGCTCTAAAAGTTTTGTTTCATCCTGATCCCAGAAGCTAGACTTCACCTAGTCTCTGCTAAGCGGCTTCTACCATCTCTATATATCTTAGCTATATGGCCCCCAATACCACAGTAATAATATAGTGTCTGAGAACCTATTAATCTTTAATGTATTTATCTTCTCTTCCACACCTCATCCCTGTGAGTATGGAAGTACTGTCATCCTTAAAACAGATGGGGGAACTGAGACAAAAGAGGCTGTAATTTCCCCAAAGTCACACAGGAATTCTGTGGTAGAGCAGTGAATTCAACTCTAATTTCCCAAGTGCCTGGTTACTGGCCTACCCACAGTATCTTCCTTCATCTAGTCTCTGCTAGAATCTAGCCACAGTTTGAAAATGCCACAAAGTTGGTGAGCTGTGATTAAATTTGTGTCAGCCAAGTGATACCACTCAACTGCCTAGGAAAAGCCTGACTTTGTGGTTCAGGTGCCAAGAATTCTATTATCTTTCTCTATAAACAGGCAAGTAATAAGGTAGCACATCACATGCAGCATGCAACAAACACTGCAGAATAACCAACAAATCAGTGACATAGAAAGAATTTCACTACATTCTGTCTACCTTCCTCAGTCTGTGATCTGATACAGTGGCTGGATACATCAAAGTCAGATTCTAAGTCACACAGTAGTTGCAATTAAGGCTGCCAGTTTAAAAAAGCACCACGGGGAGGTAAACCATGTCAAAACAGTGGTGCACCTGGGTAGTTATGAGACAAAACATATGGAGTTATTAATAATTACTATTTACATTCACACATAGGCCAGGATTCTTGGCATGACTTAGGCCTAAGCCTTTACAACATGTAAAATAGAAGATACCGTTTGCATTTCATACAGTTTGAGTAACTACAACAGCTAACTAGCTATGCTTATCCACAAATTCTTACTAACTTGTGAAGTAATTTTCCTTTCACTTGTTTCATGTTTTATGCTTATAAATTTATAGTAGAGATATAATAGATCAAACTATACTGTTTGATACAGTATCATAAGGTATAGTGTTACTAAATAAAGAAATGCAAAAGATGTCCATTAAGATATATAAAATATATAAGGAAATCAAAGCGATTTAAAGGCATTCTATAACAGATTTCTTCAATGTCTGAGTAAGTTTGGTTGCCTAGGCAAGCTGACCACAAACAACCTGAACAAAGTATTGCTAATAGTTCATACCATGCTGTTTATTTTAAATAGAAATGTGATCAATAAGAGTTTATGTACAGATGCTCCCCAACTTACGCAAGCGTTCCGTTCCAGAACGCCTTGCGTAACTCGAATTTTGCGTAAGTCAGAAATGTATACCCGACAATTACGCAAAAAAACAAAAACAAAAAAACCCTCTTATTTCTAGCTTACGGAACTTTTTCCGTAAGTGCGGATTTGTGTAAGTCGGGTTTGCATAACCCGGGGAGTGTCTGTATATATATATTTTATATATATATAAAAAACAAAGGTAACTGCTGACACATCCTGGGCATCTTCTATTTCGACCACATCACTAATGAAGAGGTCCTCAATATCATCACACAATGCGCTGGGTCATATGAAGACCTCCTGATGACCGTGAAGAAGCGCAAGCTGAAGTGGTATGTCCATGTAGCAAGATCATCTGTCCTATCCAAGATCATCCTCCAAGGGACAGTACAGGGGAAGAGAAGAAGAGGTAGACAGAAGAGATGGATTGACAACATAAAAGAGTGGACAGGAATGGTCTTCGCGGAGATTCAAGCACTGACACACAATCATCATGGGGTGAAGAAAATTGGTTGATTGCTCATCAGTGATGGTGCCCCAACGACCAATGTGGTTATGGGAGTGATGATGATGATGATGATGATAACAAAGGTATATATAGAAGGTATTTACTTTGTATTAAAGAAGCTGAAACAGTCAAATAGTGTGTTGCAATGTGAAGTGTAACTCTTTAAAGTGAACCATCCAAAATGTTTTAAGGCCTAAATGATCATAAAGCCTGATTAACTGTGACTGGCAGTTGCATGGATTATTTTGCATATGAAATTATACTATTAACCTTATCATTGAGGTATAGGTGATAATCAAGTACTAGTAAGGAGGTGTATAAAGCTACTTTGTCTTATTTCAGTAATTATACTCTATTGGAATATAGATGGAACAAATAAAGAATCAAGTGACTGTATACTGCTGTATGATGAACTACAAAATGAGGACAGGAGCATTATGAAATGTGAAGAGACTTCATGTAAAGTCTCTGTTCTAACTTCAAAATGAACATTTCTGTAGACAGCTAAGAGTAGTGGTGAAAAGAGCTTGGAGTCACGCAAAATTGGCCACAGGACCATATTGCAAAAGGTCATGTGGAAAGTAACTTGGGAAGTAGGTTACACACTGGAGCTAAGCTAGCAGATATTCAACGTCTGGCACAATGTATCATATACAAACTGAGATGCCGCAAGATTTTTTGCACAAAGATAGTAGAAGACCTATAAAGTTATTTGTTTTTTCACCAAATGATAAGGAATACCCAACTTTTATCCTGGTTGGACATTTCAAATCTTCACCAGAAGTGCATGAGTCCCTTTTTGATTCAACCACATCAGCTCTGGCAAGAAGAGGAACTGGGCTGTGCCACCCAACTGAAAACATATAGTGACCTGTAATTTTCAACACATTGCTTCCTGAAGCGTAAACACCTGGACGAGAGACTGAGAGTGGGACTGTCATCAGCTTGCTAGCAAGAGCATCCTCTGTTTGTCAACAACCAAAGTCTTGCTATGACATGCAATCTATTAACTCATTTTTTAAAAAAATTCCATCTAGGGAAACTTCTATGAAATACAGACAAAAACCACTACCTTGAGTGAATCAATTCTTTATCTCAAGAAATCAGCGATTGCAACTGTGAAACTCACTTGGAAAACCCACCTTCATGTCAGTTCCAACTGATAAAAAATACTTTCATTGTTTACCCTAGTTCTGACTTGGTTATGAACTAGGCATGCTTCTTAGAAAGTACATACCTGAATAAAAAACCTCTGAGTGACTAAAATGTATGATCATGTGTATTCCACTAACACGTTTAATCATAGTTACCTAGAAGTTATAAGTAGACATCTTTGAGGCTAGAGAAACTCACTACACTAATTAAGACTACTACTCTTTGTAATAGAAAACTATGCTCCCCTACAGCAAAAGTTCACTGCAAGAAACCCTAAACCCTGAGCACTTCAAAGATTTCATCCTAAAAATCACATGGATTTTGTGATCAAGAGAATTTCTGGAGTCTGAGAGAAAAAGAGGAAAAAGCTTTGAATTGGCTTGTAAGCTAAAGATTTTACCAAAGAACCTTTGGATAAAGAGCTTACAGTACTGGGGAAACTCTGGAGAAATTAGAATAATGTCAAAATTATTACCTGCATATTTTGTTTTTCATTTGATGTGTGATAGTCTTACATGTATAAGTGGCAAAGCTTGGCTATGAATATCACATCAGCAAGGTCATTTTGCTGAATTGAGATTTTTCAATAATTAAATAACTTGTCTAAATGTATAAATTCTCCTTTAGTTGAACTGACACAAGCAGTCCCGTAATTCCACTGACATAGAAATCTGACTGGAAGTAAATAAAGATCTATATTTACAGCTCCATATTGCCATGTTGGCACGAAAGTCACCTGACCATACTAGTATAAAACCAGAATAAAAAATTGTGATAAGATTGTGATAAGACTTTAAATTAATTCAAACTGATTTCTTATATCTTGAAAATTATAAGATCCCATCTTGAGTTTTATTTTTGATATTGTGAACACTAACATCTTGATTTTGCTTTCTGAAAATTTCTCATTTGCTTTCAAAAGTGTTTTGGTTAATAAAACTCAAAATCATAATAATTCTCCAGTCTGTACTTTACACAAGGACCACAGAGCAAAAGAACAGTGAGAAACCTAGTAGAAATAATTCTAATTAAATTACTTAACCATTGTGAGTTTCATAACCTATCTGGTAGAATGACCCTTGGGGCAGTTTGCAGACTTTTGGATTCTTGTGTGTGTGCTGGAGCAGAATGATTCTCCGCAAGACAGAGCCCTTCAGAGGGTAGAAAGTTATCTTTAAGATAAGTCTGTTGTGTCTGCCTAACTGGAGTCACTGTTTAATGGGCAGCACAACAGTGAGTGGTGGACAGAGCTTCACCTTTATTTGTGGCTCTAAGCTGTTTGCCATCTAGCACTATACTGCGTGGGGGTATCAAACACAACAGGAGCTTTGGGGTAGGTCTACACAGCCCATGGCAGCAAGCCTCCCAGACGGGGTCAATAGACTCGGGCTCATGCTACCATGCTACAAATAGCAGTGTAGGCAGTGCTTTGAAGTTGTGACTCAGGCTGCAGGTCAGGCTGTGAAGCCTAGGGAAGGGGATGGCCTTCTTGAAACAACTAGGACCTGATTTTCTTAAGTGTTGAGCATAAGTGATTTCTATTTACTTCAACGGGAATCCTGGGTGCTCAATATCTCTGAAATTCAGAGCATGTGTATATCTGTGTGTCTGAGTTTTGGCACCCAAAAATTGAGGCATCTTAAATTTTTTGACATGCACATTTTGGCCATATGCAGAATTCTCTCTTTTATTTCATTTCAGTGACTTGAAGCGTAGCACCAAAGCAAACTGTTTTCCCAACATAGTGTATTATGAGAACACCCCACTGGCAGAATATTTCTTTTCTTTTGATGCCACTATTTAAGGGTCCTTCGCTTGCTTTGCCAGAACTATGTGGGGTATTGTCTGCACAGTATGCAAACACATTTCTCTGGAATAAAATGCAGCTCCTTTTCTTTCTTACCATTTTGTAGGCAACAGATTTTGAGGCCTCACTGTCATTTGCGGATAATCCAAGAAGTTTCACATACAATTTCTGTATTGGAGATATGTCAGACAATAAAAGTATTTTTTCTACTCTTACTGGAAGCATCTGGTACATTAGAAAATGGATGACAGAACTGCGAGTTATAGGTTAGGATTTCCTTGGAGACAGAAGTTACCATTTATTTTCTTGTTGCTGCTTTTATTTGACCACAGCTGTAACTGGCAACCATGTTTTCAATTAAGGAACACAGTGAATTTGCTGGCAATATTCCATAGCTGGTGCTGAACTGAATGTTCCTTAAAGCTAGCTTCTGCCGAGGCTTGTTCAGCCTTTTTATCTTTCTGACAACAACAAAAGGAGGAGGAGCTTTCTCTTGTATTTTATTTGTTCTCCATTATTTTTCATTCAATGCTGATATTTTCCTACCTTTGTAATATACATTATTCACACTATCATGACCCTAGAGCAGTGCTTCTCAAAGTCGGGCCGCCGCTTGTTCAGGGAAAGCCCCTGGCGGTCCGGGCCGGTTTGTTTACCGGCCACATCTGCAGGTTCAGCCGATCGCGGCTCCCACTGGCTGGGTTCGCCGCTCCAGGCCAATGGGGGCTGCGGGAAATGGCGTGGGCCGAGGGATGTGCTGGCCGCCCTTCCCGCCGCCCCCATTGGCCTGGAGCGGCGAATCGCGGCCAGTGGGAACTGCAATCGGCCGAACCTGCGGACGCGGCAGGTAAACAAACTGGCCTGGACTGCCAGGGGCTTCCCTGAACAAGTGGCGTACCAGCTTTGAGAAGCACTGCCCTAGAGGATATTACATTACACATTATCCATTTTGCTGAATAACCATCCTTGTGGCTGCAAAGCTGTGAAAGAAATGTATCCAGTCAGCTTTTAATTTTATCAGTCTTTTAGCCTTCTATCAAGGAGGGCTTATTCAATAACTGTTTATTACTGTCTTAAGAGCAGTGGCACTGTTTTCCTGATTCCAAGTACCTTTCACCAACTCTAAGATGATCACATACTTTTAGGCTAAATGTTTTAATTTGGCAGTCCCACAAATAACTCATAAAAAGGGATCAGGCTAATTTAATTTCACAATGTATCTTCTTCTTCAATGCTTAGCCGAATGGTCGGCTATGGTGATCATTCGCCATTTAGTCCATTCATGTACGGATGCAAGGGCTTCTCGGGCCAAGAGTCCAACCTCGGAACAGACTTGATGAACCCAGTCAATAGAGGGTCTGCCTCTGGGCCCCTGCCGCACTTCGGTTGGTGGGAATTTTATTCCAGATAAAATTCCACCTTCAGGGAGTGCTGTGTAAGTATGTTAGGTTAAGGTACTTATAATAAAAATGTTACCACCAGAAATTTTGAAATTCTTTTACTGTTTTGCAGTTATAAGTTTCATAGCATTCCTTATTTTTATGTTAATGTCAATAAAAAAATTATCAATTTGGTATTGTCCTCAGTGTACGTGTTCTTGCCAAGCACCCCTAAAATCCTCTCGCAATATAGAACTCTCTGAGTTCTTAAACTTTGTAGTCTAAATTGAATAAAAACCTGTAAATCTTCTGGTCGAATGTGATCAGTGGTGAGCCATAAAAACTAACCCATCAAATTCAGGTCAACAAACGACCCTGCCACCAGACTTCTGGGCTGTGGTGGTCCTGCCTCTTCCCCTCCCTATTGGAAGTGGGCTTTTGCAGGAAGTTTTTGCTTATTTATTTTGCACCATGCAGGTACCTGGGCAGCTGAGGAGGCGGTATGTGCTACTCAGCTTCCCAGGTCCCTTGGACTCCCCAGGGTGATTACTGATGAACCCAGACAGCTGAGTAGCAGATACCACCTCCTCAGCCACCCGGGAACCTGCATGGTGCATATAAAAGCTCAGGATTCTCTGTCTGGCTGCTCCTCTCTAGCACTGTCCATCCCCGTCTCTGGAGGTCCCCGCCAGCGCTCACCGGTTCTTCCCCTCCTTCCCACTCAGCCTCCTTCCCATTCGGCCCCCCTGCTGCTGCTTGCTGGTTCCTCCTCCCTCCCTCCCGCCCCACTTGGCCCCCTGCTGCCACTCACCGGTCCCTGCTCTGGTAGGAGGAGGGATGCATCAAGTGGCGGTAGGGGGCCGAGCGGGGAGAGGAGAGGAGGGACCCTACGTGGCGAGGGGTGGCCGAGTGGGGAATGGGGAAGGAGAGGAGGAATGCACATGGCAAGCAGAGAGGGGGTCAAGAGGGGAAGGGTGGGAGAGGAGGGACCAGCAAGCAGCAGCGGGGGGGGGGCAAGCGGGGAGGAAGGACCAATGAGTGGTGGTGGGAGAAAGAGGGACCGGTGAGTGGGGAAGAGGCTGAGTAGGGAAGGGAGCAGGGTGGGTGCACAGGGTGGGCGGGGCCATGGCCAAAAGAGGCAGTGCAGGGAGCTAGTCTCCCTGAGGGGAAGCTTTACCCGCTGCCCATGTCACCCACCTTGTCTCTCTGAAAGAGTCAATATAATTTGAAACCCCAACAGAGTCGTCAACACTTAGAACTGGTTGAAAAACTGGATACATTTTTTGTGATGTTTTAATCCTGGTTTTTTTTGGAAACATCAACATTCAGAAAATTTTGACAAGCTCTGGTTAACACCTCTCTCAAATAAGGAAATCCACTGTCTCCCCAAAACATGCCATAACCGGGCCAGTAACTAAGGAATTATTGTTTGACACAACCCACTTCATGTTTATATATCGACTACAGGGCAGTATCTAACCTCTCATTCCTGAGCAACTTAAAGCAAGCACAATCTCTTCCATGCTGTTCCATGCATAATTTGTTGCATCCATTAGGTCAGTGCATGTGCTGGACCTAAGTGGGGGTTGCGGGGGAGAACAGAGTTTAGCATTCAAGTCCTTTCTTTGTAACTTGCTTTACAGGAGGAACACTACTAAGCATCCCCATAAGCATGAGGATGGCTGTTGTGGGAGGACTTTGTGTAAATGCACAGGAGGAAGGTTACTGGAGGCACCTCCCTTTACATATGCCGTCCCAAAAAGACAATCAGAATCCAGCCCCAAAGGGCAGAAGGGTGATGTTGGAGTAAACACTACTAACAGGAGAACTTAAGAAACCAAAAGTTAAACTAGGCAGCCTCCTGTTAGGTGCTTTTCCTGCTACACCCCTCTGCCTCCTTGTATGCCAATGTATACCCATAGCCCCTCACACTGACTTGTTAGTAAATTAACAGTGGATTGATGAATTAACCATACATGGATATGCATGGTTCCATATTTTTAAAATATATTGGCTTCTAGAGGATATAATGATAATAGCCCTCCCTCCATTGCCTATTGTTCTTTTCCTTCTCTCTGTTATTTCTTTGCCCTCTTGGTAGTATACTTTTGAAAAGGGGTTTAGGAATTGAATGGCACTGAAATCATTAAACTTTTGTTACAGCATATGGGTCTAGAATCTGATCTCTGTTGCAACAATGGAAATCTGGAGTGACTCCACTGGCTGAAATGGAGCTATTGCAGATTTTCAATGGTGTAGTTCAGAGCACAAGCTGATATATAGCATCAACCTAGAGAAAAAGGGAGTGTATGTGTGTGTGTGTGTGTGTGTGTATACACACACACACACACACACACACATATAGCATGTGTCATTATCAAAGCGCTGTACAAAACATTAGACAATCCACACAACAGCCCTAAGGCAGATGAGTACTATCATATTTATGAAATTATTAGGGCTGTCAAGCAATTAAAACAATTGATCATGATTAATGGTGCGATTAAAAATTTAATCATGATTAACCGTGTGATTAATCGCACTGTTAAACAATAGAACACCATTTATTTAAATATTTTGGGATGTTTTCTACATTTTCAAATATATTGATTACAATTACAACACAGAACACAAAGTGTACAGTACTCACTTTATATTTATTTTTTATAATAAATATTTGTGCTATAAAATAGTATTTTTCAATTCACCTCATGCAAGTACTGTAATACAATCTCTTTGATGAAAGTTGAACTTACAAATGTAGAATTATGTACAAAAAATAACTGCATTCAAAAATAAAACAATGTAAAACTTTAGCGCCTACAAGTCCACTCAGTCCTACTTCTTGTTCAGTCAGTCACTCGGATAAACAAGTTTGTTTACATTTGGAGGAGATAATGCTGCCCATTTCTTGGTTACAATGTCACCTGAAAGTGAGAACAGGTGTTCACATGGCACTGTTATAGCCAGCGTCACAAAATATTTGCGTGCCAGATGCGTTAAAGATTCATATGACCCTTCATGCTTCAACTGCCATTCCAAAGGACATGCGTCCATGCTAATGAGGAGTTTGGGTCGATAACTATCCAAAGTAGTGCAGATGGATGGATGCATGTTCACTTTCATCATCTGAGTAAGTTGCCACCAGCAGAAGGTTGATTTTGTTTTTTGGTGGTTCGGGTTCTATAGGTTCCACATCGTATTGCTGCTCTTTTAAGACTTCTGCAAGGATGCTCCACACCTCATCTCTCTCAGTTTTTGGAAGGCACTTCAGATTGTTCAACCTTGGGTCGAGTGCTGTAGCTATCTTTCGAAATCTCACATTGGTACCTTCTTTGTGTTTTGTCAAATGTGCTGTGAAAGTGTTCTTAAAACAAACAACATGTGATGGGTCATCATCCGACACTGCTATAACATGAAATATATGGCAGAATGCGGGTAAAACAGAGCAGGATACATACTAATCTCCCCCAAGGAATTCAGTCACAAATGTAATTAACACATTTTTTTTAACGAGCGTCATTAGCATGGAAGCATGTCCTCTGGAATGTTGGCCGAAGCATGAAGGAGCATATGAATGTTTAGCATATCTGGCACGTAAATACCTTGCAATGCTGGCTACAAAAGTGCCATGCAAAAGCCTGTTCTCACTTTCAGGTGACATTGTAAATAAGAAGCCAGCAGCATTATCTCCTGTAAATGTAAACAAACTTGTTTGTCTTGTGACTGGCTGAACAAGAAGTAGGACTGAGTGGACTTGTAGGCTCTAAAGTTTTACATTGGTTTGTTTTTGAGTGCAGTTACATAACATAAAAAAATCTACATTTGTAAGTTGCAGTTTCACGATAAAGAGATTGCACTATAGTACTTGTATGAGGTGAATTGAAAAATACTATTTCTTTTATCATATTTACAGTGCAAATATTTGTAATAAAAATAATACTATAAAGTGAGCACTGTATACTTTGTAGTCTGCATTGTAATTGAAATCAATATATTTGAAAATGTAGAAAAAACATCCAAAAATATTTAACAAATTTCAATTGGTAGTCTATTGTTTAACAGTGCGATTAAAATTGTGATTAATCGCTATTAATTTTTTTAATCACGATTATTTTTTTGAGTTAATTGCGTGAGTGAACGACGATTAATTGATAGCCCTAGAAATTATATATCAAAGCACACAGCAACTTCAAGTTGTTTCCTTGATTCTGAACTTTTCCACTTGCAAACTCTTGACACATCCCTAGATATAACTATTTGAGAAAAATGACAGTATGACTAAACAATAATGAACCAAACAGCATGTTCAGAACACAGAGGAGGGTTGCCTGAAATGTGAGCAGATAGAGAAGAAGGGAATTAATGCCAGGAGAGTACTGTTCTTTAGGAATCTCTCTATACATGACACAAGTTACTGCATCTACAAGGGAATTCACAAGACACTGCTGATAGGTAAGAAGGTCACCAACTTGGCTGTTGTCATCAGAAAGAAACAGAGGCCAGCACTGATGGGAAGAAAGGGCATTAGAAAACCACTAATCGTAATGAGTCATTCATAAAAGAACCCTCTTGTCCAAATATATCAACTATACTTGTATCCTTCTACTCCTGTGATTGGAAAATAGTCTCTCTACCAGGGCCGGACTTATGGATGGGCAACGTGTGCGACCACCCTGGGCGTCATGACCAGGAGAGGAGGGTTGTCATGATCGAGAGACTGCAGAAGGGCCGTGCCCACCCAGGAGGAGCGGGGAGAGGATAAAGGAGGCTGCGGGACAGGAGCTAGGTGCCCACAGATATCCCCTCTCCGCCCTCCTGGCAGCATGACATCTGCAACACCACCGCCGCTCCACCGGCTGCTGCTTTGCCTGCTGAGTGGCTGCCCGCTGCTTGGGGAGCAGTACTTAAAGGGTGCCAAAGAAAGCTTGCCCAGGGCACCATTTTCTCTAAGTCCAGCCCTGCTCTGTACTCGGATACTCTCCCCACCATATTCCCTGAACTTCTGCTTTTCCAATTAGTGTTTTCCCCAAAAGACTGCTGTTTCTTTGCAGCACATTGCTGTGCTCTGACACTAACCTAAACATTCAACTGTGACACAAGTTACACTGGTGTTGCTTATAGTAGGAGTGCCCCTGAACAGCTTCTGCCCATCCCCTTTGTGTCTCTTTTTAGTAGGGCCCTCTCTCTCTCTCTCTCTCTCAAAGAACTCTCTCATACAGTTTGAGAACAGAAAAGGGCAATTTCCATACAAATGGGAGTGGGGCATTGCATAAGCAGACAGCAACAGCCTGATATGATCACACAGCATGAACAGAGAATTAAAAATGTCAAATATCCAAAGGAGAACTCACTACAGTTTCTGAACAATCCCATTGGCCCTACTATATTCATAAAACCTATCTGCTAAATAATTACCAGTAATTAAGTTACTGGGGCAAATTTTCTGCTGATGTGAACACATTCAGGTCCCTGGACTTCAAAAATTTACTGGTTTCCACCAGCAGAGAATCTGGCCCTTCATCTGTTTGCAAATTATTTAAAATAGGAAAAAAAGGGCCCAACCCAGCAAATAAGTTGCGTGCAGCTCTAGAGATGACTAGGGCAAGGGTCCTTACACTTTTTCCACAATGTGAGTCAACTCTTAATAGAGTGTCTTGTGGGCCAACCCCGATGCCCATTTGTGAGCTTGTGATCACCGTGCCCAATCATAACAAAATAACAACCCTGTGCCAACTACATCAATTATTTATATTGAAAATTAATTAGGAAATTAATTAGAAAATTAAATAAATAATTAGAAAATATATATTGTTGTGGGTTGGGCAAAACATCATTGAAGCTCATGGGTGTAATTACCGCCCATCGTATAAGATGTCTGTAAGAAACAATTAAGCTCCCTTTTGAAGCATGAGTGTCTCCTACCCCAAACCCAGGGTCTTTGTACACTGGAACTGGTGGTTTCATTTCCAGTTTGGATAGACATACCTGCATAAACTCTACTCGAGCTAACACACTAAAACTAGAAGTGTAGCCACACTGTCACAAGCAGCAGGAGGTGCTAGCCACCCAGGTACATACCTGAGGTTTCAGACAGGATTGTATCTGGGGCAGCCAGCCCATCCCACCACTGTGGTTGCACTTCTGTTGTTAATGTGCTACCTCAGACCTAGCACGGGCATTTCTACTCAAGCTGGAAATTACACCTCCTGTGCTATACCCACAGATGCATCACCACCCACATCAAAGGCACATGGAAGTCTGGTTAGGAATTTGAACTATGTGGGACAGGCGCTTGTCTGGGTATTGTTGTTAGCAGAGATGGGAGGGGGGGTGAGAGAAGCAGAAGAAACACCACAGAAACAGGCCCAGAAGAAGCAGAAAGCCAGACACAGCCAGAACAAGCACTGAGAGCATGGCCCTAAGAAAAACCTATACAGAGAGCTTTTGGGTTGAGCGATGACTGAAAGTGGCATGGAGCTGAGAGCAGTTTGAGTTTTTCTGTGTTCAGGGAAACCGGGCTTTGTACATCCTTTGTAAATAAACAACTCTGCATCAAAGATACCTGACTCCATCAACAATGTTGCCTCCTAATGAAAACAACCTGCAGGGCACCAAACTTTGGCTAACCCTAGGTCAAAAGGGGGTAACAAATACTTTTAGCTATCTTAATTCAATTTAGAAGACAGACCATAGTAAAAGAGCCAACATGCTGGGACCAGCAATCTTTCAATAGACCACAGACTGGGAACTGCTAATAGAAGTCTTTTAACCCAGTTTCAACATAAAATGAATATAATATCATATACTTGTTTCCAAATCTGCCCCAGGGGTTAAGCAGAATTTGAAAAACTAAATACCTATTTGTATTATGTTTAGTCAGAGTTCAGTTTGCTAGGTTTTATTTTAAGTTGTCACTTTAGACTTCTGGGTTTTGAGAAATACCTTTAAACATTACTGGCAAAAGGAAATATAGCCCCAAGGGCTGAACATACAATGGTTAATGTTTACATACACTGTGTATTGAAAGGGAAGGCAAATGGAACGATTCTAAGTATGTAGAACAGTTGCTGTCTGAAACGATAAAAAATGATAACATAAAAGCGGTAATAGCATCACTATTAAGGATGGCTCATCTCCCATGTAATGTCTGATATTCTGAGTTTGATATTGCACCTCAGCCATTTCAAATCCCATTCAGCTCAAACTTGCTATGTAACTTATCATCAAATGTTCAATTTTATGTTTCCAAAGGGGGAAAAAAAGGGGTGATAATAGTTGAATTTTCCTTTTTTTAAAACACAGTGATCATTAGCTACTGATTTTTGCTAAACTAATCTACTCGTCCGTTCTCTGTCCACCATCAAATTCTTCTCTCTCCACCATTATTTATTTTAAAAAATGTATCAAAATTATTATTGTCATTCTTATTTAAAATATATTGAGCAGCAGTAGGGTATAATGGATAGGGGCAGTGAACCAGACTCAGGAGAGCTGGTTTCTATTCCTGGCTCAGCCACTGACCTGCTGTGTTGACTTTAGGCAAATCACTTCACCTCTCTGTGCATTTGGATCCACCTTCTGCCTTTATTCATGTTGTCTATTTAGTTGGTAAGCTCTTCCGATCAGAGAGGGTCTCTCGCTCTATGTTTGTACAATGTCTAGGACAATGGGGCCGTTAGTACCTCATACAAACAGTAATAATCCATTTTTTATGTCTAGGTTTATTGCAAAGGTCCAAAAGTGCAGCTGATTTTGTGGTGAGAAATACCAATTGTTTAATAGTACATGCTGCACCACCATACAACAGTTTAGGACAGACAGGAATAAAAACCCTATTCAGATGAAACAGCAGGAGAATTTTAGGCAGAGAGCAGGACCAACTCAAACAGTTCTGCCAAGCCAGCAGCAATAGGATGTACTCAGCTCCAGTGGCCCCAAGAAATTATACGTAGATGATTTTGCTCATGTTACAGTGCTGCATGATATTGACTACATACAACTTCATCCTGGCTGACGGCTCTATTGGGATTGCACCAATTACGTGCATGTTTGATTACTTATTTTCTACCTCTTTTAGCACTTACAGGACTTGCCTCCAGCCTCCCTCCCTGCCCCTCCATCCTTCCCCACCCCACACACACACCTTCTGTTCCCCTCTGCCACTCACAATTTTCATAACATAGCAATTTAGGTTAGATGGAGGGAGAAGGTCACAGACTGAATTTTGGGTTTGAAATGTATGCCCCATTTGTATGCATTTGCTAGGGACCCCAACTTTATTTATACAGGCCCTGACCAACAAAATATAAATAACCAAGGTAGTATTTGGCAAGAATACCAAGTAAAATCTCTGCTTTTGTGATATTGTCTTTAACAATCCCAAAAGGTCATTGTACCTTGCTTTTACATTTCATTTGAAATATAACACCTACAACAGCACAACTCCTCCTGACAGAATGTTGGACGACTGGTTCAGTTCTGATTCAGAAGGAAAAGGGCCACTTACTGAATCAACACCATTTTTTGCAGCCCTTAATTTTTTCTTGTTTATTTCCCATCCAACTGTAGACCCAACTCAATCCTGATTAGTTTAATGAGATGTAATGGGATTCAGAGCAAGATGGGGTGATTCCATAACTAGAGTCGATACATTTTGTTGTACTTGTTAATTATTATAATTTATTATTTGAATTACAGTAATGCCTAAAGGCCATATCTGACATCAAGGCCACTATTGTGCTAGACACTGTACATGGTGAGAGAGAGTCCCAGCCCTGACCACCTCACTGATTAAGAAGACTGCTGTCTATCAGATGCAATAGAAAGAAAGAAAAAAAAGACAGGCATAAATAAGTATTTTTATGTAGTGATAGATTATAGTGGTTGGCTTTTCTTTATCATTAGCTAAGAGTTCACACATGGCGCCCAGTATATGTAGTAAAATTGCCTTCAAAACATACCTTTACAGTGTGAAACAATATACTGTATTGGCCTGTGGGTGGCATTTAGTATCTTTAAATTATATAAAAGCTCCATAACCTACTGTAAATCCACTATCAAATAGCAAATGAGAGACTGAAGATGAAACTACTTGCAGCCACCTCCAAAATAACAAAGAATATCCTGGAGGTGGCTAGAATCCAGTACTTACAGCTGAGAACAGTGCCCACGGAATCTGTATTATTTTGTAATGACTGATATAGTGGACTTTTATTAAGGAGACAGCATGGTACATCAGTAAGGAAGAGATGTAAAAAAGCCCCGAAAACCCCAACATGCCAGCTGCCAGGTAGATCAGATACATAGAGGAGTTATAGATAAAGTTATCACTGATTCCGCCATTGCTACATGCATATAACTAAAGTCAATGGGAATTTTACATATACACCAGAGCTACAGAATAAGGTGTTTTACAGGATATTTCAACCTGCCCTTTAACGCATGACAATGAAAACCTAGCCTTGCTTATAAGAAGTGAGATTACATACCATTAAATCTTGATTTTACTATTTTACATAGTACAACTCTAATTCAAATATCTACAAACAGCAGGAGACATGAAGTGAGAGACATATCATTATAGGGTACAGTAAGCCATCCTAAGGAAGGTTTCAATGAACATAAAAATATATTACATATGAAAGGAACATATGAGCTATCAATAAGTGCAAAGCACAGGAAGATGAAAGAAAGCAAATTCTTCAGCCTCTGAATAGGGACAGGGCAGCATTACACCTAAAAAAAGCTAACAGTAAATGTCTGGTTTAAAAACACACACACACACACACACACACACACACACACCCCACCACCACCACACAAGCATTTAAAAATAGGCATCACATTACTAAGGTTATACCAGTAGAACTAAAAATGTGTGTGTGTTTAAAAATAAGGGATTGCAATGACTTTGAAGAATATGATTAGAATTCAAAATGATCTTGACAAATTGGACAAATGATCTGAAATAAATAGAAAAAAAATCAATAAGGACAAATGCAAAAGTACTACACTTAGGAGAGAATAATCAAATTGCACAACTACAAAATGGGAACTAACTGCCTAGGAAGAAGTACTGCGGAAAGCGATCTGGGGGTTTTAGTGCATCAGAAAGTAAATGTGAATCAACAATGTAATACCGTTGCAAAAAAAAAAAGCAAACATCACTCTGGGATGTATTAGAAAGTTTTGTAAACATGACAGGAGAAGTAATTCTTCTGCTCTGCTTGGAGTTGATAAGGCCTCACCTGGAGTACTATGCCCAGTTCTGAGCACCACACTTTGGGAAAGATGTGGACAAATTGGAGGAAGTCCAGAGGACAGCAACAAAAATGATTAAAATCTAGACAACATGACCTATGAGGAAATATTGAAAAAAAATTGGTTTTTTTTAGTCTGGAGAAGAGAAGACTGAAAGGGGACACAATAACAGTCTTCAAGTGTGTGAAAAGGTTGTTATAAAGAGGAGGGTGATCAATTGTTCTCCTTAATCACTGAGGACAGGACAAGAAGTAATGGGCTTAAATTGTAGTAAGGGAGATTTAGCTTAGACAATAGGAAAAATTTACCAACTATAAGGGTAGTTAAGCACTAGAACAAATTATTTAGGGAGGTTGTGGATTCTCCATCACTGGAGGTTTTTAAGAACAGGTTCCATAAACACCTAACAGAGGTGGTCTAGATAATACTCAGTCCTGCCTCAGTGTAGATAACCTATCAATAGGGCCCTACCAAATTCACGGCTGTGAGAGATGCATCACGGACCATGAAATCGGGTCTCCCCCATGAAATCTGGTCTTTTGTGTGCTTTTACCTTATACTATACAGATTTCATGGGGAAGACCAGCATTTCTCAAACTGGAGGTCCTGACCCAAAAGGAGGTCATGGGGGTTGCAAAGTTATTGTCGGGAGGGTCATGGTATTGCCACCCTTACTTATGCACTGCCTTCAGAGCTGTGTGGCTGGAGAGCAGCGGCTGCTGGCCAGGCACCCAGATCTGAAGGCAGCGCCCTACCAGCAGCAGTTCAGAAGTAAGGGTGGCAATACCATACCATGCCACCCTTACTTCTGTGCTGCTGCCTTCAGAGCTGGGTGGGCAACTGCTGGTTACCATGCCATACTTACTTCTGTGCTGGTGCTCAGAGCTGGGCTTCCAGCCAGCAGCGACCACTCTCCAGCTGCCCAGCTCTGAAGGCAGGACCGCCCCCAGCAGTAGCACAGAAGTAAGGGTGGCAATACCGAGAAGCCCTCCCCCCCACACACACACAATAACCTGGCAT
Organism: Terrapene triunguis; assembly: GCF_002925995.2. Lineage (NCBI taxonomy): Eukaryota > Metazoa > Chordata > Testudines > Emydidae > Terrapene > Terrapene triunguis. Next base: position 523,842 of record NW_020664403.1, read on the forward strand.
ACACACCTCACAACTTCCTTTTGGGTCAGGACTCCTACAATTACAACACTATGACATTTCAGACTTAAATTATGAAATTGACCAAAATGGACTGTGAATTTGGGAGGGCCCTATCTATCAAGCTCCCTTCCAATCCTACATTCTAAGATATTCAGAAGCAAAGGCTGAGGTTTCTCTTCACATTTGTTTTAATTTAAATTTTATATTATATATAAACCTTTTTATACTAAAATAATTGACTGGGGTTACATGACCTACAGTGCTGTAACCTTTTTGCCCAGCTAGCAGATCAATACTTTGTTGAATATTCAGTGATTTCATACATTCATTTGAATGCAGAAATTGCAATGTTGTATATTGTACACCAGAAGCAGAACTAAGCCTTTACGAAGAAATAGATGTGATTTTGAACAAATCTCAAAACGGAGTCTCAATTTAAGCTTTTTCCAGGACAACATATGGTCATATTAAGCAATTCTACAGGTAATTCATCCATTCCAACTGTTCTGTACATATCATTTAGAAAGGTAGAATGTTCACCTTGGGGTCTTTAAATAGTATAAATCAATTAACATAACTAGCTGTCAAATACTTCTCAGGGATCATTAAAAGTTTATGGAACAAACCACTATCTTCTGAGAATGATGTGATGGGAGAATTTTTTCCTCTTATTAAAATCTAGGCAGTAAACAATACAATGTCTGAATGTATTAGAAATGTTTGGTGTACACTGGTTGACCAATGCTACCAGTAATACAATATATCTGAGCACAAAATAAGACAAACCTACACAACAGACATATTGATTATCCAACATAAGTTCATCAATACAGGGCCAGTTGTAAACAGAATAGCCCTGTTACAGTTGTATTTTTCTGGAGCCCATTAGAAAATTAAAAGATACTGGAGCAAGATGTGCTTGCAGATACACTGGTGCTACTCCATTTAAGGCCCCACTTAAGCAAAGCATTTAGGTACATACATAAGTCCAACCCTATTTAGCAAAGCACTATGTGCTTAACTTTAAGCACATGCTCAAGACTCACTGACTGCAAACAAACTTAAGCACATGCTTTAAGTCATTTACTGAATTGGGGTCTGCACATGGGGTCTGCACATGGAATTCCATGTTGGCTCTTCCCTACATCTGGGTCTTCATTCAGCCTCCAGAGACATCAGTGGTTTGATGAGTAGAAGCTCTCCAGAGGAAGGTTGTTACATCCCCTTAATTTTTAGATCTCAGGAAATCCACTGAAGGCAAGGAGTTTTTGCAATGCTTCCCAGCCCAGCAGCTCCCACTGCTTCTTGAACAGCCTGGCTCCTACAGGTGACCAAGTACATGTTTTATATATGTCTTAATTACCAGGGGCTAACATGACTGCAGTTGCCCATGGAAATATATTTATTTGAGGGTGCCAAAACATGTAATAAAGAGGGAAGAAGCATATATGGCTGTTAACAAACCAGATTCTCTTTGGGGATTTCTTCTGAGGAGGAAGGGAGAATTTATCACATCTTGGAGAGCACCGTAGCCAGCCCCAAACATTCCTCACTCAGGGCTTCTCCATTAAAGCCACTTTACTGCTGAATGAGGGCAACCCCCTGGGGGTTTAATACACTTTAATTTATGTGCATTAACTTCACTGCTTCAGTTGATTCATCTTATTTTACTGAGTTTCCCTGATTAGATAAAGTCTCTCAGAGTAGGAGCCCTGCAGGACCCTCACAGAAGAGTTATGAGGTAAGGGAGGACAACATGGCAGAGTTGATAATTGCTGATTTCCATGCCTTCCTAACCTAGACCTGCTGTTGTAGACACACTTCCATTCAAGGAACTAGAGGAGAGTTTAGGAGGTTTTAAAAGGCTAGATCCTGGTAGTCACATAGACTACTGGATCACTTGTCATCTGATATTTTCTTGGTTGAAATGAAATTAATGAAATGTTACAGGCAAAAACACTCATTTTCAACCTTTGGAGGGACAACTAGTGAAGTCCTAAGTTTGGAAAGTTTTACTCTCTTTAAAAGACTTTCTTTTCTCCCTCAGATAATTTGTGTCAGTGCCATAATAAAATTAAATCAAGGCCAAGCAAAATAATGTTTTAAATATGACATCAGAGCAAATACTTGTATATACAGCTTTTCTTTGTTTTAATTTTTAAGGCATGAGGATTTCTTTTTGTCCTTGGTTTAAAATACATTCCAGATTTTTCTGTTTACAAACTAGAAAGCTGCAGATATTCCCATGTAGGCATTTCACAATTTATTCTATCTGAAGGGGCACACATAAAAATGCATTGCAGAGAAATGGTGCTTTCTTTTCTAACAAGCATATAGTTCAAGCATCAGTCTGTTGAAATACAATTTCCATCTCTGTGTCAGTGATGAGTATTTATACCTCTGAGATGGCCTGAATCACTCCTCCACTGGAAAGAGGAATAAAAACAATGAAAGAAACACGCCCTGCTTTGGAGTGTACTATGCACATCTAACACTGTGCTCAGCTCTGTATGAGGAAGACTGGAGTTATACTGCGGGAGGGAAGATCTTTTAAGCTTGATGCCAAAAGTGTATTCAGAAAGAACAGTGTCACTCTTGTCTTCTTGTTCTAACACTTCTCTTTTCCATTTAAATAGCCACTGCCTGGTTTGCCCTAAATATTGTAAATCGCCAAAAGGCAAAGTCTTGGCAGCAACTCATTCAGACTATTATTACGGGTGTCTGAAAGGATGTTACATCTAGGTCTCATATGTTAAAGCAGTACACAGTTATTGGGGAACCTATGCTTTAGTGACCTTTACATCTTGTTTAGAATTTCTCTAGGCACTCATCCCCTGAAACATGTCAGTTATATATTACTGCAATTGTGCAGCAGGAAGAATTTTCCCCTTCTTCCTTCATTGTCACTGCCTAGGTGTAGTGCCTAGACTAGTCAGTATTCACACTAGACATAAATAATGTTGACAGTCAGGAGAAGCACGCACTAAATATACAAGTCCCATACAGCAGCAATCAATCTTATCTGACTGACTAACCCCAGAAACATTTTTTTAAACATTTTTTTTCTTTTGATCATCTTCTGAAGGTTTTTGACAGACACTTTTTGGTTTCCTCTTTATATTGAAGTTCTAACAGAGCTAGAATAATAAATAATATATTTCTTTAGCCTCCCTATATTCTAGCTAAATGGCATACACTGGGACTGAAAGTGGAAATCTATAGACAAATGGTGTAATCCTGATACAGGATAGGCAGGTGATTTATCTGAGGCTTAGATTTGATACATCAAGAGGGGGGGAAACCCTTACTTTCTGAAAAATTTCAGTTCTTTGGGAAATATGGTCTTCTAAAATGGTACTAGAGACATTTCAAAACAGATTAAGACTAATGTATTTCAAGAACAGCAGTATTCTTTTCATGTTTTTGTTTTTAGGAAATTATGCACACCACATAACCTTCCTCCACAAAAATAGGGTGGTGGTGGGGGGGGGGAGTGATTGTTAATGCAGCCCTGATGTGTGAATGAACTTGAGTTACATGTTTCAGAGTAGCAGCCGTGTTAGTCTGTATCCGCAAAAAGAACAGGAGTACTTGTGTTATGTTATATGCATCCGAAGAAGTGGGCTGTGGCCCACGAAAGCTTATGCTCTAATAAATTTGTTAGTCTCTAAGGTGCCACAAGTACTCCTGTTCTTTTTGAGTTACATAGTGATATTTCTTAGGGTGCGCCCATTACTGGTGCAAGACATAAAATTCACCATTACAAAAAAGAAGACCAGGAGGATACATTCAAACCATGTATCAGTGCTGACCACAGACACAACAGGTATTCTGGAATATTCACATATGTGGTGTCATATCACAACACCACCCTTAACTCAGTCTGGGTTTCACCTGATTTCAGTTTTGTGTAGTTTGCAGCCAACTTAGTTTAATTGGCAATGCCTCCTATTCCCTTCTCAGTCCTAGTGGAGGCTTTGATACTGGGGACCATTCCATCCTTCTAGAATACCCATCTGGCTATCTAGGTGTCTCTCACCCTTCCTGTTATGTATACACCCATATCAGACTCTTTTCTCTCTGGTAACAAAGGAGTTCCATCTCTGTAACAAAGCTCCACCTCTATAGTGTCACAATGGGTTTAGTTCTAAGCCCTCTGCTCTTTCTGTTTAACCTTTGTCCCCTTGATTACATAGCTATCTTTAATATTAACAATTCTGTACTAAAGATATAAAATATGTACATTTGGCAACCTCTAACTTCTCCTTGCTCATCTTCTCTTCTTGTCTTAAGCAAGTAAAGATGTGCTGTCATCTCATTTGCATTTAGAGAATTTTCCCCAAAATGTGTTTCTCTTGAACAAGTGGAGCATCTTCAACACACTTTTTTATCTTTTGAACTCAGGTGCCTTTGCTTCCACATACTGGAACATTGACATCATCTTATCTTTTAACTCTTCTTTTCATACATCCCCAAGGCCTGTAAATCCACTTTTCACTGTCTGCAACTTTTCCCATGTATGCTAATACCTCATCTTCATTTCTGCTCAAATCCTTAGCCATGCCTTTTTTGCCTTGACTCTTGCAGCTCTTGGCTCTGGTCTCCCTCAAGACCCTTCTCTTCAAATCTTATCATGGTCAGATTGGTACTGTCTGCCTTTTCATGTGTATAAAAACAGGCAGCCAACCTTCCTCCTCCTTAACAAATTCCATCAGCTCTCCATTTTTTTTTCAGGATCCAGTTCAAAATTGTTCTCCATGTTCTAAAACCTGCTCCAGCCTATCCCAAACACTGTGCCTCTCTCTTCTCCCATACTACTTCCCTTTGCTCATCTAGAGCTGGCCTCTTCTTGTACACTCCACATAATCCTATCACTTTTGGTGTGTGAGGGCTTTCTCCTTGGCAGATCTTGACTTGAGGTACTGCTGTATCCCTTCCTGATTTACTCTCCATCTCATTTCAAATTTAAGCTGAAGATCTCTTTTCTACTTTGTCTAAAATAAAGGAGAAAAAAAGAAAGGAGAAAGAAGAGAAGAAAAGAGAAAAGCTTGCACAGATAATAGTTATGGCTCCTCTCCCCTACAACTCTCTAAAGCTTTTTGGGTACACTTTGTTTTAAAGAAGATTATCACAAATGTATTTTGGTTTACTGTTTTTTGTTGTTGTGCTACACCATGTGATCAAATAAGCATAAAAATTACTTATCCAACCTGTGATATAGGTTGCAGAATTTTCCATAATTTGTCATGCATGCCAATGGAATTCCATGCACTTCCATTTATTGCTACAGTGCAACATCTCTGTTTTATCAAGCTAGCAGTGTCATAACAGAACCTGTAAAATTAACCGTAGCCAAATTTAATGCCATATGCCAATAATTTCTGCAAACTTTGCTGCACACTGCAAGGGGGTATGTTTAATGTTGGGAAGCATGCTACATGCCTAATATTGGAAATATCGATAGGATATGAGATCATAATTGTGGCAATGTCTTACAAGCGTTTTGTAGCATTAGGTAAACAACACTGTAATCCTCCTAATTATGTTGCCTTAGGCAGCCATCTCATTATATACTGTTCATGATGTGACTTTTTAAAATGCTGTCAGAGTAATCCATTGTGCAGCAGTCTTTCAGATTAAATGTTAAGACACTGATCTTTTAGCACAAAACACAAATGTACTTTGGATAATGATATTTCCAGTTAGGAAGATGATTAGTGTACTTTAGGAAGAAAGTTAGTTACTAGGGAGCCTGTTAGGTGTCATTCTCTGAGATCAGAATAAGATGCCTTGAAATAACAGAAAATCTAGATCCAGATATACGGATTGATTATTGGCTGAATGCTGACCATATGTTTTTGCAGTATGAAATGTAAAGTCCCTCCCACAAGAAGATCCGGAGAACATAATGCATGGTTGTAGGCAGTGTAATTTTAGCCATGTTGGTTCGAGGATATTAGAGAAACAAGGTGGGTGAGGTAATATCTTTTATTGGACCAACTTTGTTGGTGAGAAGACAAGCTTTCAAGCCACACAAGGGTCTTGCTCAGATTGTTGTAATAAGCCATAAATCCACTGTCTCTGAAACCCACTAACCCCCTCTTTTTGTCCTATGACTGCAGAGGTGTTAACGGGTCACTCTGCCTTGAATGGTCCCTTGCAATATGTGCTAACTACTTATGCTAAACAATCTGTTCCACCTTCCATTTTGCTGTGACATTGGGAGTTCCTTTCCCAGACCTGAAGAAGAGCTCTGTGTGGCTTTTAAACTTGTCACTCTCATCAACAGAAGTTGGTCCAATAAAAAGAGATTACCTGACCCACCTGGTCTCTATAATACATAGTGACAAGAGAGCATATACTACTTGTCTGAAGTTTGGTACTCAACATAGTGCATAGAGAATTTCTAATATTTTGGACTTTTTACTCCAAAAGTTGGGCACAGTGTGGTCCTACATTAGGCACTTTTTATACCATATATTTTATGGTCTGGTATTAGGCAACACAGAGACAGGGAGGAGTAATTTTCAATTTATGTCAGCTTCAGCAAATCTGGCCTATAAGCTTTAGTCTTCACATACCATTTACAATCCTATGATACATAAAGCATCATATATGAAAGCTCAGAAGATACATAAACAGAGATAAATAGCTAAGTATGGTATTTGTCAAGAGAACTTTACTGGGCTGAGACAGTGAAAATTGTAAACTGAGAAATCATCATGTACTTAAACTGAAATGCCAGATGTTGTATCTACTTCATTCACTAGCAAGCATCTGCATATTAATATTTGTTTATCCCTACCTTGCTGAAATATATCTCTAAATATACTCTTTGGCAATAAGATCCAATTGTAACCAGAGAAATCACTGCAACGCTCATAGAATTAATATATCTCTACCACATGGGGCACCCCTAATCTGTTGGATTGAGGGGGTATTTGTTCTTCACACTCACTGGGCAGTGCAGTGTCCTGTTCTGGCACCAGCTATTGACTGTTTATTAAAATACAATTTCCTCTTGTCTGGCATTTACAGACATATCATAGTAGGGAATGATAGTTCTCTGTCCATATTGGCATATTACAGTGGCATAATGTTAAGATTAACTCTACTTTCCAGATAAGTGTATAGGTGACATAGAGCATGCATAATGAAAACAATATTGATCACATGTGCAATGCCCATACACTTGCAAAACTGATGTCAGGATTCTGGCTCATATGGATATAACTCCTGAAAGGCACACAATTTCCTTTTTCAAAGGTTAGAATTAGAAAAAAAATATTTTAATTGAGTTTCTGACCTTGGACGTACTTACATGTGTATTCTTACTCCCACAAAGGGGAAAATATAAAGTGATTATATCCTGTTAGAAAAAGAGAGCAAATATAGTCCTGTGGTTAAGGCACTTGACTGTGACCCAGGATACCTACATCCACTTTCTGGCTCTGCAAGAGTTTCTTTGTGTGACCTGAGGCACTTAATATCTCTGTGTTTCCAGTTTCCTGTTTGTAAATGGAGATAATAGCACTCCCCTAATTCACAAGGGCATTATGGATAAAATAATTAACAAATGAGAGGTGCTCAGATGCTATGTTGATGGGGCATATAAATACCTAAATAAAAAGGGAATAGACATGATCCCTCTCCCTCCCTTATCCCTACTAATCTTAGTAAAACAAACTTTTAATTTCTCCTAAAATAATCGGGGCCAATGGCTTTGGTAGGAGGATAAACATTTTATTTCTTTCCCACCTTTTCATAGAATATTATCTTTGCATCCCGGAACTGTCTATAACTGGAGGAAGGAAAAAACCCATTGCTTACAGTATATGGTGCCTTTCAAAGCACTGAATAGGCACCTGATCCTGATTGATTCTTAGCACCTGCAACTCCCACTGAACTCAATTGGTGGTGCACCACTGATGACCAAGCCTTAACTTCAACAAACTCAACACACCCACACAGTTCATTACCTTCAGCTTATTGGGAGTTAACCAAGCGTTAATTTAATATGAAAGCAAACATTTGTCTAGCTGAATGTCCACTGAGACAACAGAGTAATAAATTAGATAAGAACAGCTGTGTCACCATCCTTTATTTAAACACATAGACTCTACATTTATGTTTACATTTTCCAAAGTGCAAAAAGAACACTAGCACAGATCCTTTTTGTTGTTGTTGTTGCAGCACACTGCAGGATGCTAAAATGAGTTTTGCCTTGACCTAACTCAATATTTAAGGTGTCTATACCAATTTCATGCAGCTGTACAGTAAAAATGTATTTCTATTTGGTAATTAGTACAGTCTGTTTTATGAGATTTCTGTAGCTATTCTAATCATGACTTAGGTTGTCATTTTATAGCTAGCAGTAAAGTCGGATATATTCCTGTTACTGAATCCAGGCTATGTGTAAGTATAGAAACTCAAGGCAAGGACTGAATGACTTTTCTCTTGCCTCACAACTGACATCTTGCCACAAGATGGCACCAAAGGACTAAAAATCTTAATATTCTTAAGGTTTCCTTGCTAGAGAAATGGAACAAACTTTGATGGGGATTTTACCAGTGAAACCATCAACAGTTCACCTTCCAGTAAGTCAACAGGTTGTTCACATAACCCTCCCTTGCTTTGACAAGCTGCTGAATGCTGAGACCTAATTTTGGTTCATTTAATATTCAGGAAGTTTATTTTCCTTAAGTTTAGGTTTCCTAAAAATTGCAGAAAGGAAGGGGATAGCATTTAGAATTAAATACTTGATTTTCAAGGCACAAGCAAACACATACAGAAGGGTATGCTGGTCACCAACCAAACGTTGATGGCCCTGAAGTAAATGAATTTCATCCAAGTTAAAAAAAAGCAACAACAACAGGAAAAGTTTAATCTAAAAACTGCTGAACTGTTTCTTTTTCATTGGTAACTGAATAGTTATAAAATATTTTTCCACATTAACATTTTAAACAGAAATTCAATTGCCATTTCCAATTCATTGAAGGCTTTATGGAAGGTGCATGCTACAAGAAAGACTCAGTGATGAAAAATATTCCTAGCATATTTTTAATTTCATTGTTATGTTAATTTTTTTTCTATTTCCTAGTTTCCACAAAACATCACAATTCACAGAGAATTTTGTTAAATGCAAGAACACAATTCTATGATAAAGTCAGATTGAATTGTGTCCACCTATTTCAAGAGCTGAAAACAAAGTAAAAATTATATGCCATAATTGCAATACTGGTATTTATAATCCTACTACTCTGCACTTATTGACACATATCTCTCTTCAAAATAGTGATAAAGTATAGTGTCTACATATAAAAAAGCAAAGATAAGCATTCTCCTTAATATTCTTTAACTAACTGCATTTTTTTCTTATAAAAAACAATAATCTGAAGGATGTTTGCATTATGAAACAAGAGATTTTATGTCAGAAATGTCTTATGTTTTATTGGCACTGTTTATGATAGTACAGTATTTAACTGCATTGAAAGATGAAATTTCATCCATGGATCAATTTATTTTACCTACTATATTTTAAGGCACTCACACTTTACCTCAGAGGGCTTAATGCCTCAAAGTAAGTCCACTGAAATCAATTATATGACTCCAACTGACTTCAAATGGGCTTTGGTTCAGGCCTTTATTCATCTGTTTTCCTTAAACTTGCAAATGTCACCGCCTTTAGGTCATTTTTTTTTTCATATCATCTATCTTACCCTAACACTAACCGGTCCAGTTGTAGTCTGTTATTATCTAGTGACAACACAGGAATTCTTCTCCAGAGGTAAAATGTTCATAGACTAGTCATATATTCAAATCTACAGTACTGTGCTTTTTTTTTTCTTGCTTTTCTTATTAAAATCCTGCTAACCTACGCTTTACAAATACATATTTAATGCATATTGGGAAAAGTAATAAGCAAAGTACAATACCAAGGAATTTTAGATATATTTTTTTTGAGTCCATGTATGGTGCAGTAAGCATTACGGCGAGTCTGCAACACTGAAACATGACCCAGTCAATGGTCATATATGCACTAAGGCCTTGGCTACACTTGCAGCTGTACAGCGTTGTGAGGTAAACCTGTCTTCGTACAGCTGAGTAGGGAAAAGCGCTGCAGTCTGTCCACATTGATCGCTGCCAGCGCAGTGGCGTGGCCACACTTGCAACATTTGCAGCTGTGTTGGGAGTGGTGCATTATGGGCAGCTATCCCAGCATTCATGTGGCTACAACATGCTTTTCAAAATGGGGGGTGGGGGTGGGGGTGGAGTGTGACAGGGAGTGTGGAGTGAGAGAGAGTGCTTTTTGGAATGTGTCAGCATTCTATTTTGCAAGTTCCAAACTCCCGGCCCCCTGCTCATTCATTCACTCACTCAAAGCAAACAGCAAACTGTTTGCTTTTTCTCTGTGGTACGAGCTTTGAAACCGGCATTTCCGCATTCCTGCAGCCGGTCACAACAATGGAGAGGATTGGCCACTTAAGAAGGTGATTAGTACAGCGCTGCAAGCATTTACACTCACACTCGTGAGTCATAGCCATTCCGCTGTATCTCTTATGCTTCTTGAGGAGGTGGAGTACCTGCAGCGGTGTACCCAGGGAGATACAGCGCTGCAAGTACCCTGCCAGTGTGGACAGGGAGTGAGTTCCAGCGCTGGGGGAGGCTTTACAGCGCTGTAACTCGCAAGTGTAGCCAAGGCCTTAGAATAAAGGTAGTTTAGGTTGCTCACTAGCGATTGAGATGAGCTGTTCCATTTGTGAGGAACTTTAAATGGCATGGTGACTGTAAAGATTAAAAGAAAATCTATAAGAAAGAAGAGATTTGAAAACTGCTGTTTCTAATATTGTTCTAAATCATGAATCTAATTTATGTAATTTAAGTCCCCAAATGTAACAAATTGTTTTGTTTTGTTTTTTGGGGTTTTTTTAAGTTTTGCATTTCAGAAGTAAAATAAGATCTCTGTCTTTCTTAGCCATTCACTCACAGGTATCCAATTTAAGACAGCGCTAGCCTAGTGACCTCTCTGAGTCATAGTATAGACTGCTGAAATATTCTGAAGATTTATATGTACCAAAACTTAAATGGGATTATTTCTATAATGGACTATGCCACAGTTCATCATTCTTTTTCTAATTCTCATTATTTTGACCTTAACAAGAAGCTGGATGAAATGAGCCACTACTGGGACATATTCATATATACACCTCATGTATTTCACAGAGTGGGTTTAGCTGGCTGACACATTGTTTCTTTCTAGTCTGCGATCTCATTCAATTTATATAATTTCACCACATAGTTATTTCATGACTAAAAATAAAGTATTTCAATAATCAAAAACAATTACAATGTCATTAGTGGGCAATACCTCAAAACTCCAAATAAAAGAATGAAATAATTCCCCATATATTATGTGATTTCATCAAATTAATATGTCAATTAAAACAAGACACTTCCTCATCTCAAACCAGTTGAAGTGGGGGTGCAAATGTGTGTATATAATATAGTACTGTGTCCATAAATGTATTAACATTCCAATGGAAACACACCTACATCCAGAGATGGAGCTAACCCCCTGAAAAGTAGGTCTGGTCCATGATACATTTCAGCCCATTTCAGTGACAAAATGGCAGATGAAATCCAATGTTGGTAAGTGCAAAGTAATTTGCATTGGGAAAAAGAATCCCAATTATATATACAAAATGATGAAGTCTAAATTAGTTGATACCCCTCAAGAAAGAGATATTGGCATCATGAATACTCCCCTGAAAACATCTGCTGAATGTGCAGTGGCAGTCAAAAAACAAAAAGAGTGTTAGCAGCTATGATGAAATGGATAGATGATAATAACAATAAAAATAACCACAATGCCACTATATAAATCCATGGTACGCCCACACATTGAATGCTGCATACAGTTCTGGTCACTGCATCTCAGAAAAGATTTATTAGAATTGGAAAAGGTGCAGAGAAGGGCAACAAAAATGATTAGAGCTATGGAACAGCTTCAATGTGCACAGAGATTAAAAAGACTGGGACCATTCATCTCAGAAAAGAGACAAATGAGGGAGAATATGATAGAAGCCTATAAAGTCATGAACAGTATGGAGAAAGTGCATAGTGAAGTGTTATTTACCCCTTCACATAACACAAGAACTAGGAGTCAAACAATGAAATTAATAGGCAGCAGGTTTAACACAACCAAAAGAAAGTACTTTTTCACACAACGCACAATCAACTTGTGAAACTCATTGCCATGGGATGTTGTGAAGGCCAAAAGTAGTACTGGGTTCAGAAAAGAAGTAGATAATTTTATGGAAGATAAGTCCATCAATGGCTATTAGCCAAGATGATCAGGGATGGAACTCCATGCTTTGAGTGCCCATAAACCTTCAACTGACAGAAGCAGGGACTGGATGACAGGGGATGGATCGCTATAAATTGTTCCCTCTGAAGCATTGACACTGGCCACTGTCAGAAGACAGGATACTGGGCTAGATAGACCAGGGGTCTGCAACGTTCGGCACGCGGCTCGCCAGGGTAAGCACCCTGGCGGGCCGGGCCAGTTTTATTTAACTGCTGACGTGGCAGGTTCGGCCGATCGCGGCTCCCACTGGCCGCGGTTCGCCGTCCCGATCCAAAGGGGGCGACGGGAAGCGGCGCGGGCCGAGGGATGTGCTGGCCGCGGCTTCTCGCCGCCCCCATTGGCCCGGGACGGCGAACCGCGGCCAGTGGGGGCCGCGATCGGCCGAACCTGCCGCGTCAGCAGGTAAATAAAACTGGCCCGGCCCGCCAGGGTGCTTACCCTGGCGAGCCGCGTGCCGAACGTTGCCGACCCCTGGA
>NW_020664403.1:536784-598034 GCF_002925995.2 Terrapene triunguis
CTTAACATGTCAGAGACAGGACAAGAAAGGAGAAAGGTTTTCCCAATGGCAATCAAGACTTCAGCCTCAACAGCAAGGTGAAGATGGGTGCCAATCTCTTGGTCAGTGACAGGAACCCACCTCAGGATTTCAATGGCAGGAACACCCATCCCCCACACAAAATAATAATTTTCTAATAATGTAAACATAGTGATGTAACCCATGTCAGTATCCTCCTTTTGCTGGAGACAGATATGAGGATTGTTTCAGCCCAAAGGCTGTAGTAACTCCCCTAGCAGGAAAAAGAGATATGGGTCAGGAATATGAAGTCGATTTTTTTTTCTTTTGGTGGGGAGTGGGAATCAGTAGAAGGTTCACTCTTTACATAGCTCTTTCATTTTTCACATACAATCAGTGCAATTCATTACTTCCCTCCCTGATGCACAGGGCCGACTGCTTATGGGTATGGCTGCAAAATTCAAGTAGTTAATCCACGTGAAACCTACTATGATACTGTTGCATATATTGTAGTTACAAGGACAACATAGGCAAACACCAAAAATTAAATGGTTCATGAAATCATTACATATCTTGAATATTATTACTGATATTTATGTATTTGAGATACTTTTCAGAGCATTTATTTAAAATAGAATAGAATATTTTAAATAAACTAAATTGATGTCTGAAAGGAAAGTGTCTTCTGTTTCATGAATTAAGAATTAAATTGATGTAATGAGAAGTGTTACATACAATTTACTGAGTGTTGATGTGTCTTATGAGTCAGAGGGACAAATTCTGCCTTCACATACTCCCCATGCCGCCACATTTATTTTAGACCAGAGTACAACAGGATTTTCAATAAAATGAATGCCTGCTGGTGATATAGGAATATGATGCCATAGTCTCTCACATTCTGTGGTACTGACTCTAGATTCTACAATGCTGAGAATGATAAACATTGTTCACTAGACGTGATTATAATTCACCACTGTAGTCACAAATGGTAATTAGGCCCCAGTCCTGTAATGTAAATTCTGAGGATAGGCTAGTGGGTGCATGTGATTCTCTTTGCAGGAATGAGGCTTTAATGATGTATAAATCAAAATCCCCCCCCAAAAAAAACAAACAAACAAACAAACAAACCTGAAAGTAGTGCTAACTTGTGCAAAAGACTGTATAATTAAACAACTGGAAATAAATAGTACAGTACCAAAATAAAGGGTATTTACATATTTCATTACAATATTACATGTGAAAGGATAGATTAAATATTTGCATTTTCTGACAGTTTTAATAGTTAATGTGATTGTTATTGACATTCTTTTGACTTTTGTAATCTCTCCTTGTTTCCTATGTCTTGTGCATGTCCTGTTTTGTGCTTTTCAGTTACTACCTTTAAAGTGGGTGGACTGTTCTAGTGCAGATTTAGGACATTTTCATATACTAAAGTGATTAATAATTATTTCCAGTAATTTGGGGATATTTATTTATTAAACGCCATTTTAAAAGGATTCCTTTTAAGTGTTAAATCCTTCTCATTTAACTCACTCCTGTAGGTTTCAGTTCAGCAAAAGTACTTAAGCACGTGCTTAAGTGGCACTGAAAGTAATGGGGTTTAAGTAATTTACTTAATAAATAAAAAAAAAATAGACTGCCAAATCAGGGCTGTAATTCTTTTGAGGTACAATGGGGACTTCTTACATGAGTAAAGTGAATAGGATTCACAAAAGTATAAAGATGGGTCCAAGTTGTAAAATTCAGATCCAAACTCTTCCAGATACAGGACCTTGCTTTAGGTTCATTGCCGAAATTGTGGTTACTTGTAAATATATATATAATAGATTTTAGGAACATAGGACTGGAAGGGACTTTTAGGTTATCAACTACAGTTTCCAGCCATTGCTGGCGATCCAATCATATAATCCTATTCCTGAATTTACCAAATTCCATTTGAAGACTAGTTAGGTTTTTTGCCCTTATTACCCTCATTGGAAGGCTGTTGCAGAATCTCATACCTTTGATACTTAAAAACCTTCAAAAAAAAACCTTGATGACTGCAGGCAACCATCCTTGATTTAATGTTTAAATGAATCAATAGCAACCTCAATCTTAATCTAAATGTGAGGATTAAAAATGGAAAGGGGAGGGAGAGGATAGAGAGCAAGAGCATGTACAGCTGCATGCCCTAAATGCACTGTTGCAGGACAGGGCCAGCTGTCATAAAGTAATTTCTCAGCATAATATGGGCCAGCTGCTGTATGTTACTCATTCAAAATACCCTTTGAAGATAGTAGGAGTTTTGACTGTGTGAGGAAACCAGGAATACTCTCTAAAAGGGGCAGGTGCTCTGGGAAGTTGCAGTGACTGTATTACGAAGCAGCACCTCTGATATGACAAGTTTCACCTTTATTTTATGTTTCTTCTCTTAGTGGAACAAACATTACTATTAGACTTACTCCAATCTTCCTAAATCTGGTTTGGACACCATTCCACAAACTTTACCAATGATCTAATTCATGCAAAAATTGCAAGTTGTACATGCATACAGCAGTTAGTGCACATCTAAAATTCTTTTTTTGCACAACCACTAATTCCCACCACCATGATTTATTGCAGATTTGTAGACCTGAGAATTTTCAGGATACCTATGTTAAAATGGTGCCAAATCATTACTGAATCTGACCTGTGATCAGAGTCTGATCACAAAGAGAATTCTGGAGAATGTGTCAGCAATTCTGGGGAAAGCCTCATAAGTCTAAGCCAACTTCTCACAAACTGTGAAGAATTCTAGAAAGCGCATGAATTGTTTGTAGGCCTCTATCTTTGAACAGTACAAATCTCAGTATGACGAAAAAAGAAATCAGCTTACAAATAAATTTACACTGGGAGATTCTTACAGGAGACCAAACTTTGAAAGAGAAATGAAATTCAACTTGGAAAACAATGAAAACAAACACATTTCAGGGAAATAATCAGAAATATTGATATTTAATGGGAGGGAGAAACTTGGGAAGCTGTAATGTGGCAGTAAAAATGGCCAATGGCATTTTGCTCCTCATGCAAATGCATCCTGTCACAAAGCAGAGAAGTAAGAGTTCCCTCTCTAGAACCCTGATCCAAAACCCACTGAAGTCAGTGGGAGACTTCAATGGGAATTAAATTAGACTCTTAGCCCACCATACTTCAGAACAATCTTGCCCTGACAGTGAGATTGAAAAGAATTGGATGATCTAACAAACTGTTTTCCACTTGAAATTTCTATGGGCCATGAAAATAATCCTAAATCATTTGCTACTAATTGGGGCTGTTTACCTACACAGCGTAGGTCTGTGTTCAGAAATAACACACTGTGGAGCTGATTTTCAATCAAATCCCTGGTCTACACTACGAGTTTAGGTCGAATTTAGCAGCGTTAGATCGATTTAACCCTGCACCCGTCCACACGACGAAGCCATTTTTGTCGACTTAAAGGGCTCTTAAAATCGATTTCTGTACTCCTCCCCAACGAGGGGATTAGCACTGAAATCGACCCTGCTGGGTCGAATTTGGGGTAGTAGGGACGCAATTTGACGGTATTGGCCTCTGGGAGCTATCCCAGAGTGCTCCGTTGTGACCACTCTGGACAGCACTCTCAACTCAGATGCACTGGCCAGGTAGACAGGAAAAGCCCCGCGAACTTTTGGATTTCATTTCCTGTTTGGCCACCATGGCGAGCTGATCAGCACAGGTGACCATGCAGAGCTCATCAGCACAGGTGACTATGGAGTTCCAGAATCACAAAAGAGCTCCAGCATGGACCAAATGGGAAGTACTGGATCTGATCACTGTATGGGGAGATGAATCCGTGCTATCAGAACTCCGTTCTAAAAGACTAAATGATTAAGCACAGCCAGACACCAGGGCGGTTAGAAGAGCGCAGCAGGGCGCGCTGCGCATCAGAGAAGCTTTGAAAACCAGTTTCATGACTGGCCAGGCTACGGTGTGGAAGTTCTGTTTGTTTCTCCTTGATGAAAACCCGCCCCCTTGGTTCACTCTACTTCCCTGTAAGCCAACCGTCCTCCCCTCCCCCCTTTGATCTCCACTTGCAGAGGCAATAAAGTCATTGTTTCAAATTCATGCATTCTTTATTAATTCATCACACAAATGGGGGGATAACTGCCAAGGTAGCCCGGGAGGGGTGGGGAAGGAGGGAAGCACAAGGGTGGGGTAGTTGTAGGGGCACCCCCTAGAATGGCATGCAGCTCATCATAGAAGCGGGATGTGTGGGGCTCTGACTTGGAGTGGCCGTTTGCCTCTCTGGTTCTTTGGTAGGGTTGCCTGATATTCCAGGCAGGACTGAATCTCCATTAGATGAAACTTAAAGAAGGGAATGACCTGGAGTCACTCCTATTTATGTCCAGGCACCCCCAACCGACCTCACCGAGGCCAGCCAGGAGCACCCACGTCTGCCCAGGTGCCCCCGACCGACCTCACTGAGGCCGGCCAGGAGGAACCAGGAGACAGCAGCAGACGGTAGCATAACCGTCTTTGCTAACCATCTTTGCTAACTTGCAAAGGCAAGGAGCTGCTGCTGTGTAGCACTGCAGTTCCATGTCTGCCAGCAGCACCCAGGAGACGTACGGTGACAGTGAGCTGAGCGGGCTCTGTGCTTGCCATGGTATGTCATCTGCACGGGTAACCCAGGAAAAAAGGCGAGAAACGATTTTTTGCCGTTGCTTTCACGGGGGGGGGAGGGGGAGCCTGACGACATGTACCCAGAACCACCCGCAACAATGTTTTTGTCCCATCAGGCATTGCGAGCTCAACCCAGAATTCCAATGGGCGGTGGAGACTGCGGTAACTGTGGGATAGCTACCCACAGTGCAACACTCCGAAAGTTGACGCTAGCCTCGGTACTGTGGACGCACTCCACCGACTTAATGGTCTTAAGTGGGGGGACACACAATCGACTGTATCAAATCGATTTCTAAAAAATCGACTCATATTAAACTGATCTAATTTCATAGTGTAGACATACCCAAAGTCAATAGGGCCTGTAGGTGCTCAGCATTTCTCAAAATCATTATCTGTAAGTTCTCAGTGCAATGACACAAGACCACTCATATCAGTGTGAACAGTCTATATACTCTTAATTGTGATGCTTTAAAACAATTTAAAAACCCATTTGCTATATTTAACTTGCAAGACATTAGCTATTACTATGTCCTCTACTTCACTGCATCTTGTATAAAAACCTCAGATGTTCTTGTCAAAGGTAAAGCTTACAAGGTGGTGCTTTGGTTGCAGTTGGAATATTTTCAATAATAGATATTATTTTAAGTTGCCAACAAAAGCTATTCTAATATTTTGTCTGAAGGTTGTGATGCCATTAAAGTTAACAGAAAATTTGCACCCTTAGTGGTATACTGCAGCTGGTTGCAAGGCTAGATAGATCTGTGCTAATGGGCTCAAGCCAATGCACTAAAATTAGGAATGTGGATGTTGTGACTTGGGCTGTGAGATGAGGGAGTCAGGTGGGTTTGAGAACCTGAACTGCAGCCCAAACCGCAATGTTCATACTGCTATTGCTCGTGAACCAGCTCAAGCTCTGTTAGCACACATCTGTCTACCTGGGCGGGAAGCTCGCTCCAAGCTGCAGTAGAGATGTACCCTATGTACCCACCTTGCAGGATCCGAGAGCCCAGGCTACATCCCTAGCCTGAATGTCTACACTGCAATTAAACAGCCCTTTAGCATGAGCCCATGAGCAGGTCAGCCCTGGATGTCTAACAGCAGTATAGACATACCCAATGGTACTAATTTCAGAAAGTATATAATTTACTTGCCTGAGTCTGCCTTTTCCATTAATTTAATACTTTGAGAGACATGGACAGCAAATTGATAAATATGCTGTTTTTTGATGAAGCTGATGGGCCCTTGAGTCTTTTAATATTGATTATTAATTAGCAAAATAAATATATCTGGAAATGATTTCCTATACTGCTCAATGGTTATGACCAATAGTTGCCTCGTTAGAAACCTTATAACCCTCTCCCCACCTTGAATATTTTCAGCCACTCCTTTTTCACAACACTGTCAGTTGACTAACAATTCATTTTTCCCTGTCCACTTTGCCATATACATTTTCAATAAAGGGATTGTTACCCCTTTTAGTTGTTTGTATCTCCAAAGCTATGCCATCACTTTATACACGTGGCTCCTTTGCTTTTGCTGGAAGTGAAGGCTAGTCCTAGATGTATCATAGCTTTAAAGGTGGACATGTGTTTCCTGCAGCAACCAATGAAAGAATGCACATTACTCATATGATGCATTTTCTTAGGGTATGTCTACACTACGAGGGTAATTCGATTTTACTTAAATCGAATATGTGGAATCGATATTGCAAAGTCGAACGTGTGTGTCCACACTAAGGACACACTAAGGACAGTAATTCGACTTTGTGAGTCCACACTAACGGGGCGAGCGTCGATATTGGAAGCGGTGCACTGTGGGCAGCTATCCCACAGTTCCCGCAGTCCCCGCTGCCCATCGGAATTCTGGGTCGAGCCGCCAATGCCTTCTGGGTAAAAAAAATTTGTCGTCATCCGTCTGTCACTAACGCCCTCCCTCCCTCCATGAAAGCGCCGGCGGGAAATCAGTTCGCGCACTTTTCTGGTCAGTGACAGCGCGGACGCCACAGCACTGCGATCATGGATCACGCTGCGACCATCGCTGCACTTGTGGCCGTTCTCAACACCTCGCAGCTTATCATACACCTTTCCCTGAGGCAGATGCAGAGAAATCGGGCGAGGAGGCTACGGCACCGCCGTGAGAGCCTGAAGTCGGAGAGTGGCACAGAGCTGTCAGAAACCACGAGCCCCAGCGCCCAGGACATCACGGTGGCAATGGGGCATGTGGATTTTGTTGAACGGCGATTCTGGGCCCGGGAAACAAGCACGGACTGGTGGGACCGTATAGTGCTTCAGGTCTGGGATGAATCCCAGTGGCTGCGAAACTTTCGCATGCGGAAGGGGACTTTCCTCGAACTTTGTGAGTTGCTGTCCCCTGCCCTGAAGCGCAAGGACACCCGCATGCGAGCAGCCCTCACTGTCCAGAAGCGAGTGGCCATAGCCCTCTGGAAGCTTGCAACGCCGGACAGCTACCGGTCAGTCGCGAACCACTTTGGTGTGGGCAAATCTACCGTGGGGGTTGTTGTCATGCAAGTAGCCAAGGCAATCGTGAAGGTACTGCTCCCAAAGGTAGTGACCCTGGGAAACGCGCAGGTCATCATAGATGGCTTTGCCGCGATGGGATTCCCAAACTGCGGTGGGGCTATCGATGGGACTCACATCCCTATCCTGGGACCGGACCACCAGGCCAGCCAGTACATCAATAGAAAGGGCTACTTTTCAATGGTGCTGCAAGCACTGGTGGACCATCGGGGACGGTTTACAAACATCTACGTCGGATGGCCGGGCAAGGTTCATGACGCTCGCGTGTTCAGGAACTCTGGTCTGTTTAGACGGCTGCAGGAAGGTATTTACTTCCCAGACCACAAAATAACTCTTGGGGATGTGGAGATGCCTACAGTCATCCTCGGGGACCCAGCCTACCCGCTAATGCCCTGGCTCATGAAGCCCTATACTGGCGCCCTGGACACAGAAAAAGAACTGTTCAACTACCGGCTGAGCAAGTGCAGAATGGTAGTGGAGTGTGCTTTTGGCCGTCTCAAAGGGAGATGGAGAAGCTTACTGACTCGCTGTGATCTCAGTGAAACCAATATCCCCATCGTTATTGCAGCTTGCTGTGTGCTCCACAATCTCTGTGAGAGCAAGGGGGAGACCTTTATGGCGGGGTGGGAGGTTGAGGCAAATAGCCTGGCTGCTGATTACGTCCAGCCAGACAGCCGGGCCATTAGAAGATCCCAGCGGCACGCCCTGTGCATCCGGGAGGCTTTGAAAGCTAGGTTCCTGAGTGAGCAGGGCAACCAGTGACTTTTCAGTTTGTGGACAGAAAAGCTGAACCTGCCCCCGTTTCTTTACCCAGTTCATTTTGACTATCCTCTCCAGTTACATACCCCCTTCACCCCCTTCCCCTTCCCAAAAAATAAAATCATTTCGATTTTGTTAATGAACACCGTTGTCTGTGTTGCTGTTTTCGCGGGAATATTTTAAACCGGGGACGCAGACTGTGGCGGGGGGCGGGTTCAGTGTTCTGATGCAAATGATGCTTCTAAACTCCCGGAATGCCAGGCTCCGCACTGGTGGACTGGTTATTTCAATGGAGAACATGAAAAACACCTCCCAGACTGACCAGGGTAACCAGTGACTGCACTGTGTATGTGTCCTGATGCTGGACCTGACACCGCCTCTGTACCCTGCTAAAGGTCACTGTCCTGCCCAATTACCAAGCCCCTTCCCCCCCTCCAGACAGACTCTCCCTCAAAAGAACCTGACTGAAACAGTAATGGAGAGAAACAAACATTTTATTGCGAACCAGACATGAAACGTGGGGGGTGAAACTTGGACGGGGGCTTGTGTGAGGTGGGTAGGAAAGGACTTATGAAATTTTGGGGAATGTCAGCCTTCTAGTGCTAGAGCAGTCTGCAGGGGTTGACTGAAAGTTTTAACGGCCCTTGCCGCCCCTCCTTCTTTGGAGTTTGGGTGAGGGTGGTGTGGGACTTGGTGGCGGGTGAGGGCGGTTACAGATAGACTGCAGCGGGGCTCTGTCCTCCTGCCTCCGGTCTTGCAGAACATCCACAAGGCGCCGGAGCGTGTCCGTTTGCTCCCTCATTAGTCCAAGCAGCTTTTCAGTAGCCTGTTGGTCCTCCTGACGCCACCTCTCCTCCCGTTCCATGACTGCTCGGTGCATTTGTGACAAGTTCTCCCTCCACTGTGTCTGCTGGGCTGCCTGGGCTCGGGAGCATCCCATTAGTTCTGAGAACATGTCTTCACGCGTCTTCTTCTTCCTCCGCCTAATCTGCGCTAGCCTCTGGGAGTGTGCTGACAGGCTGGGTTGGGAGACAGTCGCAGATGTGTCTGTGTGAATTGTGAAAAGGGAGTGAATTCCTGAGACAGATAAATGAAATTGTATACAAAGAACCTAGTCTTTCTCTGTGAACAAGACCATGCACTGCACCTCTCACATGCGCACTCAGGACAAGGTCGAATTTTCGGCCGTCGCCTTCAGTGCCTGTGGACTTGCGGAGGTCTTGGAGTGATCTGAGAAGCGTGGCTGGAGACCTGAACTTCTGGAGCGGGCAATAATGGTAAGCCGCAGACTTGTGGCTGCTTAAAACTCCAGCAGTAGCACTGGCCTCCTTTCACATTGAAAGCAATGCCAGTCTCTGCTGCCAGCAATCAGGACAGCATCAACTCTGCCCCTGTCCCACCCCCTCGCGGCTGTCCCAGGGAAAGATCCCTGTATGCTGCCCCTCTCCCTCCACCGCGTGGCTGTAAAGCAGTCCCAATACTAACATTCCCCTCCCTAATTCAAAGCAGGGCGTCATGAGCGACATCACCCTTCTGAGGATCCCGGACACCCAGAGAGAACGCATGCTGCGGGAAAGCATGCAGAAACCGGGGCCGTATGCCGCCATGCTATGTCGGGCCATGATCCCGGAGTACTTGATTGTGGCGTGGAGGGGGCATGTCTGCTACCACGGAGGGCCCACTAAGATCGCCCTACCCCGGAACCTGATCAACAGGCTTGAGCTCTACCTCCACGAGACCTACGAGGAGTTCTCCTACGAGGATTTCTCGTCGATCCCCGGCCACATTGACCGGATTTTCGCGTAGGTGCACTGGGACTATGGAGTGGAGCGTCTTGGGCCTGGGAATCATGGAGTAACGGACATTGTGAAAATTTTTTAAAACACTTGGGACTAAATTGAGAAGAGCCTAAGACAGAGAAATCATGAAAACCCATTTGTTACCTTTGTAAATATTCCTGTTTTGTACCTGATTATTTTTTTACTAGTTTACAGAACTTTTATAAATGTACATTGTTAATAGTATAAATATTACCGTTCTGTTTTAAATAAATGTTTACATGTTTACAGCACTTACTGCTTGATCCTTCCCCTGATTCTGTGTCCGGGGTAAGGGATGGGGACGGTTGGTACGGGATCTCGGTAAGGGTGATGAAGAGCTCCTGGCTGTCGGGGAAATCAGCGGTGCCAGCGCTGTCGACTGCCTCGTCCTCCTCATCTCCTTCTTCATCTTCCCCGTCCGCTGTCATGTCCGACGAGGAACCGGCCGCGGACATGATCCCATCCTCGGAGTCCACGGTCAGGGGTGGGGTAGTGGTGGCGGCCGCTCCCAGGATGGAATGCAGTGCCTCGTAGAAACGGGATGTGTGGGGCTGGGATCCGGAGCGTCCGTTAGCCTCTTTGGTTTTTTGGTAGCCTTGTCTCAGCTCCTTGATTTTCACGCGGCACTGCGTTGCATCCCGGCTGTAGCCTCTCTCTGCCATGGCTTTGGAGATCTTCTCGTAGATCTTAGCATTCCTTCTTTTGGAGCGCAGCTCTGAAAGCACGGACTCATCGCCCCACACTGCGATGAGATCCAAGACTTCCCGATCAGTCCATGCTGGGGCCCTCTTTCTATTAGATTGCACGGCCATCTCTGCTGGAGAGCTCTGCATAGTTGCCACTGCTGCTGAGCTCCCCTCGATGTCCAAAGAGGAACTGAGATTCAAACTGCCCAGACAGGAAAATGAAAATGAATTCAAATTTTCCCGGGGGTGTGGCTGGTCAGAGCATCCGAGCTCTGACTGCAGTCCAGAGCGTCAACAGAGTGGTGCACTGTGGGATAGCTCCTGGAGCTATTACCGTCGATTTCCATCCACACCTAGCCTAATTCGATATGGCCATGTCGAATTTAGCGCTAATCCTCTCGTTGGGGAGGATTACAGAAATCGATTTAAAGAGAGCTTTATGTCGAACTAAATGGCTTCCTGGTGTGGACGGGTGCAGGGTTAATTCGATATAACGGCGCTAAAGTCGACATAAAAGCCTAGTGTAGACCAGGCCTTAGACACAAGCACATTATTTGTTTTATTTATGTTCAGCATTAGGATTATGTCAACATTCTTCAAATGTTCAGTTCATTCTGTTAAATAAACCTATTACATATATATTACTAAGGCTCACCCTGACACATGAGGGTATGATAATTAATTTCTACATATTTTACATTGCTAATTTGAAAAAAAAATTTCCATGATATTACGTTGTATTTCAAGCTCTTTGTTCATAAGTGCAGTGAATTGCATTGATATCTACCCCTTCTTACTCCTTAAAACCCGGGGTGCTATAACATCTGCAGAGCTCACAAGGGTTGCGTTCATTTTAATTGCATGATTTTATCATGCTAAATGAAGGTATGTCATGTTTCTATGCGGTAATGCAAAGCACTGAGACTGGATTTATTGCATTAGCCTATCTGTAATGTGGCAGATGATGGAATACCAGTGATAAAATCATAAGATGTACAAAAAACATAATTACATATAGGGTTATATAAAATTGCACATGGGAAAATATTTCAGACAAAGATTTCTGCTGTTGTCAAAAAACACAGAAGCAAACTTCTTTGGCTTTTGAACACCAGCAGAACTCTGCAAATGTCTGGGCATTTCATTTCCTACTAGATATTATTTCTGAACACTTACCTTTTAAAAAAGCAAAAACAAAATATGAGTTTATATCCTTTATTTGTAAATTAAATATGGTTTAAAGTTGGTTTTGACTTATGTGTAAGAGTTGCCATAATAAAAGAGTAACAAAGAGAAAAGTATTGTGTGATTAAATGAATTAAATAATATTGTCTCTACACTCTCGCATAATTAAAACAGACACCTGCCATGTTACCTTAGAGTATATCTAGTTAAACTTCCTAAAATTCTGTATTCCCTGAGTGCAGCCCGTTGGTACCAAGATAGCATTACATACTGGCAGCGAGAAGACACAGGTTTGAGTTCAGAAGCAGATCCCAAATCATATGGCCTATTGATAGTGCAACCTAGAGAATGTTTCAGAGATACTTCTAGTGCTGTTTATGCCTCCTGCAGCACATACTTCCTTCTTATCAACAGAATGACACAGTCATCTATTTCATGCTAGTTTCTGGAGGCAAAACACAGGAAAGAAGTGGATATCTAATGTGAATTAAGAGATAAAGAAAATATAGTATCCTATTTATTGTAATGTAATCCCTTTAGAACATATAAAGTTTCTTCCCTCCTTCCACGTGGAGTAACCAGCTTTGATGTTAAATAGTCAAGAAGGCTAAAGAAATACACAAAAATATTGGCTAGCATATTTCTGGCAGACCATCCACATAGTAAAAGATAGACTGGTAAACTAATAAAGAGGATTCATGAGATCAGTGGCCCTCTGGTTTGGATCCTATTCTAGCTCCCCGCAACTCCACACAAAAGCAAAGGAAGTGCTTGGGTCTCCTTTACTTTCTGCTGTGTTAGTGTGGCCCAGTGGATGAAGCATGCTCAACTCCCAAGAGACAAGGACCCTGACTGCTGTAACCAACACAGTAGCAGAATGGGTTTCAATCTCCACCCCACCCACTAACTGCAAGGAAGTCATCATTCAAAGAACTTGAAAGTGAGGAGGGTGTAAATCTACATGGATAGAAACAAAAATACACACACACACACTACCCAGAGGGATTTTTCTGGGACAACACAGAGAGATCAAGAGCATACCTATTCCAAGAGGAGAAATTAAACAGAAAGCAAAAAGTTTTATCAAAAATCTGGAAAATGTTGGGGGGTTTTTTGTACATGAAATCTCATATATCAAATGATCTTTATAGGTGGAAATATTAAAGGGGAGTTAATTAATCTTATTAAAGGCAGCACAGTAAGTCAGAGGGTGAACCACTAATATAATCCATATTGATGAATAGTCCATATTGGAGTGTGCAGGGTGACTTAAGTTTTTCTTAAGGGACCTTTTATACACAATTTAAAAAGTGTTTGCTGTACTACATTTGGAGTCTGTCTTTACTATTTTAATAACTATAGACAATCGTACACAATCAGTGAAGATTAAAAATGCTTAATCAATTTTACCATTGCTTAAATATCCATGATATTAACAATGAAGTCATCTTTCATGTTTTTTGACTTTGGGGTACCCAAACAATCTGTTTGAGAGTAATTAAAAATAAACCAAGGCTCCTTCACTCTCTCTTATTTTAGATATTCAGCCTGTATTACGAATGATATGTTAATTACGTCTCTGCATCTATTCTGTTACATACAGTAATTCATAAAAGAGAGCAATGCATATATTGCTCAGTGCAGCCACAGTGATAAGACGTTCCCAAAATGTCCTCAAGTCCTTCTTTACTACTGTATCTACTTACCTGCCTGACTTTCTATCTTTCCTTCCATTTCTGTCTATCATCCTAAATTATGGAGCTATCTGACAATACCAACACATCATTTATATGTCTGAACACCGACATATTATGAAGTTTAATTAGGAAGCCTGAGACCTTGCAACACTTCAGCTAATAATGAATCAATTAAAAATTAATATTTAATATTAAGTTAGAAACCCCACCTCTTTTTTGCTGCCAATCCAGCAATACTTCACTCTTACCCTTACCCTATGCTCTAATGCTGCAACCTAGTGGCATGATAAGGTATGAAATAGGAAAATTCTTAGAGGATAACATATCACATGGTTGTAAATCTGATTAACAGACACAGAAAATAAGTCATTTGCATGGAGATCACCCAGCTCACACACACTGTTTCAGTCATTTGTTTCCTTGCGAAATCATGTTGAGATGAGGAAATGACTTTGAGAACCCAAGTTGGGCATCATTTTCAAATTAACCTTTCTGTCTTTTACACTGAGTTATTTTACAAGAATGATGGGAAAATATGTAACTGTTTCAACATAAGCTGTTTTGTACTGTCATTTTCTAAGTGTTTTAATAGGAATATATAGCTTTGACTGACAGTATGTAACCAGTTAAAATTTTTTTTTAAACTAAGCTCATATTTGGATCACAACTATAACCACAATATTAGATTCTACTAAAACTGTATGGTATTATTTTCATCACTTTGCATTTTCATAAGGGAGCCTTAGTCCACGGAGAACATTCATATATATATAAAATTTTACTATAGATGTACACATCAACTCCAGAGCAAAATCCACAACACTGCTCACCAATGCTGTAAACAACTGTATCTATATACTGACATATAAATAGCTATACCTACAGATATATGTCCTTGATGTTTTCCTTTGCCACTTAAAGTTACAAAATCAGACATAGTATTGCAAATATAAAAGAAGGGTGAAGGAAGCAGTAAGGTCTGTTTACCTATTCCATCCAAAGATACAAAATCAAATATAGAATTACAAAAATAAAACTAGCATAAAGTGTATGCTATGATCTATTTTACCATTAACATTCTATCACACAAAATTAAGTTCAAACATACGAACTCGCCCTGACACTCAAAACCACAGAAAACATTGATTTAAGGAGGGAATAAACTATTACATAAACCTGCTGCACAAATGAGCTTGTCAGCTACATTGGATTTTACCAGAATAGGTCTGAATTTGAGGATTTCCCAAGGCACATACACGATTACCATCTTATGATCCAAGAAGTATTTATCTCCCTGTGTAAGCTACATTGACTCTATATAGAGCTACTTTTTCTGCCCTGGAAAAAATAACTTATCTTTCCAACTTCCCTCTTCCCACCCATATCCTACACTTAATTCTCTCATTGCTTTCTTTAAAGCAACTAACATTATATTCAATAATATGTGATTAGCATAAAAGTTGCTGTCACCTGAAATTCTCAAGAACATTGCATGAAAGTGAAAATATTCCTGGCAAATGGTATATTTAACAAGGGACTTTGAGACTCAGAAATATTTTTCAAGTACAAAATCTGGCAATAGTAACACATAAATATAAAGCCTATGGTCACCATAAGAAACAGGCAGAACAGTCTTTACAGAGCTGCTTCTTCTCTGTCTGTCTGTCTCTCTCTCTCTCTCTGTCACACACACACACGCACACACACGACAAAATAACGTATCTCAAAACACCTTACAAGTAATGGATGTGCAGTTTTGGATAACAGAGAGACTTTTACTGGAATGAAAGATGAAGATTATAGGAAATAGCTCCATTTGTGTGGAAACAACAAAGATAATAGGTCCGTTTTAAAATGCTGGTTGCTGTTTGTCACTAATTGCACGTGCAGATTCATTCTCTTATGCTAAAGGGCTGCTAGGTTTTTCTGATTGCAACTAGTATGTACAGTATTAGTCTACTGCAAATATCTCGTGCAGCTTACAATGCCATCAACAGTTACTTCTTGGGAATATGGATTTGGACTTGCAATATGCTGCATGAATTTAACACATAAAATATGGATTTCATTGCAGCAGTGACAATAAAGGGTCACAACAACTGCTGACTACACATATTTTCTTTCTTCTCTTTCCCTTTTTTCTTTGATTTTTACCTTCTTACCACAATGTGAAATGCTTGTATAGGAAAAGTGTGTGCACTTTTCCCTTTGTATGAGCGTATGTGTACAGATACACACACACACACACACACAAACACACACACAAAGTATTGCCTGTATTTACCTTGCAATCAGTCTCAACACAGAGACTTGCTTCCTGAAGAAGTATTTGCTTTAAGCGTTAGGATTTAATTCAATGAAAAGTCAAGTACAATAGTGTAATATCAGAGAAAGCTGTAACAGACTTACAATCAGGATGCAGTCAGTGTGGGCATGTATGTGTATGTTGCATGCTATGCTCATGATAATTATAATGTGAAACACTATGCTTTTGAAGTCCAAATAGTATTTCTTCCCCCCCCACTCCCTCCGCTCCACTGACTTTGCAGTAATTGAATACAAATTAAAACTGTGCTGCTTAGAATCTAGCTTGGTTATTGGGGGAAGAAGAAAAAACGCTTTGCAAAATGCAGTTCAATCCTGAATACGTATAAAGGCAGTTCACTTTGAGTACAGTATACACACATTTATCTCCTTTTCATTTATGTGTGATATTTATCAAAGTGCCTTTGTAATGTATAAAAGTTGTATATAATAGAATAATTCTATGGATCACATTAAATACAGTGCTGCTGATAGTTCAAGAAAATAAAACCACCGAAGGAAATACAATTATGAAAGGCTCCTACCTTTTATTCTGCTTCTGAGTAAGTGTGGTAGTGTCCAACCCAAGCAACGCTGGAGAATTTGCTACTATCTTTCTTTTTTTGATTGTTTTCTGCTGTTATTTTCTAAGACTGATCCTACTTGAATCTAACTCAGCTTCTTCTCACAGCATCACTTAACTCTGGACAGCAGGGAACCAATGCTTAGGGGGGAGCTCTCTCACTGACTGGCTTTCATTCAAAGCTCCTGATTAAGAAAATAATAATAAAAAAAAATCACTCCCTCACAGAGAGAGAGAGAGAGAGAGGTTCTGCTGATTGAACCACAGCACTTGCCATGGGAAGGTTAGAGACTGGGAAAGCACAGGCTTTCCCAAGCACACAGTGATTTGCAAGTGAATGCAGTGGGAGGTACAGAGAAAGGAAAGCTTTTTTGCTGAAGCTTCCCCCTCCCCCTCTTGATAGAAGGCTCTCTGTGTCTGAAGTCCAAGGTAATCAGCCTAATCTACTCTTTTTGCAGTGATAAACAGTAAACACATGACCACTTCTTGTAAACATTATTTCTTAATTAGATATATTTACTTTTCCTTTATCATCAGTAATCCTGCAGTATTCACCATGACAAGCCACTGAATAGTAACTAAATACATAAACAAGATACCAAGTTAAATTACAACTAGCTCTGAGATGCAACCAGAGAGTTATTAATTATTATTGCTACTGTTTTCACTGAACTGCATACCCCATTAGTTTAAAAAAATAACAAAAAAAAAATGTCTCTTCTGCTCCATCAGTGTTATAATGTGTACAAAACAGGGCAGGTTCACATTATATGAAATACCAAAATATTTCTAAACCTCATCTGAGAAGATGGAACAGAGCTACTATTCATTCTCCCCAACCTTATATTGTCTTCAAGTCAATATTTGAATCACTTGTGTTTAGCATAATGTTATTTGGATCACTACAGTGTAGCTTCCCATTTTGCTGATGTAATCCTTTTCACAGGTTTAATCTGTAACAGTTGATGTTTCCTAATACAACAAATTGGACTCAGCACAATCCCTCTTTGGATCATATTAAGCCCAATCCTTTCTCTGTGTTATAGTAGAATATTGTGTAACATTGGTTAGGAGAGATACAGCAAATATCCTCCTAAGATTACGTCAGTGGATGTCAGTATTGCTCCATCCAAACAGTGCCAAGAGGGAATTTTTCTGGTTATAAAAAAGGCCTAAACCTTTCCCCAAAAGTTAAGATGTATCAGATTTAGGATGCAGCACAAGTGAGAGAGAGACAGATAATATCAACAAAGATTTAGTAGCAGTGAATTGTATTACACTACAGAGTAGTCTCTTCAAAGGAAGGGATAGAAGCCTCATTGCCTAAGTCAGCAGGACTTAAAATGTGATCCATTGACCAGGGCAGGTCTGCAGAGCAGTTGATGGTGGTCCATGAGTGTTGAAAGGCCACATTGTGCTCTCTCTTTTTACCATTTCCAGCTGCTGAATTGCATTAAAAAGGGCATCAAGAACTAAAGTAAGTACTTTCTTTTTTCCATGTAAGCAATTGCTACAGTTGCCACAGGAATGTAATGGGATCACTTAAGGGAGAGGAGGTGATCTGTGAAGTCACCAGTGGGAGGGAAAACAGTCCATTGATGTGGCCCATGCAATGCATAGAATTTGAGAATTCCTATCCTAAGGTCAATCACAAATAAAATAGTAAAATTTATTGACATGAAGGAATAAAACAATGTGACACTGAAAATCTCTCTCTCTCTCTCCAGGATATAGCACAATGCATAACATTTTAAAACCATTTTCTTTATATTTGCTTTCTTTCATTTCCCATTGCTAGCTCAATATGACAAATAATGATCTTGCTTCTGTTCCTGCTTTACATAGAATTTCATTCTCAGTCGTTCACTCTTTCTCAAGCAGGGACTAGAGTATGGAATTAATACATCTGATTTCCTTATTCTCTCCAACACGGGGAGAGCTGTCCACACTTTCCACCAATCTGTCTTGCAACAATGCTGTGACATCTTTACTGACCTCCAGTCTTTCCCTTGATTCATATGAGGCAGGAAATATAAAATTCCCTTGTGTTTGATGGACTCTGCCCCAGACTGAGTTGAATGTGATGTTTACAATTGCCTTTTCCAGCTGGACCAACTGTGCTTCTGCTCCCTAAAAGCAACATGTCCAGGGGTGGCACCTGCAATGCCAAGCTGAATAGTTTCTTAAAGTGACAGCTACATCAAAATAGCTGCAGGGAGTTACAACAAATTTTTAAATAGATATTGTTGTGAAATAGCTTTGCAAACCTGAATAGCGGTTCTGATCATGGTCCAACAGATTCTTATGTTATGAATTGTTGATAGTAATTTTTCCACTTTATTTACATTTTGTCTTTGTTATTAATATTGCAGTCATTATGAAATGAAATAAAATGACAGTGTGTATTAACAGAGCTATTTTATATATATTCATAAAAACATACATATATATGCACAGTCTCTTTTACACACACACACACACACACACACAGAGGGAGGACAAGATGATTTAAAGGACATTCTTATTCCATAATAAGAATGTCCGGTTTACATTAATTAAGATTAAATTTGGATTAAAGTGGACTAAGCTAAACTGGAACAAGGCTCTCTTATTCTGGAATAAGAATGTCCACACATGGAGTTATTCACAAATAGCTATCACACTCCAAATTCACATTTTATCTTAATCTGAATTAACAGTCAAGCGTAGACAACCTCTAATACGTTACTAGCTTCTGTTTCTCATGGAGTGGTCACCATTAAAAAGTCAACTTTCACCAACAGTCACAACACAACTATTATAGGCAGGACTGGTATCACTACCTATTTTAAGGTTGCCTGACTTCCCATTATAAGCCCATTTTCAGTAGCTTATAATTTTGCCAAACTTTAAGCATTTGGGTTTAAGTTTTCCTTGCTGGGTGTCTGCCTCAGGCTGAATTATTTTAGTAAGTTTCAGCCAAAACCAGTTAGTTGTTTCTGAGAACAAGGCTAGAGAAAATACAATTTTTTGCCTATGTTAAAATATTCTGGAGACCTTTTCTTTGAAAAAGCTTTAAATACCGCAATGCTTTGGAACTTTTGTGTCAGGAGTGTGCTTTTTGCTAGCCCCATGAAAATCCATCCAAATTTGGCCAAGTTATATAAGACTTTGGAAAAACTGCAGTTTGTATACATGCAACAGAGACTTCTTAGTGTTTAGTAGCTACATTTCCCAAAGATTCCATCCATGCTGAGCAAGACTTACTATGCAATTGCAGCTCTGGGATGCTACAGGCCATGCTGGGTCCAGTTCTGGGTACCTGAACTGAGTGTGGGGAATCTGCCTCTCCCTGTGCTCTGAATCATCCCCCCGCAGGGCCCAGGAAGCTTGAAAGAGAAAGTAGCATGACTCAAATGCAGAGGGGACAAAAAACAGATCTGCAGATGGGGAATGAGCAAGCTCGGTCACTGAGGGGCACACGTTTTTAGTACCACCTGAAGGAAAGACTCCCTCTGATTGGCTTTTTTCCCCCCACTTGCCTATCTCCTGGGGTAGAGCAGCTAACCAGGGCTGCTACAGGCAGGTGGACCTCTCCCCACTATCCCTCAGCAACCCAACACCATTCTCACAGAAGGCAAGGGAGCAAAAAGAGCCCAACAGCTCAGGACAGCTCACTTCTCTCCTCCTCTCCCCCTCCTGTTAGCAACAGAATGGCTTCTTTGCTCCTACCCCCTCCATGCAACAACCTGCCTGGAAGAAGGGGGAGGGAACTCCGCTGCAAGCCCTCCCTCCATGCCTGGTAGTGGGGGTTGATGAACTCCAAAGAGCTGTAGGAGGAGCAGAGGTGAGACTGGGGGGAAAGGATGGCAAAACTGATATGGGGACAGGAGTGATTTGGGAGTTGCCTAACAGCAGTACAGACATACCCAATGGTATTAATTTGAGAAAGTATATTGCTGGGCAGGGAAATGGGCAGATCTGGAGGTCAGTAGATTGGATCATGGAGTCAGAGGGAAACTAGAACTGGGAATTGGGGTGAGGGGAAACAGACTGTCTGGGGCTTGATCTGGAATCTAAAGGCGGGGAGTGGGACTGCAACTGATTGGCGATTGGGAGCCAGGAGATTGGTGGGAGACTGAGGTCAAATGAAAAGCTGGGGTGACTATGGGGCTGGGATCCATTTGGGCAGAGGGAAGGAGGTGAGGAGGGAAGGCGATATGACAAGAAGCAGAATGTGAGGGGAGAACAGGCTCTGGTTGGGAAAAAGGACTGGAAAAGAAGTTGGGGGGAAACAGATCAGATGAGGAGCTGGGCACCATTGGGTATAGGGAACGTGGGTGGGGTAGTGAAACCAGAAGCCAGGTTGGGGGAGAGAGAGACATGGGGAGGGAAGCGTCTAGCACTTGCTGGGCAAAAAGCCTGGGACTGGGATGAGAGGCTAGAAGTGTGGAGACTGGATAGATGAGGAGAACAAGACTGGGGTGAGGAACCAGAGGTATGGAAGAGACAGGACTGGAATTATGTGAAGTGGGAGCAGACTGGGCAGAAAGGGTCATGCTTGTGGAGAATTAGCAGAAAAGTCTGTGCCCACTACATCATTCTCCCCTTTCAGAGTGTGGAATGGAACAAAGATTAGATTCCTGAGTCACACCCTTCCTCTCCTGTCAGCAAATATTTATGATCATCACTTACAAAGTGATGATCCTCCTCTTGTGCTGGTCCAATTAGAGGACAACAGCCTCCTAACTCCATCAGTTAGTCCATTAGTCCATCATATGGCAGAAGTCTTTGCAGTGGATCTAAAAGGTCAGGAAGGCCAAATCACACTTGGAGTTGCAGCTAGCAAGAGATGTTAAGAGTAACAAGAAGGGTTTCTTCAGGTATGTTAGTAACAAGAAGAAAGTCAAAGAAAGTGTGGGCCCCTTACTGAATGAGGGAAGCAACCTAGTGACAGAGGATGTGGAAAAAGCTAATGTACTCAATGCTTTTTTTGCCTCTGTCTTCACAAACAAGGTCAGCTCTCAGACTGCTGCACTGGGCAGGACAGTATGAGGAGGAGGTGAACAGCCCTCCGTGGAGAAAGAAGTGGTTCAGGACTATTTAGAAAAGCTGGATGAGCACAAATCCATGGGGCCGGATGCGCTGCATCTGAGGGTGCTAAAGGAGTTGGCGGATGTGATTGCAGAGCCATTGGCCATTATCTTTGAAAATTCATGGCGATCGGGGGAGGTCCTGGATGACTGGAAAAAGGCTAATGTAGTGCCCATCTTTAAAAAAGGGAAGAAGGAGGATCCAGGGAACTACAGGCCAGTCAGTCTCACCTCTGTCCCAGGAAAAATCATGGAGCAGGTCCTCAAGGAATCAATTCAGAAGCACTTAGAGGAGAGGCAAGTGATCAGGAACAGTCAGCATGGATTCACCAAAGGCAAGTCATGCCTGACTAACCTAACTGCCTTCTATGATGAGATAACTGGGTCTGTGGATGAGGGGAAAGCAGTGGATGTGTTATTCCTTGACTTTAGCAAAGCTTTTGATACAGTCTCCCACAGTATTCTTGCTGGCAAGTTAAAGAAGTATGGGCTGTATAAATGGACTATTGGGTGGATAGAAAGCTAGCTATATCGTTGGGCTCAACGGGTAGTGATCAATGGCTCCATGTCTAGTTGGCAGCTGGTATCAAGCGGAGTGCCCCAAGGGTCAGTCCTGGGGCCGGTTTTGTTCAATATCTTCATTAATGATCTGAAGGATGGTGTGGACTGCACTCTCAGCAAGTTTGCAGATGACACTAAACTGGGAGGAGTGGTAGATACGCTGGAGGGTAGAGATAGGATACAGAGGGACCTAGACAAATTAGAGGATTGGGCCAAAAGAAACCTGATGAGGTTCAACAAGGACAAGTGCAGAGTCCTGCACTTAGGACAGAAGAATCCCATGCACTGCTACAGTCTAAGGACCGAATGGCTAGGCAGCAGTGCTGCAGAAAAGGACCTGGGGTTACAGTGGACAAGAAGCTGGATATAAGTCGACAGTGTGCCCTTTTTGCCAAGAAGGCTAATGGCATTTTGGGCTGTATAAGTAGGGGCATTGCCAGCAGATAAAGGGACGTGATCATTCCATAAGAACATAAGAACGGCCGTACTGGGTCAGACCAAAGGTCCACCTCGCCCAGTATCCTGTCCACCGACAGTGGCCAATGCCAGGTGCCCCAGAGGGAGTGAACCTAACAGGTAATGATCAAGTGATCTCTCTCCTGCCATCCATCTCCACCCTCTGCCAAACAGAGTCTAGGGACAGCATTCCTTATCCATCCTGGCTAATAGCCTCCATGAATTTATCCAGTTCTCTTTTAAACACTGTTATAGTCCTAGCCTTCACAACCTCTTCAGGTAAGGAGTTCCACAAGTTGACTGTGCGCTGTGTGAAGAAGAACTTCCTTTTATTTGTTTTAAACCTGCTGCCTATTAATTTCATTTGGTGACCCCTAATTCTTGTATTATGGGAATAAGTAAATAACTTTTCCTTATCTACTTTCTCTACATCACTCATAATTTTATATACCTCTATCATATCCCCCCTTAGTCTCCTCTTTTCCAAGCTGAAAAGTCCTAGCCTCTTTAATCTCTCCTCATATGGGACCCTCTCCAAACCCCTAATCATTTTAGTTGCCCTTCTCTGAACCTTTTCTAGTGCCAGTATATCTTTTTTGAGATGAGGAGACCACATCTGTACGCAGTATTCAAGATGTGGGTGTACCATCAATTTATATAAGGACAATAATATATTCTCCGTCTTATTCTCTATAACCTTTTTAATGATTCCTAACATCCTGTTTGCTTTTTTGACCGCCTCTGCACACTGCGTGGAAATCTTCAAAGAACTATCCATGATGACTCCAAGATCTTTTTCCTGATTTGTTGTAGCTAAATTAGCCCCTATCAAATTGTATGTATAGTTGGGGTTATTTTTTCCAATGTGCATTACTTTACATTTATGCACATTAAATTTCATTTGCCATTTTGTTGCCCAATAACTTAGTTTTGTGAGATCTTTTTGAAGTTCTTCACAGTCTGCTTTGGTCTTAACTATCTTGAGCAGTTTAGTATCATCTGCAAACTTTGCCACCTCATTTTTTACCCCTTTCTCCAGATCATTTACGAATAAGTTGAATAGGATCGGTCCTAAGACTGATCCTTGGGGAACTCCACTAGTTACCCCTCTCCATTCTGAGAATTTACCCTTAATTCCTACCCTTTGTTCCCTGTCTTTTAACCAGTTCTCAATCCATGAAAGGACCTTCCCTCTTATCCCATGACAACTTAATTTACGTACGAGCCTTTGGTGAGGGACCTTGTCAAAGGCTTTCTGGAAATCTAAGTACACTATGTCCACTGGATCCCCCTTGTCCACATGTTTGTTGACCCCTTCAAAGAACTCTAATAGATTAGTAAGACACAATTTCCCTTTAGATAAACCATGTTGACTTTTGCCCAACAATTTATGTTCTTCTATGTGTCTGACAATTTTATTCTTTACTATTGTTTCGACTAATTTGCTCGGTACCGACGTTAGACTTACCAGCCTGTAATTGCTGGGATCACCTCTAGAGCCCTTTGTAAATATTGGCGTTACATTAGCTATCTTCCAGTCATTGGGTACCGAAGCCGATATAAAGGACAGGTTACAAACCCTAGTTAATAGTTCCGCAATTTCACATTTGAGTTCTTTCAGAACTCTTGGGTGAATGCCATCTGGTCCCGGTGACTTGTTAATGTTAAGTTTATCAATTAATTCCAAAACCTCCTCTCGTGACACTTCAATCTGTGACAGTTCCTCAGATTTGTCACCTACAAAAGCCGGCTCAGGTTTGGGAATCTCCCTAACATCCTCAGCCGTGAAGACTGAAGCAAAGAATTCGTTTAGTTTCTCCACAATGACTTTATCGTCTTTAAGCGCTCCTTTTCTATCTCTGTCATTGAGGGGCCCCACTGGATGTTTAGCAGGCTTCCTGCTTCTGATGTACTTAAAGAACATTTTGTTATTACCTTTTGAATTTATGGATAGCTGTTCTTCAAACTCCTCTTTGGCTTTTCTTATTACATTTTTACACTTAATTTGGCAGTGTTTCTATTTACCTCGCTAGGATTTGACTTCCACTTTTTAAAGGAAGTCTTTTTATCTCTTACTGCTTCTTTTACATGGTTGTTAAGCCACGGTGGCTCTTTTTTAGTTTTTTTACCATGTTTCTTATTTTGGGGCATACATTTAAGTTGGGCCCCTATTATGGTGTCTTTAAAAAGCGCCCATGCAGCTTGCAGGGATTCTGCTCTATTCGACATTGGTGAGGCCTCATCTGGAGTACTGTGTCCAGTTTTGGGCCCCACTCTACAAGAAGGATGTGGAAAAATTGGAAAGAGTCCAGCGGAAGGCAACAAAAATGATTAGGGGGCTGGAGCACATGACTTATGAGGAGAGGCTGAAGGAACTGGGATTGTTTAGTCTGCAGAAGAGAAGAATGAGGGGAGATTTGATAGCTGCTTTCAACTACCTGAAAGCGGGTTCCAAAGAGGATGGATCTAGACTGTTCTCAGTGGTAGCAGATGACAGAACAAGGAGTAATGGTCTTTAGTTACAGTGGGGGAGGTTAGGTTGGATATTAGAAAAAAAACTTTTTCACCAGGAGGGTGGTGAAGCACTGGAATGGGTTACCTAGGGAGGTGGTGGAATCTCCTTCCTTAGAGGTTTTTAAGGTCAGGCTTGACAAAGCCCTGGCTGGGATGATTTAGTTGGGAATTGGTCCTGCTTTGAGCAGGGGGTTGGACTAGATGATCTCCTGAGGTCCCTTACAACCCTGATATTCTATGATTCTATGATTCTAACCCAGCTGATGAACCATGTGGGTGTTAATGAGATGTCACATGATGGAAAATTTCTGTTTTATCAGTTTGCTTCTTAAAAACCTAGAAAATGACACACCAAACATTGATTTAAAAGAACATTCAGGTTGCAAAGGCAAGCGCTGAAAAATTAGGAAATGGCAAAATTAAGGTGACCTGAGCTACTTTAACTCAGCTCCCTTTTGAGTATGAATTATTATATAGTCATTAATTACATGGTTACATGCTATTTTTTTCCCAAAGGAACCCTGCCTCACACAGTGCAGTGTGGACCTTCTCTGAGGATGAATCAGGGTTGTGTAATAAAGGAAACTGGCTGTCTATAGGACACCTGCCTCATTCATTACAGAAAAAGAAAGGATAGTCTCACAGTTAAGGCAATTGGATATGGTTCAAGTGACTTGCCTAATATTACACTGTGGTAGAGGCAAGGATAGAATACAATTGTATCCTTGCCTCTGCCACAGTGTAATATTAAGCAAGTCACTCGAACCATACTTTTTACATATGGCCACTAATTGTTTGTTCCTCATTTTCTAGGGTCTGACTTGAAGTGTTGAGAACTCACAACTGCAACTCAACTCAATGTGAGCTATGCTTTGAATTTATACAGTGCTAAAGAATACTAAGTATTCTGAAAATCAGGTCCTCGTTCTCTCAACTTGGGTTCTCAAAATAAATGGATACTTCTGATCTTAACCTCGCTCTGCCTCACTTTCCCGTCTCTAAAATGGGATGATACCAGCCCCTCACCTGACAGGGGAGTTGTGAAAATAAATGCATTAATGTTTGTGAAGAACTAGGATAATATAGTGATGAGCCCATGAGGAAATCAATAACTCTCTCTTCAGAGCAGGGTGTGAATAGCATGCAGCATGTTTCAGAATTCATGCAGTGGGAGTTTAAGATTAAATGGGGCCCAGACCAAATTCCAACAGACCCACTACAAACTCAATGCTCCAACAGCTTCCCCTGCAATAGTTTTCCTAGTATTCTGGGTGTCCTTCTGTGTCAGTACTACTCTCTGTTCCCCCAGGGCAGCTCCTAACATTGTCTTCCCATGCCCTCCTACCCACCATCATAACTCCTTTAATCCAACACAGAAAGTTAGGGGGGGAGGGATAGCTCAGTGGTTTGAGCATTGGCCTGCTAAACCCAGGGTTGTGAGCTCTTGAGGAACCATTTAGGGATTGGGGGCAAAAATCTGTCTGGGGATCAATCCTGCTTTGAGTAGGGGGTTGGACTAGATGACCTCCTGAGGTCCCTTCCAACCCTGATATTCTATGATTCTAAATCTAAGATTTATGATCAGATCCATGAATTTAACACCCTACCTTAATCCATCCCTGTGTGTCCTTTTCTCCTATAGTTAAAAACTCATAAGCCACTTTTATGAAAAAGCAGAAATGTGTTTTCAACAAATGCTGTACACCCTATTTCACCCATTGTCATTACTCCTGAATGTATAGTACAAGATTTGCCATGCACAAATCTCTTCTCCTCATGTCCTTTTTTCTTAGGTCTTTACCTGTTCTGATGCTATAAACAAATATGGGCATCATAAAGAGTTGAAATTATCTATAGTTGCCTTGCAGACACCCTCTGCTATGGTATAAATGAAATGTGGGATTGAGGTGCAATACGTTTATGTCTTTCCAAAAGACCACACATAAATAAAATGGAACAACCAGGCAGGATAGCAATAAACCAATTCTATTGTAAATCTAGATTTGTCAAGAATTTCTGCAATGATTAAAAAAAAATGTTATCCACAAAACATTATGGACAAATCATTACAGAGCATAAGCAACAGATGTTTTAATGGCAATATAATGGACAAGAGAAATGCAATAAATTAAAAACAAATGCTTGATTAATATAGCTGCAACAGGACATGAGCCTGTTGATGGTATACCTTCCTTTTGATATTTAGATGTAAAAAAAGAGGACCTTTATTTTAATGGCCTTTACGCACTTAAGCTGCACTGAAATTGTTCTTCTCGCTGTGCTGCTCACACTCTTTTTGGTGTTTGTCACTATCTCCCCCCCCTCCTCCAAGACAACATGTTTATTGTTTTCTTGCTAATGTTGGCTTTTACATTTTTACAGTTTACTTACAGGTGTAAATGATTATAGGAAGCAGAACGAATAGTAGAGTTGCAGCTTCGATCTGCATTTGAAATAGAACAACCAATTCCTACAAACTGTTGTTTGATCCCCTTCTAACGTAAATAAATTATCCCAATTTTAGGTGTCAGTGTGGCATTTTTCACAGATTGGATTTAATCAGAAGTGTGTTTTAGCTGGAAGAGTTGTAAATTCTAGTGAAATGTACAAACAGAACAGTGAATGTGTCTCTTCCTGAATGGATGACAAGTTGTGTATTGCCATCCCATTGAACTTAAATAAGCACGTACATACATATGCAATTGCACAGCAATAACTAAATAAATGAGGGAGCCCGCCTACTT
Source organism: Terrapene triunguis (assembly GCF_002925995.2). Lineage (NCBI taxonomy): Eukaryota > Metazoa > Chordata > Testudines > Emydidae > Terrapene > Terrapene triunguis. Next base: position 564,359 of record NW_020664403.1, read on the forward strand.
TGATAAATTTAATCTGTGTTCCTCCAGATACATTTTTTATGTTTGCATTTGGCAAATGTGATGGCTTACATGATACAAGGAACAGCAAACTAGCTTCAGTTTTATTGCTCACATTTGAAAGAAGCTGGATTTTTGCAGCAAAAGAAATAAAATTAAGCACACTTTTCAATCTAAATAATACCATGGATGACTTTTGCAGAGTTCAGGGAAGCACAAAGCAGATGGGAAACCACAGTATTTTTCCCACCAGCAAAATTAAAAATTGGTGAAAATTAAATCTAGAGAACTGCTTCACTTTAAATATGTTTACACAGTTGTATTTACACCTTAAGGAGAAAATCTGGGTATGAATTGGGCACATCTTGAGTTCTTTATTGAGGCCTAGATTAGTTCCAGGTGTCCATGTGCAGAAGAACCATTACAAACACAGATCTCTCCCTTTCCAAATTGAAGAGATTATGAGGAGTGGCACTGCTGTAGCACAACAGCACCTTGTCCTCAAGAGGATCATGTGGAGATGCCCCTCCACAGATTTCTGACGTTGGAAGAGGGTGAAGGGGTGAACCTACTTCTGTGACCCTATCCCCTGCTCTGTGGAAGGATTTGTGTGTGCAAAATTATACAGCTCAAAGCCATGTTACCACACTCTGGTTGCAGTCCAGAGAACCAGCCAATGTCAGAAAAGCTCCAACAGGAGCCAGGCTGCCAGGGAGAAAGTATTAGCAGCGCAAGGAACGGTCCTTGTAAACCGTCTCCTGGCTCCAAATAAAGGGGAGCTCCTTCCCCACAGATCTCCAAGAGCCACCGGGAATGCTAAGACCAAAATCCATCTCCCATCCAACCAATGTTATTAGGAAAACCTCCTCCTCATAGACTTTTTTTGAAAGTTCTCCCACAGGAGGAGGCAATGTGGCACTGACCTCTCATTGACTGCAATGGGAGTTTTCCAGAGTAAGGACTGAGTAAAAGCTGAGCAAGAAACTGAGGATTTGACCTTGTATCTTAAAACACTGTATAGGGATACACATTAGAAGTAATGATGGGGGACAACAAATTTTATTATTATTATTATTAAATTCTGTGGGGAGGGAGAGAGGGGAAACTCAACATGGAATTCTAGATTTAATGTCACTTACAAAACTCATCTAGAATTTAAATGGACATAGGAACAGTTCAACAGGATAACTGTCAGACATTTTATGTTGTGTGAATTTAAATGGCATTTATATTTGTGATTGGAATTTCTGTCTAGCAGATCAGAGTTCAGGATGGGTTCCACACAACTAGGATGGCTGGAACAGGTGCAGTTGGTGAATACAGAGAGTGATATGTTGATGCTCTGAAGTAATTTTGAGGCCCCAACATATTTTTTTATGAACGTACAATTATACACTGAATGAGCCATTTTCAAGGAGATCACCCAGTGCATTTATGTGAATCTCAAAATGCTACATTCAGATCAAATCGTGTGTATTTGGACATTCAGTAAATCATCCATTCCGCATACCTTTTTTAACTAAGATCAAATGCAAGAAGTTTACCATTTAGCAGGGTTGAGGTTGATATTTTAATCACTTGTAAATCAGGAAATCCAAATTCCTGGTTTCCACAATAACCATAACAGCCACCAGACCTTATTCAGTCATGTAAAATCCTTGATAAGTGCAGGTAGACAAAGATGTTGTTGGTGTATATACAGGAGCAAGTTCTGGATCCTTTCTATCATTTCCATTGCTGCATGTTTTGGTTTATAGTTTAAGATCTACATAAGATACCCAAAAAAGTCCCAACTGGAAGTCTGTGTAATAATAACTAGTAGTGAGAGGCAATTTGGGAAATCTGGCTGTACATGTTGTTATGAAGTTGTCATTATGAAACTGCAGTATCAGGAATCACCTCTATGTAGACATGTAATCCAACACTTGCTGACACTGGCTGAAGCATGCATCTACCAGACAAGGGACAACAGACTGTCATTAACCTTAACAACTGTATAAGGCTGAACCATTGATATAAGGAGATTCACTGAAGCTGGGAGAAGCTATTTCCTCCAGTTTATCTGCAAGAGATGGGTCAAATGGGAGTGGAAAACCACCAGCAACAGAATGAAAGAACTAGCTGTTGGTACGGAGGAAATATAAACCGTAGAGACAAGAAGAGAAAGCTTTTGTCAGGAGAGGGGAAGAGGGAAAAAAAGACAGGATTTAGTAGCAGGAAGGTTCTGTTAGCTGCAAACCAAGCAAGATCAGAGGAGGCTAGCTGGATAAGAGTTGGCTGCCATGGGTGGCAGGTGGAGCTCCCCTTTGAGGAGGCTAGCCCCCAGCTCCGCACCTTCTGCCTGAGACCCGACACCCCCACAGCCAGAGCCCCAAGACCCCCATGCTCGGAGGAACCCTGAATGCCCCCCCCCCTTCAGCCAGAGGAGCCACAGGCTGGCCAGAGCACCGAGCCCCCCATGGCCAGAGGAGCCACAGGCCAACTGCGCCACACTTCCCTGCCCCTTCCCTTCCCAGACCCTAAGTTGCATTTCGGGAAAAGCGTCTCTCCCCGAAGAAGAACCTGAGCTTTTGATATTCCCCATGCAGGCTCTGGGGTGGCTGAGGAGGTGGTATGTGCTATTCAGCTTCCTGGGTTCATCAGTAATCTCCCTGGCATACTGCCTCCTCAGCCATCCTGGAACCTGCATGGGGCATAACAAAGCAAAAACTTCCCCTGACAATTCTGCAACCAGGCCTCGGGCAGAAGCACCAGGGAGGCAGAGCCTCCCCTGCCCTATTATACCCACCACCCGTGGTAGGCTCCATGTTTCAGAAGAGAAGTCATGAGCTGCTGGGGAAGGATCCTGGGCATCTCAGAGGGCTCAGCTCAATACACAAACCTTCCTGGTGAGGAAATCTGTATATCTCTTATCCTGTTAACTGAAGAGCTATGGTGTTTTATAATCCTTAGTAAAGTCTATGTTTCTACTGACATTCACTACCCCATGCCCCTGAAGAGGTAAACTGTAAACCAGAGAGTTCACCCCTTGATGGCAATCTGGGTTATGTGCAAGAGCGTGTGCCTAAATGATCAAGGCCAGAAACAGTGCCTGAACTCTGCACAGCTCCAGCATGTGAGGGCATGTGGGATTCAGCATTTGGACCCTCTCACAGCAGTCTGGTGAGTGTTCAATGCACTTGAAGCAACAAAGGAAGCATTCACTGAAGTCTGGGGGAGGGTTCCTAACCTACAGAGTTTGGTCAGTAAGACTGCTGAAGGCATGAGGTGAGAAACTTTGCTTGAATCTGATACGGTTTGTTAAGTTAAGCATAAATAAACATGTTATCTTTATTTTTCTTGGAAACATTTTCTGACTTTTATGCCTCATTACTCATAATCACTTAAAATCTCTCTTTGTACTTAATAAACTTGTTTTACTGTTTTATCTATTCCAGTGTGTTTAAATTGATATGTATGAATAACTTTGCTATAATAAGGAATAACAGACAATATATTTGGACTATCCAGGAAAGGTCTGGGCAGGACATACATTTTGGGGGTGAAATCAGGGCATGGTGGGTGTTGGGGTCACCCTGCTGTATAATTAAGTCTGGTGAGAGCCAGAGTGTAACCCAAGTGTGGATGGCAGGCTGCAGTTACACACACACACACACACACACACGCGCGCGATGTGTGGCTTTCATGCTGGAAGGCTGTTTTTGTGAGCAGCCCAGTTGGAAGCTACTTCAGCAAGGCATTGTGTGGCACTCAAGGTTGCAGGGCAGGGGTGACACAGCTGCTTATTAGTCAGGATTGTACCCTGGTATGTCACACCTATATAAATGGGTAATTTCACACAAACACAGGATTTGATCATGCAAATACTTGTTTTTCACATATGTATTCCAGATTTCAACAAGTGTGTGCACACATTAGCAAGTATGATATGCATTTGAAAGTTTGGCTATTTGGTTCCAATTCTACTCAAACACATATGTGCAATTCCCACCAAGTTAAATGGGAACTGCATGCATATACTTGAGCACATAATCTGATTGTAGGGGGGCTCAGACTTGTGCACAACAAAATCAGTGTCAGAATTCCCAGTGATTTAAATGGGAGCCAGATCTGGCCCTCTGTCTACAGTCCAAACAGTTACAGTGGAGACAGAGTAGGAAAATGTGAGATAAACAATTTTTCTGCAGCACAAAAGGGGATCATAGCTGAGAGACAGTGGCATTTACCATACAGAAGCAATTGGAACTCTTAAGTAAAAGTTGTTTTAAATTAAATATAAAATTATTCTCAGAGATTTTTATTCTCTGTTCTTTAAAAGCATTTATGTGGGAGAAAGAAAGCAGCAGCAGCAATTTCTTGTGTTTAATTAAATGTATGACAAAACCAAATATATGTCTACATAAATATACTGCAGAGTAAAAGTCAAGTTTTCATCTTGATACACAGGCGGAAAAAGAAAAAAAAACGGTGTGTGTGTGTGGGGGGAACCTATGCAAACTGTTAAGTACAATACAAAAGGTTATAGATAAATACCTGATCCAGTGGCCACTGAAGTCTTCTCATTGACTTAATGTGAAATGGTTCAAGCTTATATAATGCTTCATTTACCAATCAGCTAAAATATTCCTGCTAGTTTTAAAATGTCTGAATTATTCAAATGATTCATTTACCAACTAGAAAAAGTTGTAATTTAAACTAGTATTGTCTAATCAATAGTTGATTATCTAGTTGAGTATCAATTGTCTAATCAATAGTTGAGTATCAGTGTTGATGTCAAGTTCTTTGTTTATGTAGATTAACTCAACATAAAACACTTCCAATATTTACACCTAAGGATTTCAAAAGAGACAATGGCGGGAGGAGGAAGTTAGTACATAGCAAGGTTGACCACTCTGCCCATCCCTCTTCTTAGCACCTTTATAATTCACAACAATCTTAATAAAGCTAATAGAGTCTATGAGTGTCAAATTGTACTTGTCATTGCCCTTTTATTTATTTTTTTTAAAAAGTGTCCACAAAGAGTAGTTTTTGATGTATAAAAAACTTTAAAACAAGTTAAATACTTTTTAAGTGAGCTCTCAAAGTTGAGCTTTTTTGGGGGGGAGGGGGGAGTCTCATTCTAATGTATGAAAAAGGCTTGTAAGATGTTTATAGGGGGAAGTTTAAAGGTTATTTTGCTTGGGGTTTTTTTGCTGCAGATTTTTTTAAACATTAGAAATGCAAGTTTTGTTGATTCTGTTTTTCATGGAAAACTATTGATACCTAGAGAATTGATAGAATGATGACATCAGATACACCAGACATGCAAAACCTGGTTAACTTAAGTGTAATTATTTTTATTTACACTTCAAAAAATAAATCTTTTTTTAAAGCATTTAAGTTAAGAAATACTTAAGAGGAAAACGGTTAAAGTATCACTGACTTATCCATTCATTTAAGGACCAAGAAATCCACATAGCTAAGCCAATCAAATTTTTTATCCTTATTTTGTAACCATGCTATACCCTCATGGGAATTCTTGCAGTTGTTTCCCGTTCTCCACCATATACATGTTGTCCCTATCAGACATTAACTACCCATTCTTGTCTTATCACACTTCCCTCCAATCTACTAATGACAGACCACTGTTCTGTTTCATCATTAAAACATCTCCACATTATTATTATTATGGTAGGGGCCTCAAACGACATCCAGACCTCATTGTACTAGTCACTGTACACACAGAGAGACAATCCCTGCCGTGAAGAGCTGGCAATTTTGGCAAAAAAGTAGACAAGGCAGACAAAGAATTGAAGTGACTTGCCCATCATCCCACAGCAGGTCAGTGGGAGTAGAACCTAGGTCTCCGGAGCCCCTATTCAGTGCCCTATGCACTAGGTTATACATTCCCTTTACTTTACTTCAGTCAATAAGACCATTACCATCTTTCTCTTTCTAACTGTATTGCCCATTGCGGGAGGATCTGACCACTTCATGAATAATGATACATTTATCCTCACAGGGACAAGGTTATCCTCTTTTTACAGTCAAGAAATGGAGACACAAATAGATTACATTATCTGCCCAAGGTCATACAAGTAGTCCAAAAGAAGAGCCACAAATAGAAACTGTCTCCTGAGTCACAGTCCAGTGTCTTAACCAGAGGACCACTCTCTCTTTCAAATCCCACCTTAGTTTTAATTTCTGTTACCGACAAGTAATCAGCTAAGTAATGATAACTAGATTATGCTTGCAGTTGGGGATAGCCAATTTTACATGTTTGTTTGTTTTTAATCAAGATTTGAAGCCATCAGAATGTGTGCAAAAGCTAACCAATGTAACAGCACAATCTTGTTTTCATTATGTTTGTTCTCCCTCCACACTTCACTCATAGAATCACTGAAGTGTAGGATTGGAAGAGACCTTCTGAGGTCTTCTAGACAAGTCCCCTGCACTCATGGCAGGACTAAGTATTATCTAGACCATCCCTGACAGGTGTTTCTCTAACCTGCTGTTAAAAGTCTCCAAGGGGGGAGAGATAGCTCAGTGGTTTGAGCATTGGCCTGCTAAACCCAGGGTTGTGAGCTCAACCCTTGAGGGGGCCATTTAGGAATCTGGGCCAAAAATCTGTCTGGGGCTCGGTCCTGCTTTGAACAGGGGGGGTGGACTAGATCACCTCCTGAGGTCCTTTCCAACCCTGATATTCTGTGAAGATTCCACAATCTCCATAGGCAACTTATTCAAGTGCTTAACTACCCTGACAGTTAGGAAGATTTCCTAATGTTCAACCTAAACCATCATTGTGGCAATTTAAGCCCATTGCTTCTTGTCCTATCTTCAAAAAGTTAAAGAGAATACTTTTTCTCCCTCCTCCTTGTAACAACCTTTTATATACTTGAAAACTGTTATGTCCCCCCATCCCCCAGTCTTCTCTTTTCCAGACTAAACAAACCAAAATTTTACAACCTTCCCTCATAAGTTATGTTTTTTAGGCCTTTAATCATTTTTGTTGCTCTTCTCTGGACTTTCTCCAATTTGTCCACATCTTTTCTGAAATGTGGAGCCCAGAACTGGACACAATACTGCACAGTGATTAGGCCTCAACTGGAGTAGAGTGGCAGAATTACTTCTCATGTCTTGCTGACAACACTCCTGCCAATACATCCCAGAATGATGTTTGCTTTCTTTGCAACACTGTTGACTCATATTTAGCTTGTGGTCCACTATGACCCCCAGATCCCTTTCCACAGTACTTCTTCCTAGGTAGTCATTTCCCATTTTGTATGTATACAACTGCTTGTTCCTTCCTAAGTGAAGTACTTAGCATTTGTCCTTATTGATTTTCATCTTATTTACTTGAGAACATTTCTCTAGTTTGTACAGACCATTTTGAATTTTAATCCTATCTTTCAAAGCACTTGCAACCCCTCCCAGCTTGGTATTGTCCACAAACTGAATCAGTGCACTCTCTATGCCAGGGGTTGGCAACCTGTGGCACGCGAGCTGATTTTTGATGGCATGCGGCAGCGGGCTGAGCAACTCAGCCCGCCACCACTCTGGGGTTCCGGCTGCTGCCCCATTGCCAGCCGGGGTCCCAGCCGCCGGCCCCACTCAGTGCCCGCTGCTGACCTGGGGTTCCATTCACTCAGCCGGCTGCAGGCTGAGCGGGACCAGCGGCGGGCTGAGCGTCTCAGTCCGCTGCCAGTCTGAAGTGCTGGCAGCACTCATGGGGTGCCGGCAGCACTCAGCCTGCTGCCGATCTGGGGTTCCGGCTGCCGGCCCCGCTCAGCCTCCTGCCGGCCTGGGTGAGCAGAACCCCAGGCTGATAGTGGGCTGAGGGGGGCCGGCGGCCGGGATCCCGGCTGGCAGGAGCTGGCGGACAGAACCCGAGACCGGTAGCAGGCTGAGCAACTCAGCCCACTGCCAGTCTTGGTCCCAGGCACCGACCCCGCTCAGCCCAGACAGCAGCGGGCTGAGCAGGGCCTAGGATCCTTGTCTGAGGATTTCCATTCACCCAGACCGGCAGCGGGCTGAGCGGGGCCGGTGGCCGGGACCGAGACTAGCAGAGCCCTGAGTTGCTCAGCCCGCTGCCGGTCTGGGGTTCCATCCGCCAGCTCCTGCCAGCCGGGATCCCGGCCGCCGGCCCCCCTCAGCCCGCTACCTGCCTGGGGTTCTGCTCACCCAGGCCTGCAGGAGGCTGAGCGAGGCCGACACCTGGGACCCCGACTGGCAAGGGGCCGGCAGCCGGAACCCCAGACTGGCAGCAGGCTGAGTGCTGCCGGCACCCAGACTGGCAGCACCCAGACTGGCAGCGGACTGAGCCACTCAGCCCCCCGCCGGCCCCGCTCAGCCCGCTGCCGACTGAGTTAATGGAACCTCAGACCGGCAGCGCGCTGAGCAGGGCCAGCGGCTGGACCCCAGACCGGCATCGGGCTGAGCGGGGCTGGTGGCTGGAACCCCAGACAAGGATCCCAGGCAAGGATCACACTAAATTGATAAGATCTGCATTTTAATTTTATTTTAACTGAAGCTTCTTAAAATATTTTAAATACCTTATTTACTTTAAATACAACAATAGTTTATTTATATACTATAGACAGAGAAAGACCTTCTACAAACGTTAAAATGTATTACTGGCACCCGAAACCTTAAATTACAGTGAAGTTGGCACACCACTTCTGAAAGGTTGCCGACCCCTGCTCTATTCCATTATTTATATAATTGATGAAGATATTGAACAGAACTGGACTCAGAACTGATCCGTGCAGGACCCCACTAGATATGCACTGCCAGCTTGACTGTGAACCACTGATAATGACTCTCTGGGAACAGTTTTCCAACCAGTTATGCGCCCACCTTATAACTCTGTATCTTCATTACATATTCATTTTTGAATCATGTCTCAAATGTAGATTATGAATTCTTTAAGCAAGGGAACCATGTCTGTGTATTTATATAACCCTAGGACAAGAGGGCTCTGAACATGACTGGGGCTTCTCAACACTATCTCAATATAAATAGTAAGAAATAAAACCATAATAAATTCATGAATATCAAGTTTTTCAGAAAAAAACAAGGAAAAAAAGGAAACAAATTTCTGGATATTTCTTAGATTAAAAACAGAAAAACTATTTAAAACCCTCTACCTGTTTTAATATATCTTAAAGCACCCGGAGGGCGGATGGGGTGAGGGGGAGGCAGGGAGGGAGAAGGTTGAAATCCTATTTACAGGTCATATTTAACACCTGATGTATTGTGCAGATGGGTATTAAAAGACTTGTATCAGAAGCAAAATTTAGATCACATTTTCAAATAAAAACTTAGTACCTCTGGGGTATAAGAGAGAAGGAATTGGAGTAGAAAATTGAGCAGTTTCATGTTTATACTAAAGTTCACCAAAGTAAATGATGCTCTTCTCCTCCCCCAGTTCTCTTACACAAAGTAAAATATTTCTCTCAGTCTAGATGATTTATTGTAAAGTAAGGAAAACAACAAAGAAAAAATTAAACCTAAAGCCTCCATGAAAGAGGGAGAATACAAAGGGCTCAGTGACTCATTAACATTCTCCCTCAGAGCTGAAACAATATAGTGGTTGCTGCTGCATACAACACCACTTCAGTTACACAGCTATGCACACAACCTGCTCAGTAAACAGAAGTCCATCCACCACACCTCCCAGGAATAAGTAACAAAATATGTTAACACGCAAATACACCCCCCCACACACACACACTCTCTTCCCAATAGTATAAGCACTGTGTAAATATCATCATCAACACCTGCCCTAAAAATAGGTTTCCTCTCACTCCCCATCACCACATGGCTTATTTTAAAATATTTATTTAGGGAAACTACATCAAATATGTGAGTTTTACATTGTGTTCTGAGGGCAGCAAGATTTGTGATCAATTGATGGTTTTTTCTCCCTCATGCAGCAAGTAGTCTGGAAGGGGTGAGAAGAGCTATCGTTGGATGTGCGGCATAATCTATGCAGATTTTGATGAAAGCTGCTGCATCAAGGGTCACACCTGAAATAAAATCATGGACAGTCCCACTCATTTTGACAATTGAACTAACTTTTACTAGAACAAGCCAGAGATATTAGTGCTATGTGAGTTATAGCCCTGTATAAAGGTGAATGTGGCTTGAATCCACTAGATTGGGTGTAGCAGTTAAGTGGTGCACATTACCACCAGTGGTTTGTGTATCTGTGAACTGTTCCTGTAATAAAACTTACAGTGAAAAGGAAAATTAGAAGTTGGTACACCCAATGACTACAGCCTGGTACGTCTACTCCACCTGTTGGGGCACTATGTTAAAAGCTGTGCTGAGGGGGGGGGAAAGGAAAGCTGTCAAAGTCTTGCTTAGGAATAGTGCTTTGGGGTTAGTGTATGAGGAGTAGTTTTTTTTTTGTAGCTCTCCAACAGAGATTTTAAATATCACAGCTAATGTGATATGATTTTTCTAATCATTTCTTGCATATCTTCAGGTTTTCTAGAGCTCTGCAACCATAAATTCATGTAGCTGAGGCAACCAATAAATGTGCAGAGAGCTTTTACTATGAGATGACCCCACAAAACAGATTCATGGCCCTTAAGATCTCTGTAGGTGCCTGGATGAAGAAAGTGTAAATCAAAACTCCTGTGATCAAAAAGATTGGCATTCAATCAGTATGAAACCATGTATGATGCAGAGCTGGGTTGAGTTCAAAACTCCAGAGGGAATGTTCAGATCCAGATCTGCATGACCCTGGTCCCTATTTCTAGAATAAGAACTCAAAACACTTCATATTGACACTCCTAAATTGTGATAAACTTCTCATTTGAGTGTGAACTTTCTATACTTCAGACTTGAATTTAATATGAAGCAGGAATGGAACCAAAAGTCTCATTTCCATGCACGTCTGTCCTTTGAGGCCTGCCAACAGATCAACGTCTCAATATTCAGAGGCTTACATGACGATAACCCCCACAGCAGAGTAAGGGTAACAAAGCTCCTTGATGTCATTAAGTGAATAATGTGTAACCATCAAAAGACAACTTTCATACCAATACCACAGATAAGCAATGGAGATTTTCAGTACCTTATACATATATGATGTAGTCCTGGCTAATTGTAGGAGTAGAAGCCAGGCATAGTCCAAAAAAACCACAAGGTACATGAAGGGGGAGGGGATCCAACATGCAGCTTACTTTAAAAAAATATTAGCAGGTGTAGTTAAGACCAAAAGTTATTCTCATCTGATGGCTGTTTCGTGGTTTACATGAAATTAGTGTATTGCTTTGGACCAGTTCCTTAAGGACAAGTGCCCACATCATAAACACACACAAAATCATAATTGGTATTAAATTAGAGTGGCAATTTTGTTGGCAGCCTGAACAAAAATGGAAAGGTCGTTGTTAGTTAGGTTTAGCATAATATCAGATGGCAAAATAAAAATGAATGAATAAATCTTGGCACAGAAAATCACTATTGACACTTCAAGAGTTAAATATGTTAGAAAAATATATGCTAAATTAGTTTATCCTTAACTAGAATAGATTCTAAAAAATGTACTGACTGCAGGTTCCCCCCCCCCCCCCCGTATGGTTTGAGAAGCTTGCTCAGACAAAGTATGGCAGTAATCTTGCAAGAGAAAACATATCAGGATAGTTTAAAACCTATACTTTAAGATCTCCATAGGTGAAGAAATGCATACGTACAATATTTCTGATTTCTTCTGTGCAGAATTTGTCACTTTCATCTTTGTGCCCAAAAGTGTAAGTGTCATTTTGGCTTTCTCCTAAATATTTTGATAACAGCTCTGTCTATTCATGACTTCTTCTTGCTACTTGAAGCTAAGGAATTGCTGGTTTGATATTATGCCAGATAATCTGATACCAAACTCCAGAATTATGTGGCTATGGTTTAAAGAATTTAATTTTTCTGCTGCACCATTTCCATCCATTAGCCACCCTTTTGAAAAACTCACTGGCGTTGGATAGAAAACAGTCTGTGAATGAATATAATGCATATTTCAACCAGTATTTTTCACCTTTTAATGAGGTTTTTTTATATTGGAGTCTGGATGGGATTTTGGAGTCGCATTAAGTATGTTTTGTCTTCCAGGTTTGTCACTTGCTGGTGTCATCACAATATAGCCCTTATGGAAATACTGCCAGAACAGTATTAGAAACCTTGCAATAGTGATTCACACTTCAGTCACTTAAGTTATGTCATTTATTGTTTCCTCTAGTCTTTCAAAAACGTCACAGAGTAGCATGAAATGAATTTTCCATATGGAGCTTGAAAAGACCATAAGATTTTAGCCGTAGGTTGATAGCATTAGAAAAAAAAATTAAACAAGACCTGAAACAGCAAAAAGCCTTTTATATCTCATCTGCAAACTGGACAGCAGCCAAGGGGCTTAGGTTCAGTCCCTAGTTAGGTCATTTACTGTGCTGCTTTCTCATCCTCAAGAAACCAAGTATTCAAGAGCTCCAAGTACTGACATTTTCTAATTATGCTACAGTATAGCATAACATGAAGTTATGAGGTATAATGAAGGCCTACGGGAGACTATTAGCACAATTTTTAGAAGCTAGCAAAATCCTTTTTTTAATATTTATTTTAGTCACAAACCCCACATGCCAACGTAGCAATTAAAAGAGATGTAAGTGAACAAGCAGTATCCTGTAAGACAGAGTATCATTGTGTAATAGATGAATAGAAAATGTAGTTCAGTGCTCAGTTTCCCTTCCCCTTAAAAAAAGCACAGTAGTTTCCATGTAAAATGAATATTTTTTTTCATTGTTTCTCAAATGTAAATCTAGAAACTGTTGCCTTGAGTAGAAATATATGCTTTGAGGAGGACTCTCTTCCAAGACAATTTGCAAAATTTATTGTTTCCACTATCTTTCATCATGTGAAAAAGCCAGATTTTAAAATTTGTCTCATTCTGGCATAAATTTTACATGTCCCTAGTTTTTATTTATACTATCATAGGGACTGAAAAATAAAAATAAAAAAAAGTGTAGTGACCTCAGCCATATTATCAAAGTCATTTTCTTCAGTTTCTTCACACCCATGGTTCCCTTGGCTCTGAATAGCAAAGAAAATCTCTATTACAGATTCCATATAAACACAATATCTGGTATGTGCCCCCCTCCTGGGTACTAGGTCTTAAGTTATAATGACTGTTTTGTCTAGTGGTCAGAGCACAGTACAAGAAATAGAGACACCCACATTCTAGTTGCATCTCTACCAGTGAACTTGGAGAAAATGAGACAGAGACAAAGTGACTTGCCCATCAGTAAAGTTGGGGAAATAATTACAACAACACATATTTCTCTCTATTTGCAAATTGTCCATGCAAAACTTACAGTTTCCTTGTATTTCTTATGCAAAATTATTCACTGAATAATTCTTAATCTATAGAAGATTTTTCAGAAGTAGTTAGTTGCAAGAACTGGATATTTGAAATTTATGCAATGCTAGTTAATTCTAATTGGATACATTGACTAAATGATACTGTTTCTGTCCCTTAACTGGAAGGGCATAACTTTTGCAATTAAGTTTCTGATACAAAATATGCACATTCATGAGCTTTTCAATATTAAGAGAATATTTATGAAAAGCAAATTACAATGTTATTTCAGCAAATGCTTTTTCCAGGAAACTTGTTTGCTAACATTTTCATGGTAAGCAAATACAACATGGGGCATGAAGATACCTAAAGCAAATTCAGTACTTACATGCTCAGAAATACTCAGCTGTTTTTTTTTTGTTTGTTTGTTTGTTTCAGTATTTTATTTAGGTATTCACCCAGCTCTACTGATAACAGTATTTAACTTCCTCACAAGGGTATTGTAAAGATTGATTAGTTAATGTTTATACAATGCCTTTTTACAGAGTGCACTGGGTTTACAATTTACTTTCTTCTACATTTACATACTTCTTCAAGGTCTATTGAGGAAGTGCAGAATTCTTCTGCGAACACTTTGAGTTTACTTTGCTGTCGTCTGGGGTGAATGTGAAGAATCATGCATTTCTGAAGGTTGAGATGTTATTTCAACAGTTCACATTAGCTTTCCTTGTACTCAGGAATGGTCCTGGACCAATCCTTTTATCAGCATTCAGAACCTATAAAAAAAGTGGGAGGAGACAGTGCCAGTGGAGAGCAGAAATGAGCCTTGCATTGTTTCAAGAACTGTGGGTGTTGCATGGATTGGCCAAACAGAGTGTTGCAACATTTGCAAGGGCTGCATATATTGAGACTGAGTTGGGGTCCCTGCAGACAAAGAATGAGACCAGCCTGCTACAGAAGATGAAATCTGGAAAGAAGTACTGTGGTGACCTGTATAATCTACCCTATTGGTATGCTGCTTTTCACAATAGATCACCCTTTCTGGGTCATGCTGATTAAAAAAAAAAACAGTGTTTCCCTAGGAAACAATGAGAATTTGCCTCATTTTTAGGTTAGCTGTTAATTTTTCAAAATGTGGCTGCATTTTACTCTGTCTTTTGAAAAGTAATATCCTAAACCTTCTGTTTTGAATTTTAAAATGACCATTTCAGACTCTAAGAAAGATCATGTCTGAGTCAATGGGAGTGCTTTATTAACATTGTGCTTTATTAACAAAGAACAGGTGTTCCAACAGAGTAATCGTTGCACATTTACCTTTGTCATGTGACAGGAATATTAAACCCAGGCACGTATGTCATATCCATTGTACGGATATGCCCCACAATATGCTGAGAATCCATATAAATGAGTAAATATCATATAACGCATAGTATATTTCCTTGCTTGGTTTGTTGTGTGCTCATTGCTATGGTAATATTCTTCTACATCTTTTTAAACAAAATAGCCCTCTCATCTTGAAATATGATGTAAGGTGATGAAAGGGAAGGATGAGTGAATCGTGATAGGATGCAAAATTAAACTGTGCCTAATTATATCAATAAACTACCTAGTACGTTTTAATGATTTAAAATGTATTGATCTAAGCTTTAGTCATAAATCTCTCTGAAGTTTTCATTTAGCTTTGCTTTAAAGATAGAAGGAGGCCTTGAAAATTCCTGTCTTTGATGAGGACTTCACAAAATTAGCTGCAAACTAATTCTAAAAGGTTATTTCATTATCCACTTACCTTTAGTATAAACAAATCTCTTCAATGTTTGAATTCACCTCTATAGACCCATCATCAAGCTTCTGCTTCAAAACTCTTGCTGGATTGTTATTCACCTGGGGGGGGGGGGAGAGAATAATCAGATGGAGATTGCATTACAGTAGACAGCTTTTTTAAAATATGAGGGGTATGACAGTGACAGGTTAACCAAATTTAGTGAATGTCTTCATCTAAATCATACATTGAATTTAAAATGGAACTTTTCTAATCTGAGCAATTCTGCACAAATCACTCTAGCACTCACAGGCAATGGAGAAGTAAATCAATAACTAAACACAAAACATACTTAAGCATATTTATTGTGGGTGAGTGACCCAACTTTTCAACCCAATGGCTTGCCGTTTCTAACCTTAATTATTGCCACTACTTCATGAGAATCACAGTTTAAGCAGTAGGGCTCTAAATCCCATATGACAGACACACTTGGAAAATTATCTAAAGTAAACAAACATAACTATGACATTTGCTAGAAGAACAATCCTGTAATTACTAGTCTCAAACTCCCAAGTTACTGGTCAGCCATCCAGGATATCTGAAGACACCTACAGTAGGTCACAGATGGTTAGGTATGGCCCAAAGCATTCTCTTCTCTTTCAGTCATATTAACTGACATTTATTACCTTACTGTAAGTATTTTCTATGCCAGTGAAAGCTACAAAAACCTGAGACTGCATCTATGTTCCCATTTAATGTTATGATCAACATGTAGCAATTAAAATGAATTTGATACATACAGCAGCCTCAACACTCTTTCTACATAGCACTGACTGCTTTCATGGCGAAGAACATAATTCTATTTGAGAAAGGAATGTGTGTGCATGTACACTCTCTGTCACGAGCATGTGTATGCAAGAAAGTATGTGCACATACATTCAATAGATAGAGTTGCAAATCATTTTTGTTTCCATTGCAGTTATTGTTCTTTGGGCTACCATTGCCATTGTATTGAATGAGAAGAAAAAAAAAGTCAAAGACTTTCGGTCAGGGTAACTTACTATATGCTATAATTAGTTTCTGGCTCTAAAACAAAGCCAATGTAGACTGATATTGGTGGAGTGCTGAGGATAAGAACACACACTGTACTGTTTGTACTTTCCTCCTAGAGACATGACAACTCACAGTATTTGTGTGTGACTGCCTGCCTGTCTTGTCCTTAGTGGACAAGTCACACATTAGGCTTGTAAGGAAGGATCCAGGATAACATGGGGATTTAAAGTACACAAGTAACTACTATTTATCTTTAGCATTTTAATGATATCTTCTATTTTTAATAAATTGAAAGCATTCAGAGGAGATACTTCAATGAGGCAGAAAAGTGTATTTCAGGAGCCTTTCTGGAAAGATCATATATGTGGCATATTAAAAGCAAAGAATGACGTTTTCTATTTCGATATATAACATTCATTGAATAATTAAGCAACCAATATACCAAATACTACTTTGGAAGTTTACAGATAAATTGTCTGGTAATGCAGGGATTCCAAAAACAATGTTACTTTGGCATGTTATAAATCCTATGCGTTTGGTACTATATTTAAAAATATAATAATAAATGCACATTAATATATTAAATGTCAAAATTAGGAATGGAAAATACTATATGCAATGGGACAAAGACTTCCCTACTTGCTTTCAGTGGAGTTATATAAAAGATGAATGTGGCTACATGTGGTCAAGATTTCTTAAAAAAATAAAAAAAGCCACAGGAAATTCATTAAGAATTTTGCAAATAGATCCAAGTCCTATCTCCCAGGCACAGCCCAAGAAGTTAGTATCTGAGAGGAACATTTCCTTAGGGAAAGGAATTGTCCATCTAGCTAACCAAGAAAAAAATGGAGCTAAACCCCAGTCACTAGTCTAACCGTAGAGCCTATGTAGTGAAATGAATGATCGGGGATCCACATATCAGTAAATCAACTATCTGAAGAATGGTGCTGTTCCAGGCAGGAGAGCCAAGTATTGCACAGGAACAGGCCCACAGATATTCTTGCCATAACTGAATATCTGGTTTAATCCCCATAAAGTGCAAATCAGGGGTTGCCATACAAAGAGGATTTAATGCTCACCTTTGCAGTACCCTTATCCAAGTTTCTCTCTGTGCATGTCCATCCCCCTATCACATGGTGTTAAAGCATCTTAAGGACTGTTCCAACTTTTGCTAGGCTGTAATGACCACATGGAACCAAAAACAGTCAATAACTGACACACTATGGAGATATCTCAGCTATGCCCCCTTCCCACTACTACCTTGACAGTAGGGAGTGTAGCATAAGAGACCCCTAGCACAGCTCTATGCCACCAGAGATTCACCTTTAAACAGGGGTCATCATTCTTGAGCTGATCAGTAGTTTAGGAGCACATGATTTGTCAAAATTTTTCACACCACCTGTCAAATTCTGTTCTCATCCCTCTTAATGCCAACCCTTGGCCAGTGCTAAGGGTGTGACACAGGTCCTGCCCCCAGGCATGCACTGGGGCATGCAGCTGGGCCCTCTGGCAGTAGTGCCTCCTCTCCCCTTGACCAATCAGCACTGATATGGGTCCAGAAATCATACCTCTCAATATCTTCTGAGACCCCACCCCTTGGAGCATGCACCGCATGTGTTTGTTTTTACTTCCGGGGGTGACTCAGCCTCCATGACCCCTTCTGAGGCCTGCCCAAGCTCCCCTCTGCCAATCAGTCTCAATCTAGGGAGTGTGAGCCAATCAGTAAGGCCTGCAAGTACCGTGCCAACCAGAGAGGGTATATAGGCCAGAAATTTGGCCTCCAGCACTTATCCATTGGCTGTTTAGAAGAATCACCCTGCAAGCCTTCAAACCCTCATGGTATGAAAGAGGCCATCTTGTTTAAAGATCTTATTTTCAGAAAGCGTGGAAGCACAGAGATGAATTAGTAACAGCTGATCATTTTCATTTCCACTATAAGCATGTGTGAAATAAGCTACTGAAGCAATTAAGCTTATTGAACATATAACAAATTACTGCACAAACTGGTTTAGAGCATGTATCTTATTATATATTATATTAAAAGAGAGA
Source organism: Terrapene triunguis (assembly GCF_002925995.2). Lineage (NCBI taxonomy): Eukaryota > Metazoa > Chordata > Testudines > Emydidae > Terrapene > Terrapene triunguis. Next base: position 582,541 of record NW_020664403.1, read on the forward strand.
AACCATATCAGTTCAAAAGGTGGCAGCAACCCCCTGTTAATATTACCTAACACTATTAATTAGAACCCTGTTAAGTCCAAATCAAGGAAATATCAAGTTAGGGGAAGTCTTCAATATTCAGTGCAAATATCACACAGAATGCTAATAAGGACACACAACAGAAACTTCATTTGTTCCTCCAGAACATACCCCCCAATCCACTGCACACCCAGCATGCAGCTAATTCATGGTGTAAAGCAAAACCTTATCTCTAACCTCAGCAAAAACTCTCTTATTAGTTTGTTTGATAAAAAATATGGAATCACAGTTAAGGTTTTGTGTTATATGCATCAGCACATTGTAAGCATACCATGCATCTATTTTCTTCCAAAATTGAAAATAGCAGTATCCCATAGTTAAATCATTAACAGTAGCTTCAGAAAGGCTACCTCCCCCTTGCTCTAGGAATGCCAGCTTGAATCTAGATCAGTATCATCCTTACATATTTTTGACAGGACTTCAGTCACCTGAAATTAATTTTTTTTTCCATTAGTTATACAATCAAGTGTTATTAAGAGCCAGTGTTTGTGATATGTCTATATTGATGGCACATACTCTGCACTGACCAAAAGTCCTTTATTAGTTGTAGAGCCTCTAGGATGTGGTGAGCTCTCAGTATCAGCAGGTCATCCAGAGTGAAGTTGACTTTGTTTTCTTTATTCCCTACCTAGATACCTAATTCTGTCTGAGCACTGGGGTTAAAATGCAGCAATTAGAATGAAAATCTTGGGAAAATGGGCTACTCTACTATGTTATAATAGATTCTTGACAGGTGCAAAGCTCTGATAAAGAACCATTTGCAAGTCAAGTGATCTTGAACATTTCTGAGTCTACTCTGTCTTAGCAAAGAGAGCCTTTAGTGGCACTAGAACAACTGAGATGAGGCATGGAGGTGGCACCTCTAATTGCTTCTTAATTTAGTTAAATACTTCTAGGGAACACTCATTCCAAAAAGAGATGCAGAGTCTACTGAGAGATTACATTTTCTATACTAATTTCCACAGTAGATTCTATTAAAATATCCTCTTAGCTTGAAGCACAAATAGCCAATACATGTACACTGGTTTCTATTTTAAGTTCAATTTTTGAACAAAATATACAAGATGTAGAGATAAACTGACTGTATATGGTGCAGAATTAAACAGCAACTCTCAGAGATAGACTAGACATACTGGGTAGTCATATAGATTCAGATAGAATATGCAGTCTTGCTTTTACACCTCCAGCCACCAGACATGGCTAACTATCTTCCCTCAGCCCACAGTATTATATATGTAGTATGCTCTTAAAATGGACAGTTCAGAGCAATTGCACCTGTATTCCCCCACCATGATCCAGCAGGGGAACCCACTTTTAGAAGAACAACAAAGATTAGCCCTTGGCATGTTCTAACAACAAATATGGCATCTCTAGAAGCAAGCAACATCAAGTGGATCACAGAATGGCTTCTGAATACTCTAAAGCAGAGTTTGGGAGAAGACCCCATCCCCAGGAGATGTTTGAGATAAGAAGGGGTGGAGGTAACAGCCTTTTAAACTTCCTCAAAAGGGGTGAAGAGAATGAAGTTGTGCCATATGGACTGTTGTAATAATTGAGCCAACAAATTTACCCTAATTGTGAGCTGAATTGTGAAAAGTGAGAAAAAGCTCACAGAGTTTCGCAATAATGTATAACAAGAAATGTTGGTGGGAAAAAATGCACAAGGAATGCAGAAAGACTGAATTAATCCATACAAAAAGACCTATTGATATAATTCAAAGTTGGTGGTAATATCATACTATTAGACAAGAGAAGTGTGGGACTGGAAATTAATAACTCAATATTCATAGGTTAAAATTAAGCCTTATTTGGAGAACAACATAATGGGGTGATAGGTTGTTCCACTCATCACCCCCTTTTGGGTCCCCAAAGGAAAAGACTATGGCAGGGAGATTCAAGCTGTCTGACAACTGTTGGCTGGGAGATGGGTAGACCAGAAGGAGTCAACTTCACCGTCATGGCTGTCACCCTCACTGGATCCTGGGAACACAGGATCCACCATGACATCTTTGTCACCTTGATCCTGAAAGATGTCCTGACCAGACCAGACCAGAGAAAGGGATCCAGATGGCACCACCTTCACTGATTTTGGATAAACCAAATGGGATGGGAGACTTTTATTCTTCTTGTCATGCCCCACCCCCAATGTGTCCTTTTCCTTTCCCATCTGATTTCTTCTTTTTTCCTGCTCTCTTCCCTTTTACCTTCTGTTTAAAGAAAGTCTGGCTTAGCTAGCTAAGACTATTTATTTTGCAACATTGCTGTAAGCCTATAACAATAAGCAATGCCATAAATGGTCCGATGCTAGTACAAGTTTTTCAGGTCTCGGAGTGGTGGTTAAGACCACTGGCTATGCCTATGTTTCTTCAACAGTAAGCGTGCAAATAAAAGTCAGCACTAGACACAGAACCTGCATTTTCTATCTTCATTCTTTTCCCTCCCCATTTGTGAGCATATGTCTTGTCTTCTAGGAAACGGGATCAGACTTTAACAACAGCTCCAGCCCATCTCAACTAACTTTTTCTCTTTTTGCCCCCGAAAGGACAGTTACCACCATCTTTAATATACATACATAAATACATACACCACACACACACACACACACACACATATAAATAAAAGAGGCTGTACATGCGTGGGTGGGAGGTGATGGTCCTTGGGCCCTTCTAAAGACTTTCTACAACTAAAGGAAAAGGGAATAAGTGACAGTGTTGAAATGAAAGTCTTACTTAAAACTTTACATTTCAAAGGCTTTAACTGTTTCTTTTCTTTTTCTGTACCTGTAATAAAATGTTAAAAGGATTTTCATTTGTGTTTGTGCCATGGGACTAAGCAGGCTGAGGTCTCTATGTTCCAGAACACTGAATCTTGTTTAAAACAGTTAATGTTGTACAGTTAATCGGTCACATTAACACCTTTGACTCTCTTGGAGCATTTATTTATTTAAAATTAAGAATATAGGACCCATTAGTAGAGCTGGCCAAAACTCATAATTTCAAGTTCAAGGGAAATTTTGACATTTTGAAATTTCTGATTTGGAACAAAACAAATATTTCCTAAATTTCCCACAAACTGTAAATTACAAAGGATGTTGATTTTTGAAAATTTTCATTTCAAAATTTCAATAATTAGGTTCAGATTTCCAAATTTCATTTTGCAATTTTGAATTTTGTTTCAGAAGTTCAAATTTTTGTTTTTAATTGTGTGACTTCTTTCATTTTTACAGAAGAACATAAGAATGGCCCTACTGGGTCAGACCAAAGATCCATCTAGCCCGGTATCCAGTCTTCTGACAGTGGCCAGTGCCAGATGCCCCAATGGGAATGAACAGAACAGGGAATCATCAAGTGATACATCCCCTGTCGCTCATTCCCACCTTTTGGCAAACAGAGGCTAGGGACACCATTCCTGCCCATCCTGGCTAATAGCCACTGATGGACCTATCCTCCATGAATTTATCTAGTTCTTTTTTGAACCTTGTTATGATTTTGGCCTTCACAACATCCTCTAACAAGGAGTTCCACAGTTTGACTGTGTGTTGCGTGAAGAAATACTTCCTTTTATTTGTTTTAAACCTGCTGCCTATTAATTTCATTTAGTGACATCTAGTTCTTGTGTTATGAGAAGTTGTAAACAACACTTCCTTATCTACTCTCTCTACACCAGTCATGATTTGATAGACCTCAATCAAATCTCCCCTTAGCTGTCTATTTTCCAAGCAGAAAAGTCCCAGTCTTATTAATCTCTCCTCATACGGAAGCCGTTCCATACCCTTAATCATTTTTGTTGCCCTTTTCTGAACCTTTTCCAATTCCAATATATCTTTTTTGAGATGGGGCAACCACATCTGCACACAGTATTCAAGATGTGGGCATACCATGGATTTATATAGAGGCAACATGATATTTTCTGTCCTATTATCTATCCCTTTCTTAATTATTCCCAGCATTCTGTTCGCTTTAATTGCTGCTGCACTTTGAGTGGATGTTTTCAGAGAACTATCCACAATGACTCCCAGATCTCTTTCTTGAGTGGTAACAGCTAATTTAGACCCCATCATTTTTTATGTATAGTTGGGATTATGCTTTCCAATGTGCATTAATTTGCATTTATCAACATTAAATTTCAGCTGCCACTTTGTTGCCCAGTCACCCAGTTTTGAAAGATTCTTTTATACCTCTTTGCAGTCTACCTGGGTCTTAACTATCTTTAGTAATTTTGTATCATCTGCAAATTTTGCCACCTCACTGTTTACCCCTTTTCCCAGATAATTTATGAATATGTTGAATAGGACTGGTCCCAGAACGGACCCCTGGGGGACACCACTATTCACTGCTCTCCATTCTGAAAACTGACCATTTATACCTACCCTTTGTTTCCTATCTTTTAACCAGTTACCAATCCATGAGAGCACCTTCTCTCTTATCCTGTGGGAGCCTACTTTGCTTAAGAGCCTTCGGCGAGGGACCTTGTCAAAGGCTTTCTGAAAATCTAAGTTCACTATATCCACTGGATCCCCTTGGATCACATGCCTGTTAACCCCCTCAAAGAATTCTGGAAGATTTTTATATCATTTTTACATTATTCCTTGACACTAATAGCAGTATTGTTTTCTTGTCATGAAACAGTTTGACATCTTGACACAAAGTGTTTCATTACACCACAAACAAGAGACATTTTGCTCTAGAAAAAGATTATAAAAACAAAAAACAGATGGACTGAAATCAATGACAAGTTCCCTTTCATTTGAGCAGAATTAGGACTTAGCCCCAAGGATTTTTGCTGCTGCTCGTAAAGGTTTTTAACATTTCCTCTAGAAGAGAGAGCACGTCATTTCACCCTAATTTCCTCTTCTTGCAAAAATGCTGCCTGCTCACTATCTATGACACTTCAGTAGGCAAGAGGTTGTTTCAAAAACAAAACACTAATATTTTTTGCTACCTAGATGCCAATGTGTATATATAAATAAAATAACAGACACAGTTAATTTGGTAATCTTGATTTTGAATATTTACTAGTGGCAGGGAGTTTGAATGACCCTTAGTTGTTTGTTAAAAAAAATCTGCAGATTGTTTCTTCACATGTCCTGCAAATCTGTTCGTAATCATTTGGACAGGTCATTGGTTCTTACCTTTGAAGCTGTCTAGAAAGATTGTTGACAATGTTCAGCTTTTTTTCCACCATCAGTAGACTCTGGGTAATTCAAATTCATTTGGGAAGCATGTCGTTCCAAACTGTAGAGAAGTGTACAAGATGTCAACATATTTTGAAACTGTAGCGATACCAGTGAAAGTTGTTCGTATGTTTATTAACAGAACACTATTTTCTTCCTATAATACGAAAGAAAAAAGCAGCTATATTGCCACTGATTTTTTTCCACACAATTGGCAGTATCCCTGTCTCCAATAACGTAACTACTATGCACTTTATATTCTTTTTTAAACCACTCATACAACATAATAGGAGTCTGATACCAACTACATTTTGGGTGATGAGATTTGCAAAGTGAAAAAACAGAGGCAGGAGGGAGAAAGAGTTGTCTTTCTCCTCTGTCTGGTCCATCTCTCTCCCATCTTATCCCTCCACCTATTCTATATTTCCTCTTCCCTCCTTGATTCTCATCTCCCCTGCTTCCTACCCCTCTCCCCGCCAAATTTTCTGTCACACATTCTCTTCCCAGAAACAGGCTCCTGTACCCCTTCTCTATTTCTTGCTCCAGTTTGGCACAAGAGAGATAAAATGGCACATAGGGCCAACCCAGATTAGATTGGTAGCCCCCTGCAGAGGACAATGGTATTGCTCAGGGCCTGTAAGTCTTGTTACTTGCCAGAGATAAAGCAACTCTTTGAATCATGGGGAATGGATTCTTGTAGAAGAGTTGTTGGGTTGCTCACTGCACAATTCTATTTTTCCAATTTAACCGAATTCCGCATACTCAATCCCAGTTGCCTTTCACTGCCTTTGACTCGCTCCTCAAAACCTTCCCTCCTCCTGACTCCACTTCTCTCTCTGCACAGGATCTCACTGAGAAGACAAAATACAAGGTGACCTTTTCCCTCCCCTTAGCTTGGTGCTGAGACCATTGTCTATCATGCTACCTAACATTTTCTCATTGTTTGCTTGTACTTTCTCATCCACCTGTATCCATTTGTTCTTTCCTGTAAACTCTTTGGGACAGGGACAGTCTTTTGTTCTGTTTGTGCAGCACCTAGCACAATGGGATCCTGGTAAATGTCTAGAGCTCCTACACACTATGGTAATACAAATAAAATAAATAATATAACAAACAACAAACACAACTGGTAACATGCCTAAATTGGTGGCCTTCATGTGTAATGTGTTCAGTCTGCTGTTGCTTTCACTAGGCCAGGTGACTGGTGGCTGTTCATTGTGGCTAGTCTACTGGGGTTTGCAAAAACTGGGACCAAATACTGAAAAAAAGGAAGATCCAGAAACACGGTCACTTATCAATTTTAGTCTTTGAGTATCTGGAATTACGGTGTTTTAAACCCAGATTTTCAAAAGTGACTACATTAAAAGGTACATGCATCCTGCACTTGACATATGCACATAAATGAAGGTGTACACAATCCTGACTTGCACACACATTAACTAATGAATGCATGCAGACTGAGCACATGCACAAGCGCATGCTTGAAAATGTAGGCCTTAATTTAAAGGTAGGCTTGGAAGGATTAGGTTTTTATCTATAAATGTTGGTATACATTGATTTCACAACACACAAACTGATGAAAAATATATTTCCATCAATAATGATAGAAATTTACAAATAGGCAAATAAGAAAAATGCTGCTTGAGAACTTAAATAGCATTTGATTTAAAGATATTTACTTTGTATATTTTGATATATGATGTTGACAATTTATGTTTTAACAGCTACAAAGCTTTACCTTTTTGAATCTCAGTATCTACTGTCATTAAATAATTGTCTGATCATCATAGTTTCCCAAAACATTGAAAAATTTAATTGGAAAAAAAAATGAAAAAAAAAACGCATAAAAATAAACATTGATATTCCAGTTAACATTATTTTTTAAAAGGTCACATTCTGCCAAGTCTATCTATAGGCCAACTAACACTGGATTCTGGATATTCATATTAAACGAGTATACAATCAAGTAGTATTGTCAAGTGATTAGTACAGTTGAACATGCCAGGACTACTGAGCAGTATTCTTGTCTCTTATGTACTTTCAGACAAATCAGTTAACCTGCTCAAGACTCAATTTACCTGACTGTAAAATGTGAATACTGAACATCTCTCAGCGGTGTTGTGATAATTAATGTTTTCCAAATTATTTGTGATTCCCCAGGTGCCACCTATAACTGCAAAGAGTTATTCATTATCTAATCATATTAGATAGCCATTGTAACATATTGAAAGTGCATATATTTGGAGAAATTTACTAAAAGAACAATTTAAAAGATCAACAATGCTCGTGCCTTCTTACACAAAGGCTACTACATAATTTTCAAGAATAATGTACCTTGCATTTTTATATCTCTGATCTGCCCAGCTCAGCTGAAACTGCTGTTCAATATTCTAACAAAGCAATTTCATCTCCCAGAGCAAATGCACATTTTCAAGGAATTGGAGGGACCCCCTCCCCCTCCCAACACATAGTTGTATTGAAAGATTGCTTAACATTGCACAGTAAGATGTTAAAAAATGCAGGGTCACTTCACCAGTTTTATTTTCAGTGAAGTGTTGAGTTATCTACAAATGTTGAGGAAAGAAAATTTTCTATACCAGAAAATTACTTTTTCCTATAATGTATCTGTCGAAATCTACCAGTTGGTTTGATAGAATTTTGCTGAGTTTGTGAAAAAGGGCAACCCTCTGAGAACTTCTTAGAGATTTGTTGAATTTCATGTATTATATCTACAGTCAAACCTGAAAAATGTGTTTACTTCCAAACATAAACCTTTCAGTGACATTGGATTTGTCTGTTACAGTCTGTAAAAAAGCCACTAATCAGATGTGTTCTCAATGTATGCTGAATGTTGCACAACTCTGACAGAGAACAGACATTTTTTGCCGAAGCTGGTTACCACAAGTTTTTCAGTTCTAAATACTGTAAAAAATATTTTTTGGATATCTTTACTTGCAGAGCTCTAATTGCCAATATAACTTGACTTTGATGTGATGGAAAAGTTGTAATTTCAGAACCTACAAAACCAAGGCAAAGACAGAAGAGGTGGGGTATTGTCCTGCTTTTGCTGCCTTATTTAGAAGTATGGTTATTTTTCTCACCCCTGGTGAAATCGGAAGGCAGGTTTTCATTGTCAGAAAACTGTCATGTAACCACAAGAGGCTGTTATACTGAAAAATAAAACAGAGAAATATTTGCCAAATGGTTAACAACCTCTTGTGAAAAATTCCGGGTAACAATGTAAATTGTTACAATGTAAAAAAAGGTACGACACTGGCATTTCAACGAAGTGGAAATGGTGAAATTTTGTCCTGGATTAAATTTGTGAATATTTGGAAGATGTGCAGAATAAAAATGGCCAGCAAAAAGTATAGGTTTAATCCAGCAAGTTGCTCAACACATGTGAGGCCTGCCAATCACATATTCAGTTTTCTAGGAAGCGGCCAATTTGTACCTGCAGATTTGCAAGGATAAATGTAAAAAGCTCTTTTAAAAAAAATATCCTAAAATATAATGCTGACATAATAGTAATGATGATCTCAGTGGACATCATAGGCATAGAAGAAGTACAAGAAAAAATTATACGAACATACAAGAGAGAAAAACTGATCAATAAAAAGTAGAGTTGAAAAGGGAATGAAATTAACGAACAACAAAGTTAGCCAGTAGGATCTATGCTGTGAGACAGTTTTTATATTTTTTTGTAAAATGCTCTTTTATCAAATCACAGAAAATCAGTTTTTTAGACTTGCCTTAGAGTATCAGAAAAAGATTAAGTTAATGGAAGGGAAGGTTACTCACTTAGCACAGTAACTGGAGTTCTTTGAGATATTTTTCCCTATGAGTTCTTCACTTCAGGCACACATACTCTGCATGTACCTTTGACTGGACACTTTTGGTAGTAGTGCCCATTCACTTTGCACATACAACTTCGCTAGCCTCATGCCCCACACCAAAAGCATACAAGACAGTTTTGAATGAACCATCCTCAGCTCCTTCTTTACCACAAAGTCCTGGCAAGACAAGATTCTGAAGCAGAGGAGGAGAAGGGTGAGTATTGTGATAGATATTTTGAAGAACTCTAATTACTGTACAAGGTAAGTAACCACTCCTTCTTCAAGTAATGTCCCTATGGGCACTCCACTTTAGGTGATTCACAAGCAGTTCTTCCTACAGGAGGTGGGTGCTTATGAGCTCAGTATAAGACTGATGAAAAACGACAGGTTCAAAGGCAACATCTGCATTGGAAGTATGAACCAGAACATAGTGCTTCTAAAAGGTGTAAACTGAAGCCCATGTGGCAGCTGTATAGATTTCTGCTTCCCTTCAACTCTCTCTGCAAAGAAAGAAACAAACTACCTGGAGGAAGCTCTAAGGCAGTGGTGGGTAACCTTCAGGGACATGCTGGCTGCCGCTTCCCACAGCTCCCATTGACCGGGAGCAGTGGGTGGCCATGCCTGAGGATGGTCAATGTAAACAAACTGTCTCGTGGCCCACCAGTGGATTATCCTGATGGGCCACGTGCGGGCCACAGGTTGCCCACCACTGCTCTAAGGGGTTTGGGTTCTTTCTAGATAGGAAGCCAAAGCTCTAGTGTCTAAAGTGTGAAGAGAGGATTCCTCCCTGGAGTGGGGAGGTTTAGGGTTAAAAAATATAACAAACAAAACAAAACAAAAAAACGTAAATGCCCTGATTAATATGCAAATCTGCAGTTACTTTAGTTCAGGAGTACTCAATAGGCAGACTGAGGACCAAATCCAGATTGCCAGATGCTTTTGAATGGACCATGAAATCTTGTTACTTATTATAATTATTGTTATTACAGTGTGAAAATGTTTCTCTTGAGTCTGGACCTTGATTACACCTTGACCAAGAAATTTGGACCTTGACAAAAAAATAATTGACTACCCCTACTTTATTAAAAGTAGGATCTTTAGTGGTCTAAGGCCAGGTCTACACTACCGCGGTAGTTCGAAGGCTGGCAATCGAACTTCCGGGTTCGATTTATCGCGTCTGGTCTGGACGCGATAAGTCGAACCAGGAAGTGCTCGCCGTCGACTGCGGTACTCCACCTCAGCGAGAGGAGTACCGTGGAGTCGACGGGGGAGCCTGCCTGCCGAGTGTGGACCGCGTCTGAATCGCGGTAAATTCGAACTAAGGTATGTTGACTTCAGCTACGTTATTCACGTAGCTGAAGTTGCGTACCTTAGATCGAATTGGGGTGTTAGTGTAGACCAGGCCTAAGTGATACCTTTTCCCAGTAGAAGACAGTATGAGGGGCAGGTGGGAGAAACCAGTCATTAAGACCCCAACCTTGCTGTCCTCCTAGTTGAAATGACTGCCACTAAAAAGGCAGGTTTCACAGACAAATGTAGCAGGAAACATTTGGCTAATGGCTCAAAGAGGTTTCACAAGGGACTTGAAGACAAAGTTCAGATCTCATGCAGCGGTGTGTTCTCTGACATCTGGGAAAGCCCTTAATAAATGAATAGGTAGTAGGGTGAGCAAATACCAAAAATCCTTCCGGGGGAGTGGGGATGGGTAGAAATAGCAGCTAAGTTCACTTTAATGGAACTCAGAGACAGATCCAAGTTATTTAAGGCAAAAAGGTAGTCCAAGATATATGATAGAGGAGAGTTGAGAGGGGAGAAGCCCTGCTGTGTGCACCTGTGGTGCAATCTCTTCCACTTCTATAGGCTTGGCTTTTTTCTAGATGACGACTTTCTGCTGTTCGGTACTACTTCCTGCACTTCGTTTGAGCAGTCCATTTTTATCCCTGAGAGCCAATGGCAGTGCAGTGAGTTTGGGATGAAGAACCTTCCCTGAGTCTTGGGTCAGTAGGTTGGCTATCGGTGTTAGATTAAATGATGTGTGGGATGAAAGGCAAGCTAGATATGGGAACCAGACTTGTTTTGGCCAGGCTGGTGCTATTAAAAGGGCACTGGTTTTGCCTTGTCTGATTTTTGCCTTGTCAGGGTTTTGAAGAATAATGGAACTGGCGAACAGCAATAAACTTTCTTGATAAAATAAAAATATTTATTAATAAGCATGCATTTAAAAAGTACAGCATTAACCCATTGCCATGCAGGACAGCTACCATTACCACACCAGAACAGCAGTAACAACAGAATCTTAAAGAAAAATAAACCAACAAAACCCAAAGTGCATGAACAAGTGCAAACAGTGAAATCATGTACAAGATAGAACTCCCCTGCATGTCCCCTGAACCCCCATTCTCCTTTCCCTTCTTTCCCCATTTGCCATGCATTTGGAGCCTGGGGAGGGGCACAGAGATAGCCATGGGGGAGTGGGGAGCAATATGGAGGACTGCATGGAAGTTGCTACTTCCAAAGCATCCATTTCTACCAATCATCTTCACACTCCTTACTTAATTCTTCACATTGTCTCTTTCACAAAGTCTTTTGGCAATGGGTAATTTTGTACTCTGTTTTGATAAGGGGAACATATTGGCATGACTGACTCCCCTGTCCCCCTCCCCAGCCAAAAAAAAGTTAGGGAGATGTTAATGCAAATGCAAAAAGTAATAGGCCATTGTGTCTATCCATCGCTCTAAAATAAGTTAAGAATCTGCCATTAAAATAGTAGATTATTTTGTTTGGTTCCTACCTATCACTCTTCACCATTCTACTACTGCAGGCTTGGCAAATCCATTTGCACCCAGAGTCAGTTTTCCCCCCAACAAAATATATAATCTTGTTAGAAAGAAGTGTAAAATTCTGAAACATGACAAAAATAACCAAACTTTTACTGTCTAATAACCATTTATTAATTTCTCTGAGTCTAATAAGGATGGTATTAAACCAGCCAATCTGGTGTCCTTTATAACAATGACGGTAAAAAATTGAAAATGTCATTGCTGACCTTACTTATTACCTGGTATTTCATATCAGTTGGCATGGAACTTGCAATTGCATTTTAACATGCTGTGTTACTGCAAGATTGATTTATGCTCATTCTTATTCACTCAGTTTTTTGTAAACTAATACTTACATGTTGATCATTGCCTAAAGCAAATATTTTAGATAATGTTATACCTGGTATTAAAAAACTAACATAGCAAGACAAGTGCATAACAAGATCTGATGGCTATAGCTGAAGAAAGCAAATATTAAACTGGAAATAAAATGAAAATAGTTAACAGTGAAGCTAATTGCCCACTGGCACAGGTCACCAAAGAACATGATAAAATCTCCATCACTTGGAGTTTTGACATCAGGATGTCCTTCTGAAAGATTAGCCCAATAACCTAATGTTGAGCTAGAGCTTAAACACACAGATACAATTCCACTATGTGAAAGTATATGCCCTGAGTGGTCCGATTAATTGATCCTAATGGCCCCAACTGACCTTAAAAACCTATTAATTCTGTGCATTTGTAGTGTTTCCAATATGAGCCCAGATATAGGTGCTATTTTGAGTTTTTTTCCACAACAAAAAAGAATTCAAACACAGGCTACTTTAAAAGCCTTGAGAAAGTCACAGTTCATTTTCAATTTGATAGAGCAATAACATTAACAGAACATGAGTTTCTGCTTCAATAATGGTCTGTAATAGCTTCAAAAATAAAGGTCTCAGTTTAGCCTTTGCATTTGTGTGTTAGCAGTGTAGGCCATTGTGGAGCATCAACTCACATATTAACATTATTATCACTTACTTATGTGAAATGGATTAGGAGACAGATGGCTGAACTTCTAGCCCCTAAATAAAATTAAGAAAATTTATATTTGAAAGCTCAGTATGCAGTATTTGTAAAACACTATAGGCCAAATTCTTTTCTCACTTATATATATGTAACTCAGATTAAAGTCAGTGGGAGTTAACTAGGGCAGAATTTAACTCAGTAGCTGTTTTCTATATGAAACAGAATATAGTATATTAGTAGTAATGCATCATACAACATCATGTATCAGATAAAATGCACCACTCATTAGAAATAAATTCATTGTAGACCATGTCCCAAGATTAACATCTCCTGATTTGAGTTAAGAGTTTATGTGCATCTCAGCTTCATCTCAATTTATATTCCACAGATGCCTCACATTTCTTTCTGCAAGTAGGCTCTACAAGCTACTTAATTATATGCTTAATTTAAGCATGTGAGTAATTCTACTAACTTCAACGAGACTGCTCACATGCTTAAGTGCATTTCTAGACCAGAGCATTCTGTAGTAACAGAACATCATTTGTTGACATGCAATTTCACTGACAAGATGTTGTAAGTATAAGAAACAATGACAGCAGTCAATGGAACAAAATATTGTCACAAGCAAGTTGTCTCCTGCTGCCACACCCAATCAGATTTTCAAAAGATGGCCTCTCTATTCTCCTTCCCCCATCTACATTAGCCTTCTTTCATTCTAAAGAAAACTTCCACCATTGCTAACACTGGTGAAGGTAGTCCACTAGTTGCCATGCTGGAAGCATTAGTGTAGACGGGGGCACGAGCAGCTGTTGGTGTTTGTACCACTGTGTGGCATAAGCCAGTTTGGAGCATGTTAAGGTGACTTGGTATTTAAAGCAGTTGCCGCTGTGTCAAGACTTACACTGTACATGAACGAATGAAATGCAGTGATCTCATATAGCAGCAGCAAATTATTGCTATTTTACAAGAATGCATAGTGACCATTATATATTTAAAAAATACGTCATGAAAATAATCAGACACCAATAGTACAACGTAAGCATTAAATAAGAAACATTATTGTTGTTCCTTCTGGCCTTAAAATCTGAGTGCACCAAGCATAATGCATGCAGGGTCAGAGTTAAGGTGCTTGTAGTAATCCCCTTCACCAAGAGATTCCTGGGTTTTGTCTGTTTAAACCACAACTTTAATATGCTGATAATGTTGGGTTTATGTTGTTCTTGTTTTTGTTGTATTTAATAGTTTTATGTATTACATTCTATGGTATAGAATATTGTGATTTCTCTTGTGGTCAAGGAGAAATCAAATATAATAGCAGATTTCTTTCAGTTTCTGGTAAGAAGAACTCAGCATTGTCTTTTTATCAAGACTAGACTTTTAAAGAGAACATTTATTGGCTCCTATTGAAATAAAAAGGCTGAATATTTTCATTTCAGCATAGATTCATAGATTCTAGGACTGGAAGGGACCTCGAGAGGTCATCGAGTCCAGTCCCCTGCCCGCATGGCAGGACCAAATACTGTCTAGACCATCCCTGATAGACATTTATCTAACCTACTCTTAAATATCTCCAGAGATGGAGATTCCACAACCTCCGTAGGCAATTTATTCCAGTGTTTAACCACCCTGACAGTTAGGAACTTTTTCCTAATGTCCAACCTAGACCTCCCTTGCTGCAGTTTAAGCCCATTGCTTCTTGTTCTATCCTCAGAGGCTAAGGTGAACAAGTTTTCTCCCTCCTCCTGATGACACCCTTTTACATACAACTGTATTTCAAGGGGTTTGAATATTGTAAAATATACACAGCATTAAAATAGTCATATTTAATGGGGAAATATTTTTATGTTTGAATCTTGATTTATATAATGTATTTTTAAATTTTAATCTCTCTGCCAATGGTCTTACTCTTTATCAGGTACAGAATTAATTTAGCCAGTAGCACGTGTTCACGTGAGCTATAATTTTGAAGCCAAGACCTCTCCTGCATCCCAACCTCCTGCCCCAGCCCAGTGAAAGTGAGTCGGGGGGGGGAGGGAGAGTGAGCCACTGAGGAAGGGAGGAATGGAGAGAGCATGGGTGGGGCCTCAGAAGGGATGAGGCCTCATGGAAGGGGCGGGGAAGGCGTTTTCGGTTTTGTGCGATTAGAAAGTTGGCAAACCTAGCCATCACACTGGCATTAATATGTAATTTACTCATGTAAATATGTCTGATAGTTTTTTAAAGGAAAAAAGGAACTCTTGGTTTATCTTAAAGCTAAAAATCAATAGATAGTTTTATTGGGGAATCCAAGCCAGTCCACAAGAACAAGAGTACAGAACTACCAATACAGTCACGTAGTTTCATTATAGCTCCACCCAGTTCCATGAGAGGACTGTCTGAAAGTAAAACTTAGTTTTTTAAAAGGGTTTTGTTATGAGGTAAGGGTCAGAAAACCAAACTCTGTTATTCAATAACCATTCTCCTTGAGGCCTTGTAAATGAGATATTGCATTCCACAGGGTGAACTCGTGAGTGGAAAAACACAGTCTCTCTTTCACACACACACACACACACACACACACACACACACACACACACACAC
>NW_020664403.1:598044-703445 GCF_002925995.2 Terrapene triunguis
ACACACACACACACACACACACACACACACACACACACACACACACAGAGAGAGAGACAGACAGACAGACAGACACAAAAAGACAGGCCTCCAACCATAAAGTGCATATCTGTGAAAATAAAAAGTCTAAGGCAGACATAATCTTCTCTGGTTTTAACAATCTAGAACAGAATGAGGACTCTGAAAAACTACTGACAATTAAAATGCAAGTTGAATTTACAATTGTAATAAAATTAGAAAGACGGGAATTAAGCCCTAGCAATGAGAATCCAGCATTTTAAATAATAAGCCTAGAAAGATTTGCTTAATCAAATGCCACACTGACACTGCTAATATAAATCCTATTGCCCAACTGCCTTATTAAACCTCAGATTTAAAGGAGAAAAGTTAGAGGATCAAAGTGGATGAAATGTTAAGAGCTGAAATTATCTACATATTATCGGAAGCTGTGGGTGTCAAATTCTAACAATTCTCAAGTATACCAATGACATTTTATTTGATGGAGTTGCAAAGTCCAGTTTCCACTTCTGCTTTTCCAAAGTGCTGGTAATGCTTGCTCAATTTAAAAGACTAAACCTTCCTCACTGCTGTTTTTAGCTGTCCTCTCCTTTCTGCTGCCAAATAAAAGGAATTCATTTTTCTCAATCTAAATTACATTTACTCATTAATATTGCCACCTCAAATGTCTCTTCCCATTAATTCCCCCTTCCTATTCTAATTCCGCTTTATTTCCCTCTTGTTTTTAGTCCCCCAGGATCTTCCTCACATCATCCAGTCTTTTACGAGATCTACCTTCCTTGGTCCTTTTTCTATCATTTCATCCAGTCTCTCAAATCTTGCTGCATTCACAGCTGCCATTGTCAGATGTTCCATTACATCTTGTACCTTCAACCAATCCATAACTGTGGACACTTTGGACCATTCCATTCTCTTGGCTCACCTGCACATATTTCCAATGCCCTCTTGTAATGTTTCTACTCCTTCCTATTAAATGGCTCTCATTGTCTGACAGTACAGTAGAACCTCAGAGTTATGAACACCAGAGTTATGAACTGACCAGTCAATCACACACTTCATTTGGAACCGGAAGTATGCAATCAGGCAGCACCAGCAGCAGACACACACAAAAAAAAGGGGGGGGGGCAAACAGTGCAGTACTGTATTAAACTACCAAAAAAGGGTGAAAGCAGCATTTTTCTTTTGCATAGTAAAGATTCAAAACTGTATGAAGTTCAGTGTTCAGTTGTAAACTTTTGAAAGAACAACCATAACACTTTCTTCAGAGTTACAAACAACCTCCATTCCCAAGGTATTTGTAACTCTGAGGTACTACTGTACTTCCATCTCAGGAGACTGTGTGAGAAGACAGCAGAGGGTTGAAAACTGAACTATGTCAGCACTTGAAGTTAAAGGTAGAGACTGCTGTGGAATTCCTTATTTATCCACTGCTTCACACTGATTAATTTACACTGTACATATCTTCCAACATGTTCAATGACCGCTGCCTCTCAATTTTCTCTCAAGCCTTTGACTAAAATTTGTCCTCATATCCCTTCTGCTAAACATATCAAAGACAGAAATGCGTTTCTTAGGGCATGGCCACACTTGCAGTTGTAGAGCGCTGTGAGTTAAACCAGCCCTCGGAGATCTCAGTAGGGAAAGCGCTGCCATGTGTTCACACTGTCAGCTGCAAGTGCAGTGGCGTGGCCATATTTGCGGTACTTGCAGCGGCATTGGGAGTCGTGCATTATGGGAAGTTATCCCACAGAGCACCTCTTCCCATTCTGACACTGTGGCTTATGGGAAAGGGCCTGGGGGAGGGGGAGTGCAGGGCATTCTGGGTCCTGTCCAAATGCCCCGGGATGCATCGCTTCGCATCCCAACAATCCCTGTGCTTCCGTCCACATTTGGTGCCATCTTTCAACGTGTTTTGTACTGCACGCTCTGCCTTCCCTTTCGGTCTGTGGGAATGGATACTGAACTTGCGAGAATATGCTGATGGGTCTCGTCAGCACATCACAAATTGCAGTGGAATTACTCCTTTTGCTACAAACTGACAGCGAGGAGGCCGACGATGATGTCGATTCACATAATGCATATGACACGAGATTGCAGGTGGCATTCACAGACATGCTCACAACGGTGGAACATCGCTGTTGGGCTCGGGAAATAAGCACTGAGTGGTGGAATCACATCTTCATGCAAGTCTGGGATGATGAGCAGTGGCTGCAGAACTTTTGGATGAGAAAAGCCACTTTCATGGGACTGTGTGCTGAGCTCTCCCCCACCCTGAGGCGCAAGGAAACGAGATTGAGAGCTGCCCTGCCAGTGGAAAAGCGGGTGGATATTGCAATCTGGAAGCTGGCAACTCCAGACAGCTACCAATTGGTTGCTAACCAGTTTGGAGCGGAAAAGTCGACCGTTGGAATTGTGTTGATGCAAGTTTGCAGGGCCATTAATCTCATCCTGCTCAGAAGAACCGTGACTTTGGGTAACATGCGTGATATTGTGGCTGGCTTGGCACAAATGGGTTTCACAGTGCTCTACATCTGCAAGTGTAGCCATGCCCCAAGAATTCCATCTCTTCTGTCTCCTTGACTCAGACCTTTCATCCATCTCTGGTGCCTGCAGCCTTGATGTCATAGTTGTCCCTTAACTCTTCTACCCTTTTATTTTCTTTGTATGCACATCTGTCTTCCTGGAGGCCTAGGAATCAGTTATTTGCAGGCTGCTGAAACATACTGAATTTCTGTTTGGACTACTTTCACTCTCCCCACAAGGGGGCAATCTCCCTGAACAGCACAGCTGGAGGACTGTGCCTGGATTCTAAGACAGGAACAGTGTCTTTCCAAGGGGGCACAGAAATTAGCGGTAAATAATGAAGAGGACAGGTCCCTGACAGAGATGGATTGCGTGGAATGCTGGACACAAGCAAATAATGTGTGTTTTAAATACAGCTAAATGTAATGTTGTATATCTAGGAACAAAGAATGTATGCCATGCTTAGCACATGGGAGAGACTCTATCCTGAAAAGCAGTTCTGAAAAGGATTTGGGGTTGTCAGTAGGTAATCAGCTGAACATGAACTCCCAGTGCGACACAATGCCAAAATGGCTATGTGATCCTTGAATGTATGAATAGGGGAACCTTAAATATAGCCAGGGAGGTTGTATTATCTCTGTATTTGACGCTGGTGTGACTGCTGCCAGAATACTGCATCCAGTTCTGGTGTCCACAGTTCAAGAAGAAAAATTGAAGAGGTTCAGAGAAGAGCCATGAAAATGATGAAAGGATTGGAAAACGTGCCTAATAGTGATAGACTCAAGGAGGTCAATTTGCTTTGTAGTCTGTATATATTACATGGGAAACCAATATTTGAAAATGGGCTCTTCACTGTAGCAGAGAAAAGGTGTAACGATATTCACTGACTGGAAGTTGAAGCTAGACAGACTTGAAATAGAGCATATTTTTTTTAAAATTTGAGTCTAATCAACCACTTGAATAATTTACCAACAATCATGGCAGATTCTCTGTCACTGGCAATTTTTAAATGGAGAATTTTTAAATTCTTGAAAAGATACATTTTAGTTCAAACAGAAATTAATTTAGGGAAGTCCTATGGCTTCTGTTATATATGAGGTCAGACCAGACCACAGAGGTCTCTTCTGGTTTTAGAATCTATGAATAAATTTGATCAATAAGGAAGATTAAAGTTTAGGCTCTTGCTGGAACTTCTCCTTGGGAGTTTGACTGTTCATTGTTGACTGATATGCCTTAAGAAACATTGCCTTCTATACACAAAATTGGTAGAGAAGTGCACTAGTTCAACAGGAAAGTTGGGGGTGCAGGGATATGTTGATGTCAGGATCATTTATAACTCTTCTTCACATTATAATAAAAAGTTCATGAACATCACACATAAACATGTTTAGATGAAGATGGAGGGGAGTGACATACCAGCCTGATTAGTTAATAACTTGGGGAATGGATGAACAGACTGTAGATTGATGGGTATCACACAAGACCTATATAAGCATCTACACTTTTGTCAGATTTTATTGTAGGACAGAAGGGATCACAGTTTGTAATATTAAGATGAAAGTTCAAGAAGGATGCTGATAAATTTGAGAGGGTTCAGAGCCACGAGAATGATTAAAGGGTTAAAAACATGCCTTACAATGAGACTCAAAGAGTTGAATCCATTTTGCTTAAAAGAGAGAAAGTTAAGGCATGACTTGATATAGTCTATAAATAAGGCTGGGAGTTTGTCACAGAAATCATGGATTCTGTGACTTTCCGGAACCTCCGTGACTTCTGCAGCGGCTGGTGCAGCTGGCCTGGAGGCCACCTGAAGAGCTTGGCCAGCCCCTGGGCCAGCCACACCAGCCGCTGCTGGGGCAGTCTCGGGCCACCACCTCCCCTCCCCCTTATGAGCAGCAGCAGGAGTTTGGGTGGCCCCCAGGCCACCTCCTCACCCACGATTTAGTCAGGAGTATATAGTACAAGTTTGTGATCTGTCCATGACTTTTACTAAAAATACCCATGACTTAAAGATATCCTTATCTATAAGTATCTCCATTGGCAACTGTAGTGAGGCGGTGTGGCTCCCCGCCACCCCAGAGGGGGAAGAGCCCATCCGGAGGCCGGAGTGGGCGGAGCTAGGGAGCTCTGAGCCCGCCCCACAGAGGGTCAGGCGGCAACCCGGAAGTATAAAAGCTCACCCTCACAGCTCAGTCAGGCCCCAGCCGCCGGGGAGACCGGACGTCTCCAGCATAGCTCGTGACTGGGAAGACCCCATGGCCTAAGGCGGCCGCCAGGACTGGCCAGGCCTGCCCTGCGCCTGCTATCCGGAGGAGCCGCCGGACCTGCCCTGCGCCCGCTACCCGGAGGAGCCACTGGATCGGCCGATCAATCGCTGCCCTGACGAACCCATGGTCTTGGATCCCCCAGAGGCCGACACCACGACCCAGGTAGGCCCCGAGGGGGAGTGTGGAAGTAGCCCGGGGGCAGCTGGCCCCAGTCTGGCTGCAGCACTGCCAAAGCCTATGTCAGTGTGTTGCGGCCAGGATCCCCACTGACAGCAACGGGTCTTCTGCCGCTGCTAGGGCCCTGGGCTGGGATACAGTGGAGTGGGAAGGCCTGCGTCCCCCCTGCCACCCAACCCGTGGGTGGCAGTCTCCCCCGCTCCCAGGCCTTTTGAGGCTTGGGCCTACTATTGTTGCTCAGCCCTGACTGAGGGTCTGAGCTCCTGACTCAGCGTTTGTTGCCCCGCCCTGACCTAGGGCCTGAGCTAAACACTCTTGCTTGCTGCTCAGCCCTGACTGAGGGCCTGAGCTCCTGACACAGTCTTATTGCCCGCCCTGAGCAGGGCCAGGCTTACCATGTTCTTCCAGCTACAGCAAGAGCTGCCGAGGGAGACCCACGGCTGGACAAATTTCCCCAGCTCACCGGTGTGTAGTGAGCCGGTGTGGCTCCCTGCCACCCCGGAGAGGGTCGAGCACCGGCAAACTGTTGTACAGGAACAAATATTTAATAGCAGCCTCTTCAGTCTAGCAGAGGAAGTAACAACATGATCCAATGGCTGGAAATTGGCACATTTTTTTAAACATGAGAGTAATTAGCCATTGGAACAATTTACCAATGTTCATAGAGGATTCTTCATCATTGATAATTTGTAAGTCAAGACAGGATGTTTTTTTCTAAAAGATACATTATATTAATTATTTTGGGGGAAGTTCTGTATTTTGTGTTATACAGGGGGTCAAACTAGACAATCACAATGGTCCCGTCTGATCTATGAACCTATGAATTATGTAGTCCTTATCCATGTCGTTATTGTTCACACAAGTAGTTCCCGTAGACCACAATGGGACTACCAACTTGAGTAAGGATTACATATTCTGACCCAGTGTATGTAACCCAATTCTACTTCTATGCAGTCATGTTTTTTTACTCATCTGAAGCCTTTTCCTTCAGTGTTACTATATACTGCATTATAGAATCATAGAAATGTAGGGCTGGAAGGGACCTAGAGAAAACAATGAGTCAAGCCCCTCTGTGCTGAGGCAGCATGGAAACCTAGACCATCCCTGACAGGCATTTGTCCAACCTGTTCTTAAAAACCTCCAATGACAGGGATTCTGCAGCCTCCCTCGGAAGCCTATTCCAGAGTTTAAACTACACTTATAGTCAGTAAGTTTTTCCTAATATTTAATCTAACTCTCCTTTGGTACAGATTTAGACTTCTTGTCCTCCTTCAACGGACATGGAGAGCAATTGATCACTGTCCTCTTTATAAAATGGTTGAAGACTTATGTCCACCCTCAGTCACCTTTTTCTTAACAGTCTTCAGTTAAGACTAAACATAGCCAACACCAAAAAACTTCCCTCATAGGTCACGTTTTCTAAATTTTTAATATTCATTTTTTATCATTCTGGACATCTTTCCTAAAGAACAAGACAATACTTCAGCTGAGGCCTTACCACCGCAGAGAAGAGTGGGACAATTCCCTCCTGTGTTTTACATACAACACTCCTGTTACTACACTTCAGATAGATATTAGTCTTGGTTTTTTTGCAACTGCATCACATTCACTCATATTCAATTTGCAGTCCACTATAACCCAGAGATATTTTTCAAAAAGTACTACCACCTAGCCACTTACTCTCCATTGTGTAGTTATGTATTTGATTCTTCCTTCCTAAGTAAAGAGTACTTGTCTTTATTGGATTTCATCTTGTTGATTTTCCAATTTGTCAAGGTTGTTTTGAATTCTAATCCTATCCTGCAAAGTGCTTGCAACGTCCCCCCTACCTGCTCTAACCCCATTTTGGTGTCTTCTGCAAAATGTTATAAGCATACTATCCACTATTATCCAAGCCATTCATGAAAATTTTGACTACTACTGGACCCAGGACTGACCCCGGTAGGACCCCACTAAATACACCCCCAGTTTGACAGTGGTAACTACTCTTTGAGTATGGTCTTTCAACCAGTTGTGCACCCACTTATAGTAATTTCATTTAACCACGTCCCTAGTTTCCCTATGAGAATGTCATGTGGGACTGTCAAAAGCCTTACTAAGATATAATTTATTTATTGCTTTCCCCCATCCACTAAGACAGTAACCCTGTCAAAGAGGGAAATAAGGATGGTTTGGCACAATTTGTTTTTGAGAAATCCATGCTGGCTATTCCTTCTGACCCAATTATCCTTACGCTTACAATTCCATTATCTGTCGAGGTATCAACATTGATCTGACTGGTCTGTAATTCCCTGGGTCTTCTTTGTTATAATACAGTGCTTCAAGATTCAGATCCAACTTTATTTGTCTACTCGATACAGTCGTGTTATTAAGTCTTCCCAGAAACCCACTAAATGAAGGCATTCCAATTTGTTTTACTAGCTTTGTGGTTTCATGTCACACAGCAGTCTAAAAACAAAACAAAACAAAAAGTTATGTGCAACATGTAAAAGTGCTGTGTTCCTCCCCCTACGCATATTTAGACAATAATACGTAGTGTTACATTTCAGGGCAACTTCACCATATTTCGCCTCAGTGGTCCAGCAAGAGCACCCACTCTCAGGCTTCCAGCTCTCACCCTGTTGCCTTTCTGGCAACATTTCTCCCCCTCCTGATCAGGGTATTTCAAGGCTGCACAGATCCCTGCCTTCACTCTCTTATTCCCAGTTTGCCCAAGAACAACTGCTTGCTTTCTCTTCAGAGATGGTTAACAGGTGTAATTGCTACAGTTATAAGTTACCACACAGTTCCTTCCATGCAAGCTTATTTTATTGTAAGTGCTTTTTAAACTACAGATAAAACATAATAAAAACAGTAAAAGAACCTTCATGCAAGCTAATAAATTTACCAGGTTTCACCCCAACCCTAATGTAGATTCTGGCAGGAGCATCATCCAAATTCTCATCCAAGTAGGGTGATCATATGTCCCGCTTTGGCGGGGACAGTCCCTTTTTAAAGCCCTGTCCTAACTTTTTTTTGGCAAAAGTGGGCATTTGATCAGTTGGCAAGAGCAAATGGGACAAATGCCCACTTTTGTAAAAAAGTAGGATGCAGTGCAGAGGAAAGTGCCGGGGGGGGTGGAGGGGGGGAGACAAGCAGCAATGCCAGCCCCACGCAGGGGAGCAGGCAGGGCAAGTGGTGACTCCAGCCCTGAGCAGCAGGAAAGGCGGGGGGGGGGGGGGGCTTGGGCCAGCCCCACACAGGGGGCAGGCAGGGGGCTTTGACCGGCTCCACACAGTGTTCTGTTTTCCCTTGGATGTAGGGTGACCATATTTTCCAAGGGTATTCCTTGTGCTTACAAGTTCATCAGTTTCATCTCAGAACAAGCACCCAGGCTTAGGAGGCCTAAGTAGGCCCCGTCCTTCCAACCCTACCCTAAGGATTGGGGACCTCCATGGAACAGGGGTCTTGTCTGTTTGTTGGATTAGGAAAAAGCTGTGAGCCAAATTAAAAGCAGACTCTTTATCCAAAAACCCTTTACTTGTCTGTTGGTCCCTGGAGAATTGAGTTTTAACTAATACATGCATACTGCTCTTGCTGGGGGGAAGAAGGGAGGCGGAGGCCTCAAAAGGTAGCAAACAAAAACTACATGAACATCCCCTAGAAGAGAAGGTAATTACAATGCCACAATAACCACAAATGCAATGGCATTTTAATGCAATATACCCTCCAAATGCATTAAACCTAATTCAATACAGTTTAACTTAATTCTATAAAGTTCATTCAGGATATTGCAGGAAATTGTCAGTCTGTCACACTTAGGATTTACATACTAGATTTATCCCATGTCATACACTGTAATGGGGTTTCTATAATTTCACTGGCTATAACAAAGTTAGTGTACCCTAATCAGAGAGAATGAAACTCACCCAACTACATTAAGGTTGTGGGAGACTTCCCATAATGCTTAACTGGGTGGTTTCACTGCACAGAAGTGGGTGGGTGTCAAAGCTGGAGTCCAAAAGGACTCTACATAAGATGTGCATAACCCAAAAGCAGGGAAAGGGGTTGTGGATGGGCAAGGGATGCCACTGAGTCTATGATTGTGTGTCTCCAGTGGCCCACATTTCTCATGTGGGAGAATGCCCAGGAGCCACTTTTGTGAGTTTAGAGGCTGAAATAGCAGCTACAGAGGATCTATGGAATTGTACAACACCCAGCCTACCGGTTGGAGTGAATTCAGACCTCCCAACCCCCTTGTAGTTCAAATTTCACTCCAAGATGAGAAATAAAATACTAAACACCTCAAGGTTAACTGTATATATTTTCCTCAAATTTGACTGACTTACACTGCAAAAAAAAGACAATGATACTCTCTTCTGGGTTAATGTGTCCTTGGCAGGTAAGATATGAGCATCCATCTAAATCACATCTTGCTGATCTGGCTTTTATTTTTTCCCCTCCTTATTAGAATACAACTTTATTTTGAACAATATTGTCACATCCAGAGAATACAGTTAAATGTGTTCCTTGACACTTATATCTAAGAGACTTAAGACTGCACTGTCAGAGGCTCAAAAGTCATGAAATGCCAGAGTTAATGCTGCACATGCAACCTTAACTCTGCTCCCTTCTGAGTATCCATTACCATGCAGTTTTTAATTGCAAAGCCATGGAGTCAAATACACCTCTACCCCGATATAACACGAATTTGGATATAACGCGGTAAAGCAGTGCTCCGGGGGGGGGCGGGGCTGCGCACTGTGGTGGATCAAAGCAAGTTCGATATAATGCGGTTTCACCTATAACGCGGTAAGATTTTTTGGCTCCCAAGGACAGTGTTATATCAAGGTAGAGGTGTAATGCATTATATCATTCTTCTACAGCCTTAGAAGATGAAGCCAAAAGATTAAATGATTTGTATGGAGTCATATTAGACAACAAACATTAGAGCCAAGAACAGAACCCAGATCTCCCAAGTCTAATCTCCCTTCCACTGGATCTCACTGCTAAATGTTATATCAGTAGTTCTTTCGTGGCTGTATCAGTTTCTGCAGAAATTAACTTTTATTTAAGAAAAAAATAGTTTGAACTTTTATGATTATTCTGGATGCAAACCACTACAGTGCAATGCCTCCAGCAGACACAGTGGAAACAACACTTGTATGGGCCAGGTGCCAATCACTTTGAGTGGGAAAGAAAACCTAACAAGAGGAGAACTACTATTATGCACACCCCAAGGATTAGGCGAGTGGTAGGTAGAGCTGTCAGGAAATTCAATCAGAACAATTCTTTGACAAAAAATGCAATTTCAAAAATTGCCAAAAAAAATATTTTCCATTGGGAAAATCAAAGTGAAATACTTCATTTTATGTCAGTTCAATCCCAATGGGAATATATTTGTTTGCTGAAATGATCCAAAATGCATTTGTTTCAAGTTATTTTTGCATTAAATGGCATCTCTCTATTGTGCATGCTTTGCCTTATGGAAACTGTAGCTCCAGCTCCCATTCTCTCTTATGGGCGTAGATCCCAGCAAGAGTACATCTCCTATAATGCAATTCAGGGACTCCTCTCTCACTGAGCTGTGTGGTGCATCATGGTAGTCGCATGACTCTTGGTGCATTATGGAAGATATAGTCCATTTAGAGAGTCTAAATGGGGAGGACCATGGGGAGGACCGGGAGCATCAGGCTCCAGAACTACAACTCCGATAAGCAGGGACACAATGGGGTGGGAGGGGGCAGGTTCCCGTGCCCCTTGGACAGCTCTGAGCAGAGACGCAGCAGCCAATGCCTCTTGGACTGGCCATGGCCAAGACAGCAGCATTGAGTGACCCCAGGGCCAAGGACCAACTGCCCACACAGGAGTAACAGGCTCATGGCAGCATCCCTGCACAACAGAGGAGCCCCTGCAGGAATACTGGTGCTGCAGGCTGGGAGGGGAAGCCCCAATACCTCCCCAAGACCCTGCCCCGGGCAGCAGCATGGAGAAGGGCTGCAGCCCAGAAGCTGGGGCTTTCCACAGGGAGTGGGGGCACTGGAGGGTTGTGTAGCTGCATGGTATCCCCCCCTGCACACTCCAGTCTGTGCCCTGCCCTGGCACTAGGGGCCTGGTCTTGGCACTCCCAGCATTTCTTTACCTGGCTACAGCCCTACAAACCTGCCTGCAGTTGACTCCATCCTCTGTGAGCTGTTTATCAAGCCCAGCTGTGCCCCAGGACAGTTGCCTTACTGGAGAGGGATTCTCCCCTTGGGTCTGCTCCTTAGGAAAATTCTGGTTGTGACCCGAAGGCATCCTGCCAAGATATGAAAATACAATTTAATGTTGAAATGGCTTGAAACAGAGCCTTTCAGGTCATTTCAATGGACTGAAATTTCAGAATATTGAAGTATTTTGTTTCAATCAAAAATATCAACATGTTTTGTTCTGACATTTCCCAATAGAAATTTTTCAGCATTTCTGTTGTGTGAAAAGGTTCAAAATGTAAACTTTTCACCCCAATGTGGGACAAAAACAAATGTTGACATTTTGGAATTTCCAGCATGTCAGAAATTCCGAATTTCACCCACTTCTAGTGGTAGGTATATTCTGCATTAGCTGGATCCACAAATCAGGGTTACAGGAGGGTCCCAGTTGTTGCAGACTGCCCCCCACCAGGCCACTGAGTTGGATAGAAATATTATTTTCCCCTTAACCTTATTTAAATCCTTCACATAAAATGCCTTTACTTGAGCTGTCCACAAAAGTATCAGCATATGCTCCTTAAAAAGGAATTAACTGCCTCAAGTTAATCTCAATGGATTTTTAATTCTGAAGCATACTAATTGTTTTGTAAATATGGTTAATCATTTAATTACTGATCATAATAGTAAAAACATCCAATTACTATGGGATAGTGGATAGATCTCAAATACAGTTACCACCACTTTGCCTCAGTCCGGTCCCTGAGCATCTTTCATGTCAGAGGATTGTATATTCAAACAAAGAACCAAACAAAAACCTAACCACTACATTAAAAAAATGTTAACATTGCAATGTCAAGGACTCAATTTGGAAATGCCTTGTTAAAGTTGTTAGTGCAACCTTAATTCATCCCTCTTACGATATGGTCTTTCATTTCATAATCACATACTGTATTTTTCAACAAGACTGCTGCCTTATTCACTGGATGGAGGGCTGGATGATACTCTAAGAATTAATCAGTGTTGTGCAGTGAATGAGGCCTATAGGACCCCTTCCTCATTTGTTGCAAAAGTTGTAAGTTACATGAGGAGGGAATTACAGGAAGAGAAAGAAGTGTCTGATAGTGAAGATGGTTGAATGCTGCCCTGGAGAATTGGATTCTATCCCTGCCCCTGCCACAGAGTTCCTGTGTGATGCAGGTAGATCACTTACACCAACATTCAGAGTTGTCCCCTAACTGTATGTTCCCCAGACTTCGAAGTAGTGTGTGCTCATAACTGAAACTGTAGTACTTTAGAGCTATAGTATGAATATATAAAGTGATATAAAATGCCAAGTAATCAGAAAAAAATCAGGTCCTAGGTATCTCATATTGGGTATATAAAAATTGTGGATTCTTTAGGTCTTAATGTCTCTGTGCCTCAGTTTCCTATCTGTAAAATGAGGATACTACTGCCTAATCAAACAGGTTACCTGTGGAGATTGGTTAATTAATTAGTGTGTATGAAGCACTCGCATATTATGAAGAGCAACATAACACCCATGAGAAAATTAATAATTTTGTATTTAGTGGAAGGTTTGGATGGCGTACATTAAATAAGGCCTGAGATCATACACTGAATGTGGAGGATAAAAAGTAATACTGAAACAATCTATGGAATAACTCATGGATCCTATGGAAAAGATAGGATGATATCATGTAATAAAGGCTGTATCATTATGCATATACACAAAGGGAATGAAATAAGGTTATGCAGGCAACTGTTATACTGGCACTTCCTAACTTTAACATCGTATTTTTTTAAAAAAAGGACCTTTACAAATAAATAAGTATAATAAGCTGACACCAACTGCTCTTCAACATTGTCAGTTGGCTGATTTCTTGCAGGCATCATAGAGTAAGTGGATTTTGTGGAGGGCTTTTAGGCAGGAGAGGGCTATTGCCTCACAGAATGTTTCAGCTTGCATAAGGACTGCATGGAAGAAAGTTAAAGGGAAATCTACAGAACCATCTGTGCTGCATGATTTGTCTCCCACCCCAGAAGGAACCCTGGAACCTGGGGTTTTCAGAAAACATCACATACTCTGGTATGAATGCAAACTCCTTAGAATACATATGTGAACATGTTCATTGTGACCAACCTCAGCATGGATAAACATACATTAAACACACACTATAGATAGTACAATATACTCCAAACAACCTCTGCTTGAAATCAGTGTTTGCACTTATCCAGATAAACAAGCATTTCAGGTGCCAGTGTCAATATCCCAAAAGAAAATGCCCCTAGGAAACTCATACCTCATCCCATTTTCAGTGAGACATCTCACCATGTGAGTCTCTGTAGCCCAGTGGGCCAGCTTACCTGTATTATATTCATTGCTTTGTTATTCTGATTTATTATATTTAGTAGTAATGCAAGGAACCTACAGGCTTTTATCCTGTAAGACTTGGCTTTAGTAGATAGTGTGAGGCTTGAGGCCTATAACCTTTGGTATAGATAAACTTAAGTAACTCATAAGTTATAGGGAACTGAAAGTAGCATGCAAGAGGGGGAATTTTGTCCAAAATACCCACATCAGCCACCCACAGAACATAGCTGACACCAGCATCCGGAAGGTTCCGGACAGAATGTCGGAACGCAAAGGTGCCATGACAGCAAATTGACGTGTATGCTAATAGGGTAACATCATACATATACTAACCTGTAGAAAATGGACACCTTAAAGGGAGGAAATACAAATAAGGACCTCCATTGAATATGCATTGGACATGGCAGCGTCAGCATAACCTACTATAAAAGCAACATCCCAGGGGCAGCAGGAGGTTGTAGAGCTGTAGACCTTGGGAGGGGCCAGAATGATGGCCACCAGCAAAGATGAGGATAATGTCAGTGTTGAGAAAGATAATGGTTAAGTATGAAAGATAATGGTTAAGTAGGCTAGGAAAGATGTATTTTCTGTGTTATCTCTATCTGCCTTGTTAAGTTTAAGCATGTGTGTGTATGTAATATATCTTTGCTAAATTATTAATAAATTATATATTTGTAAATATATATAAAGAGTTCCTATGGTGTGAGTGTTGCACCTGTGCACATCGGGGTTCCCAAATTATATGATAATTTTACAATAATCTTACTGGGCCTGATCTTGGGAAAAGAACCTGTTAATCCTCAAATTACAATTATATATACACCCAACTTTGGGTCAGGCTACGTCTCAAATCTGTTTCAGAAATGTAATTTTGGTAGTACATTT
The DNA here is from genome assembly GCF_002925995.2 of Terrapene triunguis. Classification (NCBI taxonomy): domain Eukaryota; kingdom Metazoa; phylum Chordata; order Testudines; family Emydidae; genus Terrapene; species Terrapene triunguis. The sequence goes on from NW_020664403.1 coordinate 612,453, forward strand.
TCCTGTCATGAGATTTACTTTCCAAAAAGGCTCACACAGATTCCTATTCAGCTATGTGTTTGATAGCCTCAACACCTGGACTATTTTATGAGATATATAGGTATACTATATTAATGAAATTACATAAATACACACACAATGTATTTTTCTTTATTAGAAGTGATGGAGAAGAATAAATAATTTCACATAAGTGATTTTTTAAAATTATACCTAAGTAGATAATTGGGAGAAGATGTTAATTGCTACTTGAAAGGTAGGGATTTAATAATTATGTAAAGTTATTTCTGAAGACATAAATACTCCTTAGCAAGCACCGAAGAGGGGCCAAAAAGCTGCATCTATCACCTCACTGTCTCTTAAGAATTTGTATATATAATAAGAACTGTAAGTAAAATTTAACAGAACACTCTAGATAATTCTTTATTATTTATATTTTAGTATATTTGTTCCACAAGTCCCCAGATATAATTAAGTTCTATATAATTTGCTAGCAGCAACATTTCAGAACGTCTATATCAATAGTGACAGATCTCCACACACAGTCAATCACACTATTAAATTACCCAATAGAATCACATTTTTCTCCAAGCTAGAACACAGTGTTGCATATCATTGGCCTCATCTTGCTCCAGAGTTGAGGTATACCACCACATTCTAAGACTGGAGACCTTCATTAGCAAAAAAACCCCTGACTTCTGCATCAACTATGCAGAATAATAATGCAAAACGTTCTACAAGGCATCCATGGAATTAAAAGCTTCTATAGCAACATCCTGGTATTCAGGATAGCTCAAGAAGCCCTTGACAAATCACTCAGGCAAGAATCCAAGAAGCTTCACGTGGAGAAACTTACAATGAGCTAAATGGCAGTTCCATAAATCCCTAAGCAAGTTTTTCAGCTATGTCTTTTTTCAGATCCTAACAATATATACACAGAATGCCAGCAAAGTTCATAGGCTCCCAGGAATGCTCAATTATTGAGTATGTGGCATTCCTGATTTTGCAACAATGATCCAGTTCTAAACTAGATGGCTTCAAAGAGACAGACGTCCAACAGAACTAGAAAGATAAATATGAAGCCACCCTTGCACTACTTTCTTCACATTTGAAAAGTGGTACAACAATATCCTATTCCAACCCAGCCAAAATGAAGTTATCACTAATATAAATCCTGTGCATTCTGGTGTCATCCTGGCTTAAAGGAATGTAGTGAAAATAAGTTTCACAAGATATTTTCACCATTTTTTCAATCTAATCGATATCTACATAAGAACATAAGAAAGGCCGTACCGGGTCAGACCAAAGGTCCATCTAGCCCAGTATCCTGTCTACCGACAGTGGCCAATGCCAGGTGCCCCAGAGGGAGTGAACCTAACAGGCAATGATCAAGTGATCTCTCTCCTGCCATCCATCTCCACACTCTGACAGACAGAGGCTAGGGACACCATTCCTTACCCGTCCTGGCTAATAGCCATTAATGGACTTAACCACCATGAATTTATCCAGTTCTCTTTTAAACTCTATTATAGTCCTAGCCTTCACAACCTCCTCAGGTAAGGAGTTCCACAAGTTGACTGTGCGCTGCGTGAAGAAGAACTTCCTTGTATTTGTTTTAAACCTGCTGCCTATTAATTTCATTTGATGACCCCTAGTTCTTGTATTATGGGAATAAGTAAATAACTTTTCCTTATCCACTTTCTCCACATCACTCATGATTTTATATACCTCTATCATATCCCCCCTTAGTCTCCTCTTTTCCAAGCTGAACAGTCCTAGCCTCTTTAATCTCTCCTCATATGGGACCCGTTCCAAACCCTTAATCATTTTAGTTGCCCTTTTCTGAACCTTTTCTAGTGCCAGTATATCTTTTTTGAGATGAGGAGACCACATCTGTATGCAGTATTCGAGATGAGGGCGTACCATCGATTTATATAAGGGCAATAATATATTCTCAGTCTTATTCTCTATCCCCTTTTTAATGATTCCTAACATCCTGTTTGCTTTCTTGACCGCCTCTGCACACTGCATGGACATTTTCAGAGAACTATCCACGATGACTCCAAGATCTTTTTCCTGACTTGTTGTAGCTAAATTAGCCCCCATCATATTGTATGTATAGTTGGGGTTATTTTTTCCAATGTGCATTGCTTTATATTTATCCACATTACATTTCATTTGCCATTTTGTTGCCCAATCACTTAGTTTTGTGAGATCTTTTTGAAGTTCTTCACAGTGTGCTTTGGTCTTAACTATCTTGAGCAGTTTAGTATCATCTGCAAACTTTGCCACCTCATTTTTTACCCCTTTCTCCAGATCATTTACGAATAAGTTGAATAGGATCGGTCCGAGGACTGACCCTTGGGGAACACCACTGGTTACCCCTCTCCATTCTGAGAATTTACCATTAATTCCTACCCTTTGTTCCCTGTCTTTTAACCAGTTCTCAATCCATGATAGGACCTTCCCTTTTATCCCATGGCAGCTTAATTTACATAAGAGCCTTTGGTGAGGGACCTTGTCAAAGGCTTTCTGGAAATCTAAGTACACTATGTCCACTGGATCCCCCTTGTCCACATGTTTGTTGACCCCTTCAAAGAATTCTAATAGATTAGTAAGACACGATTTCCCTTTACAGAAACCATGTTGACTATTGCTCAACAGTTTGTTTTTCTATGTGTCGGACAATTTTATTCTTAACTATTGTTTCGACTAATTTGCCCGGTACAGACGTTAGACTTACCGGTCTGTAATTGCCGGGATCACCTCTAGAGCCCTTTTTAAATATTGGCGTTACATTAGCTAACTTCCAGTCATTGGATACAGAAGCTGATTAAAGGACAGGTTACAAACCTTAGTTAACAGTTTGTCACCTACAAAAGCCAGCTCAGGTTTGGGAATCTCCCTAACATCCTCAGACGTGAAGACTGAAGCAAATAATCCATTTAGTTTCTCCGCAATGACTTTATCGTCTTTAAGCACTCCTTTTGTATCTCGATCATCAAGGGGCCCCACTGGTTGTTTAGCAGGCTTCCTGCTTCTGATGTACTTAAAAAACATTTTGTTATTACCTTTGGAGGTTTTGGCTAGCCATTCTTCAAACTCCTCTTTGGCTTTTCTTATTACATTCTTGCACTTAATTTGGCAGTGTTTATGCTCCTTTCTGTTTGCCTCACTAGGATTTGACTTCCACTTTTTAAAGGAAGTCTTTTTATCTCTCACTGCTTCTTTTACATGGTTGTTAAGCCACAGTGGCTCTTTTTTAGTTCTTTTACTGTGTTTCTTAATTTGGGGTATACATTGAAGTTGGGCCTCTATTATGGGGTCTTTAAAAAGCACCCATGCAGCTTGCAGGGATTTCACTTTAGTCACTGTACCTTTTAACTTCTGTTTAACTAACCCCCTCATTTTTGCATAGTTCCCCCTTTTGAAATTAAATGCCACAGTGTTGGGCTGTTGAGATGTTCTTCCCACCACAGGGATGTTGAATGCTATTGTATTATGGTCACTATTTCCAAGCGGTCCTGCTATAGTTACCTCTTGGATCAGCTCCTGCGCTTCACTCAGGACTAAATCTAGAGTTGCCTCTCCCCTTGTGGGTTCCCGTACCAGCTGCTCCATGAAGCAGTCATTTAAAGTATCGAGAAATTTTATCTCTGCATTTCGTCCTGAAGTGAAATGTTCCCAGTCAATATGGGGATAATTGAAATCCCTCACTATTATTGAGTTCTTAATTTTTATAGCCTCTCTAATTTCCCTTAGCATTTCATCATCACTATCACCGTCCTGGTCAGGTGGTCGATAATAGATCCCTAATGTTATATTCTTATTAGAGCATGAAATTTCTATCCATAGAGATTCTATGGAACATGCGGATTTGCTTAAGATTTTTACTTCATTTGATTGTACATTTTCTTTCACATATAGTGCCACTCCCCCCACACATGACCTGTTCTGTCCTTCCGATATATTTTGTACCCCGGAATGATTGTGTCCCATTGATTGCTCTCAGTCCACCAGGTTTCTGTGATGCCTATTATACAAATATCCTCCTTTATCATAAGGCACTCTAGTTCACCCATCTTATTATTTAGACTTCTAGCATTTGTGTACAAGCACTTTAAAAACTTGTCACTGTTTATTTGTCTGCCCTTTTCTACTATTTATATGTTATAATGAATCCCCATCACCCATGTATCAGGAATATTCATGTATAGAAAAAAGAAGGTCTTGTCAACACAGAGGATTCCATCAGAGATCTAACTGGAGAAACTAACTAGTGATACTTTTCCAAGGTATGCCTTCTTCAGATCTCAAAAGAAGATATCACTCACCATTTCCTCTTCAGATTTTCAAAATTTTGGGAAAATCTCCTTTCTACCTACTCTGATCAGCAGTGTGATTGGTGACAATGTTGACATTAAAATGTGTTCTTAGGTTTCAAATTAAAGAACCCATCTATATGACAAGGTATATAACAACTCTCTCAGAGCTATTGTTTCAGGCTTTCTGCAGGCCCAGGGAGAAATCACTGCCTCAGTTCACATCTGTTTCACATTAAATTCACAACTTTAAAGGATGTAGGGCTTTTTAATTTTTTTAAATTATAAGTTAAATTCTTAAGCATAAGATGGCTGCCTCCAGAAAATGGTACTGGCTCATCAAAATGCAACAAACTGGCTCAGTCAACACAGATCCTTATTTATTTTATTTAGATGACAAAATCTTGTTAATGTCCTGAAATCTGAGCTGTCTGTGTAGTGGGGGAAAGGGAAGTATATAAGGAACCTTTTCTCCCCTCTCTTATCACATTGCGCAGTCCACCCAAAGACTAGGCAGAACTGCAGCCCTGCTCTCTCCAGAGCTCAATGACTGTTCTCTCTTCACATCTCTGGAAGAGAATTGTGTCCAAAAAGGGGTTGAGGGGGACATGGCCAAAGGCAGGAGGACCACACTTCTGTCCTATCCATGAGCCAGAGAAGATGACTGACCATCCAGCCGAGTGTAAACTTCATCCTACAAAAAAAGTGTAGTATAGCAGGTATGCTGTCCGTCCCTGCATTCTGAGAGCTCTGAACAGCATTCTTCCTCTGGTGTCTCTACATGGGATCCAAAGCTGGACTGCATCTTCATGACATAATCTAGCCTTAAATAGTATCTTTTTGGTGTTTTTTGACTTAGACGTAAATTTTCAACCACATCTCAACGTAAGAAAATTCTGACTGCATCAACTCTGAGAAATCCAAAAATGTGGGGCCCCCTTTAATATTCCTGAGAGATGATCCACATGTACATGGAGCATCAAGTTTGATGGCATGGCTCTTCCTTTAATGTCTCACCCCACCCCCCCTTCTAATCCAGTTTCTATTGTTACTTTTATCTTAGTGACATCTTTAATTCAGATGGATGGTCTACTCTTAAGATAGTTTTGGAAGATTCCTTGTTCCTGGCACATACATCACCTCTGCAAATGTAAAAAAATCAGATGTGGAAAGAGCTGCCCTCTTCATTTGTGCATAATTTGAACATCAGCATATCAATTGTTCAGCAGACATTTATCCTTAGAAAGACAAAGTTGATGAGGGTCCAATAAAAGATATTACAACTAAATTACTGCACCCACCGTGTCTCTCTAATATCCTGGGACTAACATGCCTACAACAACATTGCATACATTTATCCTTTTGTCATTTAACTTTCTATATTTTATTATTACAGAAAAAAAAAAACAGCTACTGGGTTTTTTAGCCAAGACAGCTGTTTAACTGTTTTAAAATGGCAAAAAAAAGTATTTTTCCTAATATTGGTGTACCTTATTATCTTGAATTCCAACTGGAAAAAAATTGTATCACACAGTAATGAAATTCCATCCCCTAATAAAAATTCACAGCTATATACCCCTAACTCTGTTTTTATCTGGGAAGATTCCTATGTCTTTACATGGCTGATTTCTGATTTGAAGTAACATGGTGCCCCGGTGTGAAACTGAATGCTTGCAATGGGTAAGCTTTCCTGTGTTCTTTCACAGGAATATGAATAGTAACAGATTACCTCACCTCCAGATACAAAACTTGTTACTATAGTAAATTTTTGTATTCTCGCATCACTTGATTTTATAGAATACTCTCTTGTGGGTAATATATCTACATAATGGCTCATGCATCTAAAAGCAATCCATAAAGTACTTCCAATAACAGTAACTGTAACTCTGTGGGGTATGATTAGCATCAAATAAATGCACCTCAAATGGCTTTTAACAAATCAATAAGGGGAATTTGAGTTTTTTTCCATCCTTCCTTTTGTTTTTGTTATTGTTACTGAATCCTCCTTCCCCCAATTCTTAAGAAAAGAATTTAATGAATATCACAACAATTGAAGACTGTCCCAGTTATCCCTCCCTACTACATAGTCCAATACATAAACTGGAAATTTTTCTTGTTGTTGCAGTAGGTCTAGTTGAAAACTGAGATGAAGCAGGAAGTTACAGATGAAATTAGACTATTGGGTTTTTATCCTTATAATATATTCTGTGTAGTGAGAGTTTCTTCTAGGTTGATTGAAGGCCCTATTACCAATTCACACCACAGATACATTTTGCAACCAAGACTGCAAAATTTTGCATGCTGTTGAATGTAAAGAGGTCAAATAGGATTTAAGGGATTTAAATTAGAACATAATAGCAGAGATGTATGAAAATAGTTGAATTATGGATTGAACAAATACATTTCTTTTTATTTTAAGTTAATATCTCAGACCAAGAATACAACTGAAAATAAAATCTAGGGTCTGGATCATCTTCTCCTAAGGAAAAAAAAATCCAAGTGAGGATGCTTTAGAGAACAAAACATTCTCTTTAAGGCTAGGTCTACACTACCCGCCTGAATCGGCGGGTAGAAATCGACCTCTCGGGGATCAAATTATCGCGTCTCGTCGGGACGCGACAATCAATCCCCGAATCGACGCTCTTACTCCACCAGCAGAGGTGGGAGTAAGCGCCGTCGACGGGAAGCCACGGAGGTCGATTTTGCCGCCGTCCTTACAGCGGGGTAAGTCGGCTGCGATACGTCGAATTCAGCTACGCTATTCGCGTAGCTGAATTTGCGTATCTTAAATCGACCCCCCCCCCGTAGTGAAGACCTGCCCTAATTTAACCCCTATTCTTCTGTCTTGGGGTACTGGTGGAATTCTCTCTCTCTAACCATTCTCTTTTACAATATGCCACAGGGTTTTTCCCAAAAGCTTGGTGATTCTCAGGGATTCAGTGATACCCCCACAGGAAGCCAGGTCCACTTGAGTGGAGACCGTATGCCTCTGCACTGACTTTGATACCTGCAAAATTACATCTCTAGCCACACTATCAGGGTCCTCCACTGACTACTTCTGTTGTACCATGGGTACTGTGCTATATAATTGGTTATGTTTTGGCTATACCTTAATTCTTACTATAAAACATACACTGTGTATTAGAATAAATGAATAGGATAGTGGATACTAGTATTAGCCATTTTCTTTTTATGCCTTGTAAGTAACAGACAGCATTTTGTCTGTGTCTACGTTAATTAGATTAGGCCCAGGCCCCAATGTGGGAAAGGACAGTTACAAGATTTAGTATGATTTATCTAATTTATGATGCCTTTCTTGTTCAACATAAAAAAAAAATGCTATTTGTTACCTTTTGAAGGTCTCTGCAAAGAACTGTTTGTGTGAATGAGGAATGTATGAATCAGGGAAAGATAAGGTGTGAAGGCCATTTTTGAAGCCAGATGGCCAAGGGAGGAGGAGTGATGAAACTGAAGACTCCAGAGAACCATCAACGTGCATCCATGGTTGAGGAGGGGCAGACTGACGACCCTGAGGTGAAGGCTGGCACCCTTAAAACACAAGATAATTGATTAAATCGAAAACAGACAGGATGACCCTCTTGTGTTTTGGGCCATCAAAAGATAACACTAATTAAGGAGTAACCAGTCATGAACTAACACAGCAAAATTCATAAACTTCAATGGAGAAAAAAAGACTATAAGAACAGGGTGCTTTGCCATGGGACTTTGGATTCGTCTTGCCACTACTCCAGGAGCATTGGATCGCGACTGACAGAGCCTGGCTCCCTTCTGCGACCAATCTGGCTGGCCACTAGATTGATCCAGACTCTGGACCAGTAGCGTAGCTGGGGAAGGGAGCGGCCGCTCTCCGCACTGAGTACAAGTGGCACCTTGTCAATTTCCTGGCGCCTTTGTACTCACCCGGGGGAACGATTAAAAAAAAAAAAGTGCCACCCGCTGCAGCGCTTTCATTTTACTCACCCGACGGCGGGATCTTCAGCGGCATTTCCACAGTCCCAAAGCTTCACAGAGTTACACTTCATGTGTACACTGCAATTAGACACCAGCGGCTGGCCCATGCCTGCTGACTTGGGCTTGCAGGGTTCGGAATAATGTGCCAATTTAACTGCGGTGTAGAAATTTGCACTTGTGCTGGAGCCTGAGCTGTAGGACTCTGCGAGGTGAGAGGGTGCCAGAGCCTGGGCTGCAGCCCAAGCCCAGATGTTTACACTGCAATTAAACAGCCCCTTAGCCCAAGCCCCACAAGCCCAAGTCAGGTGGCACAGACCAGCTGCGGGTGTCTAATTGCAGTGTAGACATACCTTTAGAGGCCAAGAGAATCCCCCGTTCACATCTGAGTCCTACAACAGGGAAAAGAAGATATGACATTCCCAATAATTGTAAGACAAAAAAGAAGGGAAAAAGCATTTTAATTAAAAATTTTCATGTGCTTCTTCAGGCCACCTTTAATATTACAAAGACAGATCCTCCACTCAAAATTTCCATTAAACTCAAAGAGAGAAAGTCAGGCCTATTCATGACTCCAAGATACCAAGAGGTATACATCTGAGCAATACAAGATACTTCCAGCTGTCACTAAATTTGACTCAAGATAATCTTGATATTTACATTCTACAAGGAGTGATTCTAACATGCTGGAAAAATGACACATAGCCATCAATGTCATCTTCTTTGGAAAGTGAAATATATACAATTCAAGATAACTAGCTGCTTCAGCTTCTGCACATCATTCAGTATAAAAATAGGAGTCAACTGGAATATAACTATGCAAATAAATAAAGTTCTCTTTTTTTGTTTGGGGTTATTTCCCCCCCCCCCCACACACACACACACTTTCTCCTGTGTGCAATGGGTGTTTGCACATATTACATAGTTAGAATAATTAATGGTCATATTAATTGGTAAGGCAGTTATATCTGTTATGAAAAAATCAATTTAAATATGTGTTATGTAAAAATCAATAGACATGAATACTAGCAACTAGATCTGGGCAAACACTGCAAAACATTTTCTGTGAGTAGTTGCGAAAGTTTAAAAATGAATAGGTTTCAAGAATGCTCATGTCAAATAAAACATACAAATGTAGATAGTCACATAATGTAACTATGACTAGAGAAAATTACACCTAAACTCAGCCAATGAATCTTACAACAGCTTAATAATTTTCTATTACTCATGCCTTGGGCCAGGCCTGGATTGCCTACAAAGGAAAACATTTACATTTTTCTAATTTTTTCTAATCCTAATTATCTGTTACTCATCTCCAAACTGCTTCCTGTCCCTAAAAACCATCATCATGACTCGTTTAAATACTTCTCATTATATGAGTATAATCACCCCATCAACGAACTGAAATGATACCATGTGACCTACAAAATTTTTCTAAACAAGCATTACATTTTTAAATACAGAAAATAGCTTTCATTTAAAAAAAAAAAAAGGAGGAAAAGTAGGCTGAAATTCTCATGTGATTTTATCACTCCAGGAACTGGGGCTATAAGAAAAACAAGTATCATGACACTCAAAAAAGTCACAAGAGCTGACAGCACACTTATTCAGTCATCTCTGATTAGGACAAACAAACAAAAAAAGAAATATTACTTTTTATAGGCGATAGTAGCAATTATTCACACCAAGCCATCATTTTTGTAAAAAAAGCCCTCTGAGCTAAGCGATGCTCAAATTATTGCTTAAAGGTAGTCTTACGTCATCCCTTGGCCAACAAATCAGGGACGGTTCCATGCACCAGCCAAAGGCATGGGACCTGCGGACCTCCCACAGGCCTGCCGCCAAAGGCTGCCTGACCGCCGTGCTTGGGGCAGCAAAAGACATAGAGCCGCCCCTGAACAAGTGTAGATTCCGGCGGATGGAGTGAATTCCATAATTATGAATATCTGTTTTCCCAGCAATGTTCTGACCCCACCCCCTATTTCCTGCAAATTCAATCAGAAGGGAATGTCAGAAAGGGTCTCAACAGCTGGTACAGAGGGTAAGAGAGAGATGAAGTCTTTTACAGAGACACAGTATAAGTTGTTGCCAGTGAAGTAGTCTAAAGAGAAACAGCAAAGCAATTAGAATTATAATGAAACAAACAGTTTTCCCTAGGACATGAAAATAGCTATTAAATATTCTGGATTTAATTATGATACCCCTGGAATAAAATGTTTGGTACTGTGTTATTTAAGAACAAAATCCAGGGGGAAAAAAACACCCACCTATGCTGCTGTACTTCACTCTCCAACCTAAATTAGGGACAACACTGACCTTGTCTCCTCTATGAATAGTAATTCTTTGCAGATATCTAACTCTTTCATCCATATATCTCAAAGAACTTCAAGGGATTTGTTGTTATCTCTACTTTACAGATGGGAAATGGAGGCATAGAGAGGTGAAATAATTTATGTAGCTGGTCAGTGGCAGAGCCACCTGTGACAGACTCTCAATTCCCCGCAATGCCCTGAATGAACTTTATTGAATTAAGTTAAACTTCACTGAATTAGGTGATTTCCCTTGGGGTCCATTGTATTAAAAATGCACTTGTGTATGTGTTCTTGTTGAATTGCATATATTTACATGGGACGAGTAAATAGGAGGACAGCGTGGGATGATTAGGCAAATTCACTCAGGTTCTAACATCTCCAGAGAAACCATCACCCTGGAAAGGTCCGCATACACCAGTTCAAACTGGATAGTCCAGGGACCAAGAGGCAAAAGGGTTTTTGGATAAAGAGCCTGTTTTTAAACTGGCTCATGTCCTTCGACCCTGGTCCACAGAGGGCCCCAATCCTTAGGGTAGGGTTCGAAGGACGAGGCCTACTGAGACCTGATAAGAGTGATTGCTTGTTCCGAGCTGAAGCTGTGATGAACTTCTTAGCAAAGGGAAACCCTTTGGGTGGGGATTTGAAGGACTGTTCCTACCAGAATCTATGTTAGGGTTGGGTGAATATCAGTAATCTTATTAGTAGGCATGTAGGTTCTTTTATTGATTTAAATGTTTTCTCTGTAGTGATTTATACCATAAGAATAAAACAGGACTGCATAGAAATAACTGTATGGTACGTATAACTGTAGCAATTACACCTATTAATCATCTCTGAAGAGAAGGCAAGCAGGTGTCCTCAGGTGTCCTGTCTGTGCTGGGAATAACACAGAGAAGGCAGAGAACTGTGGAGCCTGGAAATACCCCAGTTAGAAGGGAGCAAGATGTTGATCTCTAACCAGAAAGGCAATGGCTAGGGAGCTGCAAGTGGGTGACTTTGCTGGACCACTGAGGGGAAATCAAGGGCAACCATGCCTGTAACTGTGACACTCTCCACACAACAGAACCCAGGTCTCCTCAGTCTCAGTCTCCTGACCTATCCCTGTACCATGGTGACTAGCTATAAGCAAAAGCATGTCTCAGTGGATGCTAGTCCAACCTCAAATGTCACTGCCTGCCCTATACCTTTCCTCCCAGTGTCCCCTTCATTACCACCAGCATTAATTGTTCCTCCAGTTGATCTTCCACTCCCCCTTTTCCTCCCCACAACCACCACCTCTAGTATCCAGTGTGCCCAACCCTCAAACTTTTACGGTCCAGCTGCAGATTTCCCAGCAGCTCCATTTCACATGGCCCGAGTTCGGGTGTGCTCTGTGCCTTGACATACCTCAGACTGCATCATACAAGAGTGAAAATGTATTCATTCCTCTAAATTGGACAATATACTGTTAAGCTGGGAGGTGTCAATGGCTACCATCAAGTGGGTCTTTGATCAATAGACAGTCACACATCTGGTTAAATCCCATGGGTGTGCTAAGCACCCTTTTTTCAGGCTAATTGGCAGGAACAATTAAAAGCCCCTTAGGTGCCCAAGTAGCTCAGTTGGGAGAGCGTTAGACTGAAGATTGATAGTTGAATGATAGTTGGAAACAATAGGAGGCTGAGCAGAGCTAAGCAGTGTTGGATGGGTTTTCATGGGACAGGTTGCAAAGACTAGGGGATACAGGGATTGTTTTGCAAACTGTGTGTGTGTTAGATCAGACTTCTGTACCCCTTTCAGGAGTCTTATTTGTCTTGTGTACTCCAAATTTCACCTCAATTAAGAACTACTTGCTTACAAAAACAGACATAAAAATACAAGTGTCACAGCACAGTATTATTGAAAAATTGCTTATGTTCTCATTTTTACCATACAACTATAAAATAAATCAATTGAAATATAAATATTGTACTTACATTTCAGTGACTAGTACATAGAGCAGTATGAAGTTTTAGTTTTGTACTGACTTTGCTAGTGTTGTAAAAATAGACACCTATCTAGCTGAGTTGATGTACCCCTCTGCATACCCCGGTTGAGAACCACAGTGTTAGAGCAGAGAGTGAGAGAAGCAGTCGTGAGAACATTCTTGAAAGGGGAGCAGAGACAGAGCTCCTTGCATCACAGAACTTGCTGGAAAGGCAAACTTGGAAATTATGAGCAGGGAAACTGCCCGCTGTTTGTTTCTATTTTGTTCAGAAGAACAAGACTGTGTGTACATTTTTTTGGTAAATAACAGGATGGCACCAAAGGATATATCTGGCTCCTAACATTCATTCATCCACTTAATGGAAACAATCCTACAAGGCCCCAAATATTGACTAACTGCTTGGACGAAAGGAGAAACAACATTTTACAAAGTTGGATCACAGGAGTGCTCAGAGACCCTTTGTTCAAGTGTCTTTGCTTTTATGGGTAAACTGCCTCACTTAACATTATTATACAGCAAGCTTTTTTGTGCTTTAAAGTTCATTAGCATTCTGGCTTATTTCAGCTAGTCACATTTCAGGAAGAATTCAGATTTTGTTTTTATGAAAGAAGAACGCTTATGAGCCAGACAATGTACAAAAAAAGATTATGCTGTCATCGCCGCAGAACATTAAGCATATATGATTGACATAATGCCCTCATTGCACTAAAAACATTATTTTGTTATTGTAAGGCACATTCTAGTGACTATTAACAATATAGATTTTTTTTGAGAAACTTAGCTCCTTGATCATGTGTCAGATTTCATTATATAGCTAATTTTCTCTCCTCCATTTAGTTTTCCCATATAATAGCTTGTTTTGCAACCTTTTTATCTTCCTGGGGAGGGAAAGCAAATTATGTATGGAATCTCCCCAAAGCTACTGTCAAGTGCTTTTACATAGATGATAGTGCACTACTACTACATCCTCAATGAATATCTATGGCATCACTTCACAAAGTACTTTTGCTAAAGGTTTGTGTAATAGGGGACCTTAGTTTTCTCACAAACTTGAGTCACATGAAAATGTGTACTTTCACGCCAACAGGCTTTTACCATTATTTCCACATTGATTCCAGTTTGCCCCAAGGTCTGGGATAGAAAGTGATGAAAAAAGAAATACTGATATAATAACAATGTTTTCACCATGTGTGTAGGAAGGCAGCTCTAGTGTGTGTGCGTCTTTTCTATTTGGCTAATACTTTCAAATAGTCACACTACTGATGCAAATATTTCCAGTTTGCTGTAGGTACTGAAGACCATGAGGAATTCGCACTAGCAAAACTGGTGGAGAAAACGTTTTCCCGCTCCCCAATGCTTTTGCAACAAAATAAATACATAAACTTTTTTTGCATTCTTCTCTAAAAAAAACCAGTGACAGTTTTTGCAGGTGAAAAGGGCAAAAAATTAATCAGGGTAATTCACTCCTGGTCAAAATTTGCATTAAAAAAAAATAGCAAAATGGAAGAAATGGTAAATTTTTGTCTCTAATGGGTAGCTTGTGCACTAGTCTTACTTCGTAAAAAAACATGAGGATGATAAATTATAAGTCATTCCTGAACTGTTGAAAAAAAAATTGATTATTTTTTTTTGGCAGGAGGCCCTAATTCTCTTCTTTTCTTCTGGATTCTAAGATTAAACTTTGCCCTTTTCTATTGCTATCATAAGCCAGCATGGAAGGAAAAGCAGCAGGAATTGTATCTTATAAATTAGACAGGCTACTGCTTCAAAAAGCCGCAACCTAAAATTATCTGCAGTCTGGGGCAAGGAAAAAACGTGTACATTCCAAAAATCTCCAAGTCCATCTGTGTATAAGTGCGTAAGGGATAGAAGAATCATCCTTAGTCCTCTCCTCCAGAAAGGTGTCTTTTCCACAGGTTTAGGTAGGACATGCTTTTCCTTCACCCCTACCTCTTTTTTCACAATCCCCAATGACTCAAATCCAATTTTATATGAAAGGAGAGATCAGTGGTGCAAATGACTCTCTGTCCGTATGACCTCCTAACTCTTCTAGGGGGGAGTTTCATGGGTGATTACACCAATGAACCCCTATTAGCAGCCCACAATATTTTTCAGGAAACTAAAATATACAGGCCAAGGTTTGTCTCCCTCCCAAAAAAGAGTCAGTGTCCTAAATCTATATTTAGGCACCCATATAAAAGTATCATGATTTTCAAAAAGGTACTGAGAGCATGCAGCTACAATCAACTTCACAGATACTCAAAGGAGCTCAGCATCTCTAAAAATCTTCCCAGTTTTACTTAGGTGTCTAGATATGGATTTAAGGATCTACATTTAAGTAACTAAAAATTATAAAAAAATTTTTGCTTTGAATCTACAATATATTAGGTAAATTTTGTAAAAAATTTTTTTTAAAAATTAGCTGTTAGTTAAATAATAATAACATTATGTCCATTGTGGAGCAGACTAGCACCTAGGTGCCCTAATCATGGACCATGACACCCTTGTGCTAAAGGCTATACGAATGATAGACCTCCTTACTCTCTTACTTTATGGACAACTCAATGGGGTGGGGGATGAAGGGACAGCAGGATGCTGACATCTGAAGAAAAACCAACCACCACAATCTTCTTTCCCTCTACTCTCACCTCCGATTTCAATCGAGTCCCTTCCTCTACTGTTCATCCTCCCTGTTTCATTTTCTCACTCCCCCTTTGCTGCCACCTCTGTGTACTTTGATCATCTGGGGCCAGGCTGCTGTGAGGCTTCACAAATATCCGTAAAACAGTTTGCAATACTCAGATGACAAATTCTCACCTTTGTGCACACTGATTAGGATGATATTCAGGATCATTTCTTTACACTATGCCAATATTTTCTTCCAAGCCATTCCTTACCGTTGGCAGACACTGAATCAATAATGTGAAGTCCCCACTCCAGTAAGATTAGAGTATCACAGCTCTACATACAAAAACCCACTAAACATAAAATATATTCATGACTGGGAAGAAAACACTCATCCATATAAAATTTACCAGGATCCTTTCTCTGGACAGAACCCTGGACAACCCCCTTCCAAGATGCCATTGTGCACTAATCACCTGCATATACAGAACAGCATATCCTGGACAGATGGTATTTAACACAAAGACTGTACAAAGTATTATACAACCCAGAGATAGGGATCTCTGAATCCAGATCCCAACTTTCTCAAAATTCAGACACAAGATTTCCCTTCAAGCCCAACACCAATAAAAAATGATGCTGGAGGGGATTGACTGGATACCTAATGACTATCTGGGAGGCCTGTTCTAGGGTGCAAATATATTGGTAGGTGATACAACAAAGAATTCAGATTACTAGCAGCCTTCTTGAAACTTAATTGGAATTCCTTGCAAAGACACAGAACTTCTCCTGAAACCTTGGCTATTGTTCACTTGGCTTTCTATGGCAGCTAGGTTGAAGGGTAAAACTTAGATGTGAGACCTCCGAAAAAAACATAGTGTATAGTGCTGACAATTTAGCAGGTGGCCTCCTCCTTATGAGACAGTTGGAACCATTATATAGCATAGTGTTATAGGACACAGTATTGCTCAAGGCACTGCCTTTCTGATTAAATGTACAGTCATTAACAATCCCATCAAATATATAGGGTGTTCATTTCAGTGCCCTGGACAGATTTTAAGTTGAGTAATTATACTCTACCTATCTAAATTCCCTAGGCTCAAATATGAACAGGGTGTACAATGTGCATGGAACTGTAATTGGACACTTTAAAACAAAATGCACACAGACTTTTCCTAGTATCAAAGGGAAGTTCTGAAACCCCAAAATAGCCATACAATAGGCCAGCTGGATGAGATCAGTGTTATGTTTTATCTGTGACAGGGGAGAATGACAGATACTTCTGAAGATGAATGAAATCCCTCATGGTACATTTACTGGAGTAAAAGTATGCCTTAGTGAGAGTTTTTCTTGACCCCTAGCTACTGCCATCTGGCTTGTGCCCTGAAGCACGAGAACTTAGTAGCAAAGAAGAAACCCTCTTAACCCACTTCATATAATGCTTGCCACAGGAAAAAGACCCTGTACTAACTTCCTTTGTGGATTTAGCATCCCAAGTACTCACTATCACGGTTTCCTCAGGGTTGGACCTGGTTTTTGTCCCTATTTCTGAGATGGTTACAGGAAGGTAATCTACCCAGTCATTCAGGCCTGACTATAGACTCCTGGAAATGATTACACAGGCCGCCAGCTCACAGGTACTCAGATGCAGAAAAGTGATTACAGAAGGCATGGCTTACATATCTTGAGTAAGAAGCAATCGTCTCTCCATAGACATTCACAGAAGGCTCCATCTGACCAGGGGCCCAACTCTTACTGGTCTTGTAGAGGGTGTGACACAGATATACAGTGTGACAGATATGGCAATTTCCTGCAATATCCTTGAAAGACTTTATGTTAAGTGTGTGTGTGTGTTATTGTGGACCAGGATTGAACATAACCTATCGAAGGAGGAAATGTGACAGTTTCTGAAACTCCCATGCCGTTTTATTATTGGAGTACATTGTTTTAAATGAATGGTTTGTGTATGACTGTTATTATCCATGGCAGAGGGCTGTCACAGCCTCTCCAGGAACTAAAAACAGTGGATGGTGATTAAGGCAAATCAGCGAGGTTGTAACCCACCCAGAGATGTACCACCTCCTTGGGAGTCTCAGGGCTCACATATACTAATTCAAACCGGTACTCCATACCAGAGGCCAACAGACAAAAAAAGGACTTTTGGTTAAATAGCCTAAGTTTAAACTGACTCAGGGCCTTCTTTCTGATCCAAAAAATAAACATGACTTTCTGTCTGGGGGGCGGGAGGGGGAAACAATCCTTGTAGAAGAGTTGGCAGGACAGTCACCTGCCTGAGGTTGGAGTTTGGGTGACATCTAGTAAGCTTTTTAGCATGATGGTGGGTTTTTATTGCTTTTAATATGTTTCTCTGTAATGCTTTCATCTTAAGAATAAATGTGCTTGCTTATAAATGTAAGCAGAGTCAGGATGAGCTCTACCCTGACATCTGGTGGTGAATTATGGCGAGTGTGGAAAAGAACTCCAGGGGATGATCTTGTTTGCATAGGCACACCCACTCGCCTGGCATGAAACACAGCAACTGAAAGTGGTTACTTTGGCTGGTGTGGGATCCCCAGTTTCTCTATTATTGGGGCAGGAAGAATAAAGTTTTGTTACCCTGATTCTGTGAATCAAGGCCAGTGGAACTGTTGTATGACAGAAGGACTGAGTGAGTCCTTCACCATTACCTAAGTAGCACTTGCTTGACAAGGGGCATGGGTTACAAAACCCAGTGCATGGAGAGAGGATGGGGACAGGTATTTGTACCTGATGGTATGGGCCCCCTCTGAGGGTTTGAAACACCAATTGCACTGCCTCCTCTCTCCACTGTTGAATGTCAGAGCTAACTTTGATTCCCTTAGGAGTCTAGTTACAGGCTGCTGAGCTGAATTCACTTTGGGCCAATGGTGCACCAGCACTGGGGCTCCCCTACTATACTATGAGCTGAAATCGCTAAGAGCTGAAATCACAAAAGAGCTAATGTTATTAAGAGCTGAGATCACTGAGTGCTGTGTTAACTAGTGGGGGAGCCTGAAGCTATATTGCTCAGCAGCTGGCGGAGCAATTTGTGGGGACGACTGGAGGAGCGGCGTGGAGCCTTTCGGGGCCGGTTGGAGTGACCCAAGGAACGGCGAGCGGAGCTGTTTGCGGGGACGGCTGGAACGGCTCACAGGTCGGTGAGCGGAGCGGAGTGGAGCGGAGCAGCTTGTAGAGCGGAACAGTTCGTGGGGTGGCAGGAAAGTGGACTGGCTTGTGGTGAAGGCTGCGGCGGAACCCCCACGGAGAAACAGACGGCTGGCCAGCCTCGGATCACGTAAGGTGCCCCTTAACACCCTGCGTGCCCCCTCCCCTTTTACTCTGGGGCTGCACTGACCAGGGACAGAGACTTTGGGGGTTGTTGGACTTTTGGGACTTTGGGTGGTTGCTGGACCCAAGAGACTTTGGGGCTGTTGGACTTTGGGGACTCTGGGTGATTTTTGGGTTGCTGGATTCAAGAACCAAAGGGAAAGGACGCAGCCCAATTTGCTGGGGTGGGTTTTGCTCATGGTTTGTGTTATGAATCCTGTTTGTGGTGTTTTTCCAATTTTATGCTGATGTCGTTTACCTCATGTTATTAAACATTTTCTGCTACACTCAGACTCCGTGCTTGCGAGAGGGGAAGTATTGCCTCTTAGAGGTACCCAGGGGGGGTGGTATGTAATTGTCCCAGGTCACTGGGTGGGGGCTCGAGCCGGTTTTGCATTGTGTTATTGAAACGGAACCCCTAGATACAGAACCCGACCCTTGTTGCTGCCAACTTAGATGGGCAGAAGGGTTACATAAAGAGTTGTGCCCATTTATAACTGTGGGCAATTACACTGTTTGTTGCCTCTGGAGAGAAAGTAAAGTGCAGATGCTGGCCTGTTGAGGCAGTCTGGCTTGCTGGAAACATTATAGTGTAAGCAGGAAACTGAACAGTTTGGAAAACCTCAGTTAGGAGAGAGATGTAGCTTTGTATGTAAGAAAGGGGGATGGCAGAGGAGGTGGGAGCCTAGAATGGGTGCCCTTGGTGGACCAGAATGAGGGAGGGAGGCAGGAATACAGGTGCAGTTGCCCTGAACTGTGACACACAGAGACTTAAACTATAACTCAGATAAAATTGAGAGAAGAAACTAGGGTATACTAGTGAGTGAAAATTCCTAATTTACCAGAACTGGTTTCCCCTTCTCTTCCCTAGTTCAAGAACATAAAAACTCTTACCTGAGTTGCAAGGAAAAAGTGACTGGGCCCACTCTAACTTGAAGTGTACAATGAATCTGCCAGCTACTGTCTGACAGTTGGCTGCTGTTAGCCTTCATCAAGCCCAGCTGTGGCTAATTTTAAAGCCTCACAGGTGCAGCAATAATTAATCAGCAGGAACTCAGTTAGTATTTGTCTTCTGCTGAAGAAAAGCCTTGCAGCAGAAGCCTGCCAGTCTCTGCTGGCAGCCCTTGCAAGGAGAAAAGATATCAGTGGTTTTAAAACCAAATAAACAAAACAAAAACAACATCACACTACTTTTCAATAACTGAATGTATAGAGTGTCAATATGTTTTGCCCGTTGTCCTACTTTTATTTTGTTTTTAATCTTCTTAGTAAGTTTTGATTGTCAATGCATTTCATTTTTACTCCACTTGCCCTGAGCCATCATTTTGCAAACCTCTTGCAAACCCTTGCCACAGTCTCTGAGCTGACATGAATGTTATCACAAGCTTTATTATGCTTGAAAGAAATTTTAATTTGAAATATAAAATATTTGCCTTTCTGGACTGTGCTGTTTGATTTTCTATGACACCAGGATGTTTGAGAATAGTAAACATGAACTACATTTTCCTTCTTGTTTTTTTTTTATTCCTGTTCCTAATAACTGCTTCTGCAATCTGCTTTCCTGATGCACAATTTCTGAGATTTTCAAATCCAATCACCAAACTGGGAATTTGAAGGATACCCATCATCCCTACCTCAGCTGAGACTAAATTAAATGTCACAGAGCTTCTTCACTGGAGGTCTTTAAAATTATCACTTTTTTCTCCTCTTTAAGACTGCACTGAGAATTCATTCCAGTGTCCATATAAAAAAAACCCCAAACTATCTTTTTTTTCTTTTTAAGGGTGAATACTGTTCCTAAAGGACTTTTAAAGCTTAATTTAATGGGCAAAATGATTCAGAGCTTTCTGAAGCTTTTCTCATTGTCTCACCTAGTGATTTTTTGAGTGCTGACTTGGTCTGCATTTGCCTCCTATATGCTGTTTCAAATATATTATCATACCATTGAAAGGGGCTGATTCCCAGCTTCCTACTGGAATATAGCCACTGCTCTAGCCCTGGAAAATCTTGAGATATATGATCTTAAGACTGTGGCACTTTTAAAGTCATTTTGGGTCATTTTTAGAGGTTTTTGTAACTCTTGCAAAGCCCTTTATATAGTTGGAATGATGCTACAATATCTGAGTTTTCACAATAATGTTTATAAAAACATCCCCAATAAAAATTAAAAATCTATGTAAAACTTTAGTAAAACAACTTCTTCACCCTGTACTTATCTACCTTATGCAGAGTACATGATGAAGCAGTATAAAGCTTTTACTGAAACTTGGATGGGATGACCTACATAATACTCATGGTTGCAATATGTGAGCAGTGCAACCATCACTAACTCATGCAAGTAGATACTTTTAGAACACACTACAAAGTGTTATGAACCTTCGGCTATTGTGATAGATATGTCTGATATTATCAATATGGTTTTGAGAGGTAAGATATTATACCAAATCAACAAAACATTTCTATGACTCTTTTGAATAGCAGTATATCTAAAATGTTCTTCATCAATTTTAAACAGCATTTTCCCCCCATGCTGCTTGGAATCACAAATTTTTCTCCTTGAAAAAAATTATAGCAACCAACAGCCATTAACTAATCACAAAGAGACCAGTAATGATGAACTAGAGGTAAGACTTCTCTCTTTGCCTCTGGCCATCCCTCAAGTATCCCTCCTGTAGTTTATCAGTAGAGATGAGTAGCAATACATGTATTTTTATGGTTAAGGCTCTGGACTGGAACTTAAGAGCTCTGCCACAGTCTTCCGGTGTTATCTTGAGCAGATCATTCAGTCTCTGTGCCCCATTTCCCCACCTTCACCTGTAGATTTCATATGCATTTATTATGGTGAATATTTAAATCATGTCTCTCACTGTTTATGTCACTCCAGAAATTAATGACTGCTTAAAATTATTATTCTAATTCACAGCTACTGTATCTAGGTTGATCTTCAAAGATGAAAAACAAGCAAATCTTGCTTTGTGTGTTTTATATATTAGTGCAAGAGTTACTCCACTGATAACAATGTTGCTTTAATGTATCATTAATATCATTTAACAGAAGGATACTTCACAGTGCCTTCTGAATATAACATAATCCATCTTCATCAATACTGTATCTAACATTCCAAGCTCTGAGCAACTTTCAGGTACTTACCATTTCAAAAATAAAATAAAATAAAATTGCTGCCAAAAAAAAATCTGTTCATCACAAATTTAGAATTTATCTTTAAAATTGCACAGGCTTGAGATGCAAGACCTTAGGTAAAGTTCAATTAAAATGGTCCTTAAATCTGCTGTTGGTTTAGGATTTCACAATATTCAGACAAGTTTAAGATTCAATAAGTGTTCAGATACTAGAGTGATGGGTGTGGAATAAGAATCGGAACAGATTAAATGAAAATATGTAGTAATGGGGGGGGAGGTGTTTATATTATATTGGGAGCTGGTGGTTTGCTCTGAACTCAGTGAGATACAATACTTCCTTCTAGCTGTGGCAAGTTGAGAGAGAGCTGACCTTAAAATTACAACATTATGATTTAATGGAAAAGCTTTATCTAAAATTGTTTTTGAAAGTTTATTAGTTAAAATTTTTCTCTCCCTCTTTCTGTATCTATGGTACTAAAAGGCTACTTGGCTTTACAAGTAGAAAGATAAGAAAAAAATAGTTCCAATAGATAACAAACACTCTAAAATATTTTATGGGGGGAAAATATGTGACATTAAACAGTATACAGGAAGACCTGGGGAAGGTTTTATTGGCACTCAGTTAAAGGGCTGCATCAAGTAACTCTCAAATGTCAAACCACCCTTGAGTAATGTGCCATCCCAAGCTAGTGCCAATAAAACTGTTACTTCACACCAGACCATCATGTATTCCTATGCTCCCATATTTAGTAACTGTAAACAGTAATCCAAATAAGGATAAATAAAAACTTCAGCACCCGTCATGCATTTTGTTTATTCCTATGTTTTAAAGGGAAACATCGGGGGGTTTTAAATTACTCATGCATAACAAAATAATCATCCCAGGCAAAATGCAGATAAGGCCTTTATATCACCATGTATTCTGTGTATGCTACATCTGTTACAGAAAAATATTTTAGAAATGTTTTAGAGAGTTTTTGAAGTGTTATTGGGAATATTTCTTGTATCCTACCAATTGTAAAGCCAGACTCCTAACTTAGTTACTGTACTGTGAGTCCAACCAGAGAGGACTGAGAGAGGCAAAAACATTTTACTAATACATTTTTCAAGACAACTAACAATGACCTGAAATAATATCTATATAGATAAAAATAGAGTCCTATATCATTGTATCTGCCAGGGCTATTAGCAAATACTGTGAGTCCTTTTGGAAAGATGTCTATTTCCCTTTCCCAATGACATAAAGCTCCTGTTTCTAGAGACATAGGGCTGTAAGACATATAAGCAACATCCAATATCATTCACTTTAAATCTATCACTGATCTAAGTCTCACTCTTGCGCATTCTGGGTTTTGGATTAGTATCATTTTGGGGAAAATATTTCACATGATGTAGGGGAAAGGACAAGAATTCTGACAGTGTTATTTAAAAAACAATGCAGTGGCAGTTTTGAAACTGCTCAGAGATTTGGAATGTTTTATTAGTAGATGGATTAGTGGCCAGAATCCAAGTGAGGCAGTCAAAGGTGTAGGATAAATACAATTTATCACAAATCTCTGCAATTTACCAATTGTCTCTACAATTTCTCACACAGATATCACCACCATATATGTGGTATTTGTGGGTATGAAATGCATATACATACACAAGCTTTTTATTGAAAGGATATGACTCTTATAGTAATTGCTAATACAAAGGCTCATAATCCAATGTACGCCTCCCCATTTTGTTTCAAAAGTCCATTACATACTTAATGACCCTGACCAAAGGCAGCACTGGGTTTTCTCTCAAGGAGAGGCCTCGAATTAAGGTGTTGAATCTGAATTGATGTACTTATTGTACATAGCTGATTATTGAGGAGTAAAGGTGAAACCATTTAACACAGAGGGAGTTTGCGACATTCTCCTTCCTTCTGCTCCATCCGTTTTAAAGTTCAGTTATCACCTGGTTACGTTTTCAGCCTCAGAGAGAAATTCTTAAGGAAAATGAAATTTTGGACTGAAATTAAACCAAGTTCTAACTGAACTAGACAGAAGGGAAAAAAGAAAAACAAAAAATGATGGGAGCTTTGCACAATTAATATATTTATAATATACGGCACTTCAATAGATATGGTTACTTGGAGCTTGGAACACAATAAAAATGAAGCCAATTTTGACTGTTAATTTAACAAAGCTGCACAGTATGATTTCCAGTCTTCTGTTATCTCAGAAGCCTTTTGTTTTACTTTATTTTTTACGTTTGGCTCCTTAAAAGTTTTTATGACTCTTCTTTATAGAGCAGACTCAGAGACTAGCCCATTTCAGCACATGAATTGATAAATCTCATATTGTGCCTAGTTGTGTGCTATCACTATGATATTATAAACCAGGATCAATGCAATTCAAGGGGAAGGTAAAATATATATGAACCCCAAACGCCCTAA
Source organism: Terrapene triunguis (assembly GCF_002925995.2). NCBI lineage: Eukaryota > Metazoa > Chordata > Testudines > Emydidae > Terrapene > Terrapene triunguis. The sequence goes on from NW_020664403.1 coordinate 636,554, forward strand.
TTTAGTAGTTATACGGACATAAAGCTTGCACTTGTTTATGTGCAGAGCTACACATGAACTTATGTTGAATTCCTCTTTGGGTTTGACAAGTATCCAGCCTTTTGTATACTGTTGCAATGTCAATGTGAACAGTGATGAGTAAAATGTGCAGTTATTCAATTTGCTCCTACTAAACATCCATGTATTTGCTTATATAACTATAACAAATCTCTAAATAATATTTCAATATTCCTTTCTACTCCCACATACTCGTCTACCCAACACTATCCTCATCTCTTCCCTCTACTACCATTACTTATAACCCCAACCCTGTCTTTGACCTTCTTCCTCCCATCCCAATGACATCCCAACTTTCCTTTCTTTTGTTTTTTGTGGGGAGAGATTGAGGGGAAGTGACTGTGCAAACTGTAGGTAGTGGGTATTTTCAGACCTTTTGATCTCCAAGCTATGCCAAAGAATGTAAATTTCCCTCTTACCATCAAAGGTAAGCAACATTCAAACCAATTTACCAGTATATCCCAAAACACATTGAATAGCATATTGTGATTCAGTATTGATACCATAGCACAGCAGGGAGAAATTTAAGAGATAAAAGGGCTGGGCATATCACCTAGATGGGGAGAAGGGTGGTTGGATCAAGGAGAGAATGTGAAAGAAAGGAAAGCTGGGATGTCATTGAGGAATATGTTCACATTGACATTGCAACAGTATACAAAAGGCTGGATACTTGTCAAGCCCAAAGAGGAATTCAACATAAGTTCATGTGTAGCTCTGCACATAAACAAGTGCAAGCTTTATGTCCGTATAACTACTAAATTAGGGCGTTTGGGGTTCATATATATTTTACCTTCCCCTTGAATTGCATTGATCCTGGTTTATAATATCATAGTGATAGCACACAACTAGGCACAATATGAGATTTATCAATTCATGTGCTGAAATGGGCTAGTCTCTGAGTCTGCTCTATAAAGAAGAGTCATAAAAATAAAAAAAAAATTGATGGAGGAAAATACTTCTCAAAACAATACCACCATGAAAGACTGGGTACATCTATGATTAAACACAAAACATAGCAACATCCCTTCCAGTTAGCAAATTATCTGTCCCAATAAAGATAATCTGTTCAGTACTCGGGTAGTGAAGTGGGAGAATAAGTGAAGGTTTCAAAACAATTTTCAGTTGTGTTGTATGGTACAGCAATAGACAGAGAGCCAAGGAACAGGGTCTCCTCTTAGAACAACAGCAAACTTATAGGATGAAGCTCCAGGGGATGAAGTGGAACGGGAGAGGAAATAGGATGGCAATGGTCTTCATTTTATTTTACAACGAAGACCAGGCACTGATGTCAAATACAAAGAGCTCTTTCGAGGCACAGAGTAAAAAGAATGTGATCACTTCCAGCCCTCACTGGAGGGATCGATTTCTAAAACATTTCAGTATGGGACAAATGAGTATTCCAGCTATTACTAATGTTCAATTTAAGTAACAGAGTAAAGAACTAGTAAATATCAGTAGCTGGTACTTTAATGAATTCAGGTCTATCCAGGAAATCCTGGAAATACCATGGAAAACCCTATATTTGTGAGACCTCCTTGTGAGTTTCCAAATCAGATGATCCATGAACAGCAATATCATGTCATCAGTTTTTGAGCATCTTTCCCTAATGAATGCAGTAGAGAGTTCTGCTTCAAAAATCAAAGCACAATATGGTCTTGTGAGCCTGGCTACTACTCAGATAATCATGAAAGGTGAAAGTCCCTGCTGAGTGCAGAGTGACAGCACAAGGTGTTCTACTTCAGTCCTCAAAATGGGGCTTAAGTGGTGCATCAGCCTTGTGTTGGCCCTTTACTTGGAAGTGAATTTCATCTTAAAACTTCTAAATGACTTTGCTGATGTAAGCAAAAGACCCAAACCAACCAGGATTCACTTGGCACTAACAACACAAATTTGTATTCTAGATGCTACCAATTTGTCAAAACTAAGAAGCATCAATCAAGGGATGAATCTCTTTTCATTTGGATGTATGTAGTCCACCTGTTATTTTGTTCTTTATTGAGGGGGCGGGGGTAAGGGGAAAGGAGATACATTTCCCTTTAATTAATTTCCATCATCATGTTTAGTACATACACATCTCGATCTTCAGGAATACTTACAAATGAAATATGACAGTACAAGAAGAATTAATTTTACAATAAAGTAACATTGTATATCTGCATGAAAAGCATTCACAATTTTTCTATGAAACACTATTCACTTTACTGTATTTATTTGGAACATCAATTTAATGTCAATTTAAAAAAAAAACATCGCTTTAGCATATCTGGATCCTCATTGAAGTGAAGGAAAATGTGAGATTCATTGGGGTTTATTCCAGTGAGTAGCATACAACCATGCTTTGGTTTTGATTGTTTAAGCTTTTCATTTCCCATTTTTTCTTCTGAAACTTTCAAAAATATGACATGATTTATACAGAAAATGTTTTACATTTAAAAAAATCAGAGTCCAATACATTATATTCCCATCTTGCCACTGGCTGGAAAAAAAATCAGGTGATAAAATGAATTGAAAAAGATTAAGACAAGTATTGTAGCACAAAAGAATCACTGTACTAGGTAGCTGATCTCATTGTACTGTAAATAACTCACTAAAAGGAGTAGTTAGGAATATTAATCAATGCAGTACAATTTACAGAAAACTACACAAAATGTCATTCTCACATTCCACATAAATCATTTCACAAGGAAACTATTTTTGAAAGCTTTTTTCATGTTCATTATAATTAATTTTGGATAGTTACACACGTTTTTATTCCCCCTGACATGCTATTTCAGTAGGATTTTCTAAACTTTAAAAATAAATAAATAGAACCCCTAATTTCAAATAAAGGTTATTTTTATGTCTTATTAGTGGAGGCAACATTGTAACAAGGTATTCGATTAGGTGCAAATAAAAATGTTAACATCACATGTAGTTTCACTGAACTGTGGCTCCCAAGATGTACTATAAGCAGGTGTATTTATAAACCAAAGTAAGGATTTAAAAAAACTAAATCTGATTATTGAAGAAGTCATTAAATCATATTCTTACCATTAATTATCAACATGAAAGATACATTAATGAATGATTAAACAAAGCAAGTACTAATTGCAGCTAGTGGGACTCAAATTCAAGTTAATGAAAAACTAATCCATTCTGCAAGATCAGCCAAACAGAATTATTCCTTTAGAGCGATGTTATCTTAAAATTAAGTTATGACACCACTTTACTAGTCAAATGTCACCATCTCAGCATCAAGTAGAAATATTCTTCCCCTGCCCCAACTCCCATCTGTGCAATGGAGAATAATATGGGTGTGCTTATACTCTGATTAATGTGTTCAGCAAGAACAAACACTCAGCTCACTCATGATTTGCTGCTAGCTATGGCATTCATTTTGCCGTTAACTTATATGGCTTACAGTGTAATAGGATGAGAACAGAGAACTTCTCCCTTGCATGATCCATGTAAATGCTATCAAGAACAGAAAACTCTGGTTGCATTGACTTGCTCCTCCAGAAGCAGCACTACGCAAGTAGACAGAGCTATGGTTCTGCATCTCTAACACAGCAGCCAGAATAGCTGTCTGGCCATATGGAATAGAATCTGCTGCACCCTTTAAAGGGCTGTAAAAAATTATTCTCCCTCCAGCACCAACAGGGGTAGGTGAGCCTCCCTGGACCAGAAGGTTTCCCAGGATCAAATGGACAAGGCTGTCTACCTCATTTAAGCTTCTATTTGTCCTTGATAATGGTGAATTTTTAAATGAACCTAGGAGGTGCACCCAGAAAGGGAATCAACCTACCTTCATGAAGGGAAGTTGGATGAGGGATTAAAAATGGGAGCAAGAAAAGAATGAACATACAGACACAATCACAAGCCCCGTCCACTATGGTAAGCTGACTCATAACTGGACAATGGTTTCTCAACAATGGATCCCTATGAGCCAGTATGGAGAACAGTTTAACTAATAATATGAATGTGATAAAACTGTGCTCCAGAGCTATGACAGAAATTTTGATAGACACTATGAGCCAGATTCACCAAGATGCTCCAACTACTTAGCACTGTAAGGCCACCTTTACCCATCCCGTGTTAAGTGCAAAGCAACAGAAATGTATCAATGAATCTGGCTAGATGTTCTCCCAGTCAACTTTTTTGCAATAGCAATGAAAATGACTTTTTCCCCATCTGCACTGGCAGTTGAACAGTTTGGTTTCTTGACTACTTCAGTTTGGCCTAGACTGATCAGTTTTATTTTTCTTAATGTCATTATGTATAACTTTAGCTTTTTTCTTAATTAGTTGGTGAAACCTTCATTTTTAATTTTCCTGATTGCATAGGCTCTGACTCTTGTTCTTACATAGATACCTCCCACCCACAAATTAAAATTGTTAGCCTGAGGGAGCGAAGCGTACAGTACCCTCCCACTCTGACAGTTCTAAAATTGAGTTAAGAGCTGTAGGTGCTGCTGCTGCTACTTCTGCTTTCCTCTTCTTTAATTGCTCTTCACTGTTGCACTACACAGTGATAATAATGCATGGCCTTTTACTTCGTTCTGCTTATATGCTGTGTTTGGTGGAAGGTCTCCCAATTATACAGACTTCTGCAGACAGATTGCAATGCTGACATTTCTATAGAATCCTATAATTTTTCCAACATTTCCATTTCCCCTGAGGAAAGAAATAAACAAAAATAAAAACAAAACCCCCAAATCCTCAGCAGAGTCAACTCTCCCTGCCTCATTTTTGTTGCACAGCAGTCATCTTTTTCTCTAGCAAAACTGGAAAGATATTCATCTGCTAGCTTCACAGTGTAGTATCAAGTATTTTATCAGAAAGGTTTGAAGCATATCCAAATTTAAGCTCAAGGACAAGGATACTGATTCAGAGAACTGTCATTTGTTGCTGCAGGCTATGCCTTTTGTTTCCATGACACCATCCCAGTGTGTTCATTACCATATTGTTAAGTTGTGTTCCCAGCCTGGGCAGACAGCCTTCTAGTTCATTGATTTCAGGACTGTATCTGAACATGTTCCTTCAACAGAAATAATCATTGGAACCAAACTGGCTTCTCCCAAAGAATGTGACTCCACCCACAGCAAGACAGAGAAAAAGAAAATTACTTGGGAAAATGAATTAACAGCAATAAATAAAGATGTATTTTTACCCTTGCAGATGAAGAAATAAGAGTTAATAGTGCAAAAGTCATGATCCAAAGTGCCACAGTTGTAGCAGGTTGCATGCATGCTAGTGAAGTAAAAATAATGTGACATACATGAATTTGAGAATAATATACCAACCAGGCTACAAGCTGTGGCATGGCGAAGGAAACAACTGTATTATAAAAGGTAGCCATATGTCAGGTGTAATGTATACCTTTCCATTCATTCAATATGCATAGCACATACCCACAAGAAATTCATGCTACTGACATTTATTTTTGCATAAGTGGGGTTTGTGAGAGTTATGGCAATTTCCTGCAATATCCTGGAAAAAACCTTATTGATTTTCAGAAGCAGATTGTATTAATAATACAAAAGATAATGTATTATTGTGGGACTGTATGGAACTTCATTAGGAGGAAGAACAGATTAATTCAATCTCTGGGAAGTACTGTGATCTTAAAAAGATTATGTTGAACAACATGGCAGACACAAAGGATCTTTTGGGACATTATGCGTGAAGTGGAATTCATTGGAAATACTTTGGCGGAGGGGAGTGCAAACTTCCACTTATAGACTCAGCCTTTGAAGCTTTGCCCTGAAGGGGGGGAAACATTTATCTACTGATCACCTATTATATGAGGGCAGTTCAAAGATAAACTGTATAAAAGAGTAACTGACATGGGCCTTGTCTACATTTAAATTGCTAAAGCACTGTAGTGCTTCAGTGTAGACATTACCTATGGTGACAGAAGAGATTCTCCCATCAATATAGGTAATCCATCTCCCTGAGAGGTAGTAGGTAGGTCAATGGAAGAAATTTTCCATCAACCTAGAGCTGTGTACACAAGGATTTAGGTTGACTTAACTATGTTGCTCAAGGGTGTGCATTTTTCACACCCTGACTGACACAGTTAAGCCAACCTAATTTTCTAGTTACTCCTGGGGAAATTCTGCACCAAAAAATTTAAATTCCTGCACAGAATATTTTAAAATTCTACAAATTGTGCATATTTTGTCAAAATAACATAATATAATCATGCCAGTTTCAATTATTTTGGTAATTTATTTCAAAACACCTGTCAGCAAGTTTGCCTGTAACAACACAGACAGGAAAAAAAGATTCAGGAAATGTTCTTTTGACAAATAGATTCTTTATTAGGCATATTAATACAGAATTTGAGTAATTCATTTAAACTACAAAACAGAAACTTATTTCTTGCATCGCTCAGACGCAGTGCAAAAACATGCAGGAGTCGGGGGTAACAGAGGAGCTGAGGGAGAGGGAAGGATCCTGGGAGTGAACCTGGAGGGTTGATGGGTGTGGGTGAGAGAAGTATGGCAGAGAAGTTTACTTACCTTGGGCAATAACTGAGGTTCTTCAAGATGTGTGTCCCTGTGGGTGCTTCACTTCAGGTGACTGTGTGCCCCTGCACCTCTAGTCAGAGAATTTTGACAGCAGTACCCGGTTGGGCTGCACATGTGTTCTCCCCACCTTGCGCCTGAAGCAGTGGTTAACTAGCATTGTGCAACCAGCCTCACCCTCAGTTCCATCTCTACCACAGTGGATCTTACTAGAACTCCAAAGTAGAAGGGAGGAGGGTGGTTAGTGGAGCACCCACAGGGACACACATCTTGAAGAACCTCAGTTACTGCACAACAGTAACTTCCTCTTCTTCTTCGAGTGATGTCCCTGTGGACATCACTTCAGGTGACTGTAAAGCAGTGCCCCTCAGTGGGAAGGAGGGGCTTCAGAGTTGGGTCTGTGATTAATGGTAAGACTATTCATTCTAATAAGGTATTGGATGTTGAGCCCTGCTCAATTGCATAGTGTTGAATGAATGTATGGGCTGATGCACAAGTGACTGCTTTATGTATGTCTGTAATAAGTACATTATTAAGGAAAGCTACTGATGTGGAGAGTGACCTGGTAGAATGTGTTCTAACCCCTGATGGGGATTGTAGTTCGTGTTGACAGTAGCAGAGATAAATTCACTCTGAAATCCATTTGGAGAGTCTCTGCTTAGATATAGCTTCTCCTTTAAATCTCTCTGTAATAGAAACAGCTTTGGTGCCTTCCTGAATGGTTTAGTCCATTCAAGGTAAAAGACTAGTGCCCTTCTGACATCCAGAGTAAGGAATGCCCCTTCTTGCCTGTTCTTATGAGGTTTAGGGAAGAATGCCAGAACATAGATGTGTTGGTTGACATGGAATGAAGAGGGTACTTTAGGTAGAAACTAAAGTGGTCTTTCATTCTTGAAAAAGATGGTGTATGGGGAGTATGCCATGAGGGCCCCAAGCTCTCCTACATATCTTGTGAATGTGATGGTGACAAGGAAGGCTACTTTCATTGAAAGGTGTAATAGAGCACATTTAGCCAAGGGTTTCAGCGGAGGTCCAGTAAGGGAATGAACTACTAATTTAAGATCCTATAAAGGTGTTGGGACTCTGAATTTGGGATAGATGTTCTGGACACCTTGTAGGAATTGTTTTATAATTGGATGGGCAAAGACTGAGAACCCATTTACTTCATGGTGAAAGGTTGTGATCACTGCAAGGTGTATTCTGAGTGAGCTCAATGAAAGATCTGATTATTTTTAATTGAAGTATATAGTCCAGGTCTAGTGGGAGAGGAGAGATAGTGGCTCTGATTTGTTTGTTCTGGCACCATGTTTAGAATCTCTTCCATTTCTGGAGGTAGGTCGAATGTGTAGTTAACTGTCTGCTATTTAGCAAGATATCCTTCATCTCTTCTGAGCAGATCATCTCTTCACCTTGGTATCATGTAGGAGCCATGCTCTCAGATGGAGAATCTCCAGGTTCTGGTGCAAGATCTGGCCTGCATCTTGTGACAGGAAGTTGGAGGATGTATGGTGGACATGCTGACATCTGTTGTAGGTATGGAAAGCAAGTTTGCCTGGAGTGTGTGTGCTATCAAGATGATCCTGGATTGGCTGGTATTGATCTTTTGTATAACTCCAACAACAATGGGGTAGGAGGGAAAGTGTAATGAAGAGATGCATCCCATCTGAGGAGAAAAGCCCTCTCTGGAGCAATATGTTGGACATTTTCTGTTCTTACTTGTGGCAAATAGAACTATTGCATGGAATCCCCATTGTTGGAATATGTCCTGTATCACTGAGGTGTTTATTTCCCACTCATGATCATGGGAGAACTTTCTGCTTAACATGTCTGCTGTGGTGTTCTGACATAGAAAGGCAGTGAATATGGTGATGTTGTGTTGGATGTACAAGTTCCACAATCTTAAGGCCTTGGTGCAAAGGGAGTGTGGGCTCGCTCCTCCCTATTTGTTTATATGGAACATGCAGGTGATGTTGCCCGGCAGATTTGTATGTGTTTTGCTTTTTATCACAGGCAGAAAGCATGCACATGCATTGCGAACTGCTCACAGTTCCAGAATGTTTATGTGCAGTGTTGATTCTGAAGGAGACCACCTGCCTGGTACTGTTAGGTTGTTTAAATGGGCACGTCAGCCCACTAAGGAGGTGTCCATTGTGATTATCATTGTGAAGGGAATCTGTAGAAAAGGGACCCCTGCAAACACATTGTGTGAATGTGTCCACCACTATAGCGAGTTCTTGACCTTTTGTGGCATGTTCAAAGGCTTGCTCAGATTGTGTTTATGTGAGATGTACAATGTCCTGAGCCACCCTTGCAGGCAGCACATATGTAACCTGGCATATTTTACCAGGTGGTTGCCTCTATGTGGTCTAATAGTTGGAGGCAAGTCTTAGCAAATATTTGTGGACTGTTCACTGCAGTGTTGATCAGGTTCACTAGGGCTGCATATCTGTGTAGTGATAGTAAGGCTTTCACCTCTAAGGAGTTTAGGTGAGCCCCAACGAATTCTAGTTCTTGCACTGGTGTCACCGTTGTCTTTTGAATGTTTATTTGAAGGCTGAGTTTTGCAAAGAGTAACATTCTCTTTTGCGTGGCTTGATGGTGCCTTCCTGAGTGAGGGCCTTGGTCATCTAAATATGGGTACATCATGACCCTTTGCTTACATAGATAGAACTTTGGAAAAAACTCGGGGAGCAATGGAGAGTCCAAAGGGCATTACCAAGTACTGATAATGATTTTGTCCCCCAAAAAATCAGAAAAACCGTCAGTGTGATGGATGTATGGTGATGTGAAAGTATACGTTTTGCAGGTCGAGGGCCGAAAACCAATCCCCTCATTCCAGTGCTGGAATTATTGTTGCTAAAGTGACCATCCTGAACCATTGTGTTTTGACAAATATATTTAGGTTTCTCAGACCAAGAATGGGCCTCCAATCTTTTTCTGGGTTACAAAACTATGGGAGTAAAAACCCTTCCCTCTGAGTTGTTCCAGACATGGTTCTACCACACCCAATTGCAGGAGATGGTCTACTTCCTGTCTCAGAAGGTTCTTGTGAGAGGAGTCCCTGAAGATGGACGGCGTGGGTAGGGGCAATGGAGGTGAATAACCAGTGTTGATAATTTCCAGTACTCATTTGTCTGAAGTCATAATTCACCTTGCTGGGTAGAATGGTATTAAAAGGTCTGGAAATGGATGGTTCTTAGAAACTGGTTTCAGCAACTTGAATTGGGGGAGGTCTGTTGAGTCCTCAACCAAACCTTAAAATTTGATGTTTCAGTGCTGATTGTTGTGGCATGGGAGGTTGAGATGGGGTTGGCCTACATCTTGTGGGTCTTTGTCTCCACCTCTGGGTATCATACTGCCTCTGTCTTGAGTGTTGCATTGAGTAATATCTGCCTTGATTTTATTTTTGTGCAAATGTGTAGATGCCTAAAGACGAAAGAGTCACTTTAGAGTCCTTCAGTGTAAGGAGGGACTTGTCGGTCTTCCCCACAAACGATTTTGGAACTTCAAAGGGAATATCCTCTACAGTAGATTGCATGTCCCTTGGGGATCCAGACAGGTGGAGCCAAGAGGCCTATCGCATCACTATGGAGGTTGCAACGGCTCTTGCCGCTGTGTCTGCCAAGTCTAAGGATGCCTGGAGAGCAGTTCTAGCCAGGAGCTGGCCTTTGGAAATGAATGACCTAAATTGCTCCTTTTTGTCTTCTGGCATAAAGTCAATAAATTCAGACAGTTTAGACTAATTGGTGTGCTTGTATTTCGTCATCCAGGCCTCATAGTTGGCGATTCTGAACTGTAATGTTGCTGACGAATAGGCCTTGCGACCAAAAAGATCTAGTCTTTTACATTCTTTATCATACAGGGTGATCCTTGAATAGTGTTGCCTGCTCAGTTCATTGACCACCTCTACCACCAATGAGTTTGGATGGGGCTGTGAAAATAAAAATTCTAGTCCCTCTGATGAGACATAATACTTTTTATCTGCCCATTTACATGTAGGGGGAATTATAGCGGGGTCTACCAGATAATCTTGGCAGGCTCATGAGTACTTCATTTATGGAAAGAGCAATTTTGGATCAGGCTGAGGTGTGCAGTATGTCCAACAACTTGTGTTGGGACTCAGCAACCTCTTCCAAGGGGATTTGGAGCATGTCTGAAATTCTTTTAAACAGCTCCTGAAAATGCTTAAAATCATCTCCTGTAGTAGGTGGTGAAGGCATGATGGTCTTGTCAGGAGAGGAAGAAGTGTTAGTTGCAAGAGTGGATCTAGAGTCTCCTCTGTTTCCTCAAAAGTCTCTTCAAGGTGCTCACAGGGTCCTGCCTCTGACATTGATGGGGAACACCTCTGTCTTTCCCTGGAAGTATTGGGAGGTTTGGAGAAATGTGGCCTATATACCGTCCACAGGTCCCAGTACAGTCATTGTGGCAGGAATGGCATTGGTGGTGGTATCCATGGATGTCCATACCACCCCTGGGTGCCAGCTCTGAAATGGTGTCCTGGCTGTGCCTGTAGCTCTGATCTGATGCTCCCCTGTATGGATGAAGAGTGTTGAATGAAAATACATCTCCATCCTCTCGTCTTCCTTCTTGCGAGACAAAGGAGGGGCAGATCTGTTGGTTGGTGTGTGAAACAGTGCTGAATGCACCAACACTATATTGGTATTAAGAAGGGGTGACTCTGGTGCCGTAGCAACTGTGAAGTCATACTGGAGGCACTGTTGTGTTCCAAGAGGTCTCGGTACCGATGGTGGCATCTGTAGTTGTGGCGATGCCAGGAAATATTGTGGTACCAGGAGGTGTTGCAGCACCAGGCGAATCAGTGCTGATGGTATCTGTACCAAAGGCGGTAAAGTAGACTTTGGTACTGTTGTCTCTGCGCTATACACCAGAAGGCTAGAAGATGGCTCCGTAAACTGAGGCGCTGCAGAAGTGCTTGGTACTGAGTGTGTCGCTGCTGCAGTTGGTGCCATGGTAAAAGGGGCAGTCTTGTCTCTGCCATCTTTCTGAGCACCTTCCTGCTTAGGGTCTTTGGCATTAGTGGTATCGGAAGATCCTGATGACTCACAGGTACTAAGCTGCAGTGCGGTCAGTACCAATGATGTGGAGCGCATTGAAGAATGCTTCTTTTTGGAGTTTGTCTTTGTAGAAGTGGTAGCTCTCTTCTTCTCCCTTTTTTTAAGAGACAGGTTCTTCCCAGGCAGAGTTGGTGAGGGAGGTCTGTCAGATCCTGAGGCAGGTGACCGATGACCGGGAGGAGTTTGCGGTCCCAGGTCTGAGGAGAGGCAGAGAGATTTCTCCATAAGGATAAGTTTGAGCTTAATGTCCCTTGCTTTCCTGTATTGGCCTTAAGGTTGTGGGAAAGAGAGTACTTTTGGGGTATGTGCATTTCCTCCAAGCTGCGGACTCACTGAATATGTCAGTCCAAAACTGGAATTGCCTCTCGGCAGGAGAGGCAACGTTTAAAACCCAGAGACCTGGACATTCTTGGGTGAAGTTATAGCCAAAAGGGATGAACAAAATGTAATGTAAAATAATATTTTTTTCAATGGGGAGAAAGAAAAGTGATAGGAAAACAAGTTCTAACTAACTATTCTATCTACTACTATACAGCTAATCCTAAATCTAGATCTGAGGCAAGTCATGTATAAGCACTGTCAGAGTTCCAACTCAAGCCAAGAGTGGTTGAGAAGGAACTTAGCGGGGGGGAGAGGGGGAAGGGGAAGGGGAAGGGTTGGTTGCACAGCACTAGTTAACTGCACCACAGGCGTGAGATGGGGAGAGTGCACATGTGGCCCAACTGAGTACTGCTGTTGAAATTCTTTAACTAGAGATGCAGGGGTGCACAATCATCTGAAGTGGAGCAACCACAGGGACATCACTCGAAAAAGAACAGGGGAGATTTGGGGCAGGGAGAGGGGAGGGATTTTTAGGGACCCTCCCCCATACAGACCCTGGCTGACCGCTAGCCACTCCCATTCAGTCAGGCACATCTTCCCCTTTCCCCATGTCCCCCTGCACTCCACATCCCTGTGTCCCCCTGCATCCCCTCCCTCCTGTCCCTATATGACCTTGCAGCCCCCCTCCCATTCATCCCTTGTCCCAATGTTGTCACCTCACTAGCTTCTGAACCCATGTCCCAGTCTGTCCACTGCATTAGACATTCTGAACCCCAGTCGGTGACCCCTCAGCAATCCCGTGTGCCCAGTTCTGTCTGCCTGGTGCCTCCTCATCTGGCCCCACTGTGAGGAACGCAGCCTCTCTGGCCAGCTGCCCTTTCTTCTGATGCCACAGCAGGCCCTGGTAGGTGAAAGGTGTAACTGCAGTGCCTCTCCAGCAGAATCTATATTCTGCGGAGAAAAAAAAGTCTGCAGGGGGATATAAATTTTGCATGTGTGCAGTGGTGCAGAATTTCCCCAGGAGTATCTAGTATACAATCATAGGACTGGAAGGGACCTCAAGAGGTCATCTAGTCCAGTCCCCTGCACTCATGGCAGGACTAAGTATTATCTAGACCATCCCTGACAGGTGTTTGTCTAACCTGCTCTTAAAAATCTCCAATGGTAGAGATTCCACAACCTTGCTAGGCAAATTTATTCCAGTGCTTAACCACCCTGATAGCTAGGAAATTTTTCCTAATGTCCAACCTAAACCTCCCTTGCTGCAATTTAAGCCCATTGCTTCTTATCCTATCCTCAGAAGTTGAGAACAATTCTTCTCCCTCCTCCTTATAACAACCTTTTATGTACTTGAAAACTGTTATGTCCCCGCTCAGTCTTCTCTTTTCCAAACTAAACAAACCCATTTTTTTCAATCTTCCCTTATGGGTCATGTTTTCTAGACCTTTAATCATTTTTGTTGCTCTTCTCTGGACTTTCTCTAATTTGTCCACATCTTTCCTGAAATGTGGCTCATCCAGAACTCCAGTTGAGGTCTAATCAGCGCAGAGTAGAGCGGAAGAATTACTTCTCGTGTCTTGCTTATAATAGTCCTCTTAATACATCTCAGAATGATGTTCGCTTTTTTTGCAACAGCGTTAAACTGTTGACTCATATTTAGCTTGTGGTCCACTATGACCCCCAGATCTCTTTCTGCAGTACTCCTTCCTAGGCAGTCATTTCCCATTTTGTATGTGTGTAACTGAGTGTTCCTTCCTAAGTAGACTACTTTGCATTTGTCCTTATTGAATTTCATCCTATTTACTTCAGACCATTTCTCCAGTTTGTCCAGATCATTTTGAATTTTAATCTTTTCCTTCAAAGCACTTGCAACCTCTCCCAGCTTGGTATCGTCCTCAAACTTTATAAGTGTACACTCTATGCTATTATCTAAATCATTGATGACAATATTGAACAGAACCAGATCCAGAATTGATTCCTGAGGAACCCCACTCATTATGTCTTTCCAGCATGACTGTGAACCACTGAAAACTACTCTCTGGGAACGGTTTTCTAACCAGTTATGCTCCCACCTTATAGTAGCTCCATCTAGGTTGCTTTTCCCTAGTTTGTTTATGAGAAGGTCATGCGAGACAGCATCAACAGCTTTACTAAAGTCAAGATATACCACGTCTACTGCTTCCCCCCAATCCACAAGGCTTATTACCCTGTCAAAGAAAGCTATCAGGTTGGTTTGACATTAATTGTTCTTGACAAATCTACGCTGACTGTTACTTATCTTATTTTCATCTATACGTTTGCAAATTGATTGCTTTATTATTTGCTCCATTATCTTTCCAGGTACAGAAATTAAGCCGACTGGTCTGTAATCCCCCAGGTTGTCCTTATTCCCCTTTTTATAGATGGGCACTATATTTGCCCTTTTCCAGTCTTCTGGAATCTCTCCCATCTTCCATGACTTTTCAAAGATAATTGCTAATGGCTCAGATATCTCCTCAGTCAACTCCTTGAGTATTCTAGGATGCACTTCATCAGGCCTTGGTGTCTTGAAGTCATCTAATTTGTATGAGTCGTTTTTAACTTGTTCTTTTCCTATTTTAGCCTTTTCTGGTCCTACCTCATATTCACTAGATGTCCAATCACCACCAACCTTGGTGAAAACCGAAACAAAGAAGTCATTAAGCACCTCTGCCATTTCCACATTTTCTGTTATTATTTTTTCCCCCTCATTGAGTAACGGGCCTACCCTGTTGTGGGTCTTCCTCTTGCTTCGAATGTATTTGTAGAATGTGTTCTTGTTACCCTTTATTTCTCTAGCTAGTTTGAGCTCATTTTGTGCCTTGGCCTTTCTAATTTTGTCCCTACATACTTGTGTTATTTGTTTATATTCATCCTTTGTAATCTGACTTAGTTTCCACTTTTTGTAGGACTCTTTTTTGATTTTTAGATCATTGAAGGTCTCCTGGTTAAGCTAGGGTGGTCCCTTCCCATATGTCCGATCTTTCCTACACAGTGGGATAGTTTGCTCTTGTGCCCTTAATAATGTCTCTTTGAAAAACTGCCAATTGTCTTCAGTTGTTTTTCCCCTTAGACTTGCTCCCCATGCAATCTTACCTACCAACTCCCTGAGTTTGCTAAAGTCTGACTTTAGTGTAGACCAGCCCTTACTCATGAGTGCGCTTGTTCTGAACTGAAGCTGTGATGAACTTGTGACCACAGTTCCCCACTGCCCTGGGTGGCACTGAAGGGCCGGAGCCCTTTCTGGAGTTAGGGATGATGTCTGGTAAGCTTATTAGCATGTGTGTAGGTTCTTGTATTGTTTTCAATAAGTTTTATCTGTAATGCTTTTACCTTAAAAATTTACTTGCTTAAAAAGAGCTGTGTGGTAACTTAACAGTGGCAATTATATTGTTTTTCATCTCTGAGGGCAAAAGGAAAGCAGGCTGACTTTGCTGGGGAGGGTGCTGTGCAGTCTGAAAATGCCCCATGCAGGAGGAAGAGACACTCTGGTTTCCACCCAAGTGGGGTGATGGCTGTGCGGCCGGGAGCCTGGTTATAGTACAGGAGGGGGAGAAAGAAGATCCAGTTTCTTTTCCTGTCTCTGCCACAGATTTTTTCTATGACCTTGAATAAGGTCAATTCACCTCTTTATACTTCAGCTTTACCATACGTGAAATGGAGATAATTGTTATTCTAAAGATGATAGAAGTCTTGTTTATTTTTATTAGAGTAATTAGAAAAAGAATTCATTATTTAAGGAAAGAGGCAGCATAATCTCTTGGAACATCCCATTCACTAAATTATCTACAGTGGGAGTGTGAGAGTGTCCTATTTAGACACCTTGTATAAAATGTGTGGTAGAGTTCTTAAAAATTATTGCAACATTCACTTTTTCTAACTATCTTACTGAGAAATCTGCATGACCAAAAAGTAGTAGCTTTTGTGAATACAATCATCTGCAGCATTATGTATGAGGTGTAGAGAAATGACAAAGTGTGTACTATTGATAGCCACCTCACGTTTATGAAAGTCACACTCGTACTCAGATACAAGTGTAGTGATGCAATATATTTAATACAAAAATATCTTGATCTGATTGAAATATACACTTTATCTCAGATTTAGTGAAGCATTCAGGCTATATTTCTTTGTTGTTGTTGTGTTTTTTGGCTTATCAACTACGTTATGTATAGCAAAACAATTACGAAAATACAAAATGAAGAAAAAAATCAGATTGAAAATTGTGAGAAGAAATGTAAAACTATCACAAATTCGGGACACAGCGTTTGCATTCAGCAATACCTACTCAGTGTCACTGAGTCAAATTTGGCCCCAAATCTCTCTACATCACTTTAATCATGTGCCCAACAGAGTTTTAAGTATAATGAAGGTAAAATTTGGGAGAATCTGTAACAATTGAGAAAATGTGTTTACATGAATCTAAGATGTAAGCTGCTGTTACCACAACATCAGGAATTACATCTCTTGTGACCGTTGTTTAAAAGACATTTTTAAAAGACTGAAGTTTTTACTTTGTTAAGGAAACCATGGCTTCCTAGGTTGAAGCTGTCTTCCAGTGCACCATAATTCACTCTGCCTGTAGCTTTGGGCATTATATCCCTCTGTCACTTTCAACCCAGGGGGTAATACTTCTCCTCTCTAAACATGTACCACAGTCAATATATATTATATATTGCATGGTTAGTATGTCATTGATTGTCAAATTTATTGAGTTAACAAGTAAGAAATATATCAAGTAAAAACTTAGTAGTTGCTTCAAGGTTCTGTGCAGCAGATGTTTAATGGCTTCATACACAGACAGAGGATTTGTTTGGAGACTGCCCTGGAATTAATGTAGTACGATATTCTTGCTCTAGAGTTTGACAGTATATCACATTATTCTTATTTAAGGTATACCAGGAGCCTTCTGAATTTTAAAGAACTGTATGGAAGTTACTAGAGAGTAAACCTATAATTCTCAAAATACTTGTAAATAAAGCACTTCTGTTTGTATGTGCTCCAGAAAGAAAGGCATTTCTGCAGGTGAGAAATGTATCCAACCTGAGCTAAATAATACAAATTCCTTTTTAATTAGAATTTTATTTTTATTTGCTACATTTTCACCACTGATTGATAATTATAATGAAATTAAATGACTGGGAGAACCTATAAATTAAACACCTAACCCTCTAATCATATGTATGTAGACAGATCAATATAAAGAAAAATATTAATATAGCTATGAATACATTTAAAAATATAAAGATAGGCCTGAATTTTCAAAAGTGACTGGTGATTGTGGCTACTTATGTTTATCCACCTAAAGAGGCCTGATTTTCAAAGAGCAGGTTCTCAGCACGTTCAAAAATTCCAGCCCCTACTAGGTGTGTGAAGTTGGATACTCAAAAAGCAGAAACAGCCAAATCATTTTTGAAAATTTAAGCTGAGTTCATATAGATAAATATGCTTAATGGATAAGCTATACACACTATACTGTGTGTGTGTATATATATATCTTATAGGTTTTACATATGGGGACCTTCCCTCACTTTTCATGAGGTGCTAGGGAGAAGGGTGATGAGGGAGGAAGGCATGGTCCCCATCTGGGCTTCTCCCGATTAAATTAATTCAACCCTGGTCCCAAAACAGTTAATTCAGGCTGCAATCACAATAAAATTAAATTAATTTCCCCCTCTTCCACTGACAAGTCCCAATGCAATTAATGTAGTTGCCGCCCATTCCCCCCCCATTTTACCTGTCTGCATGGCTCCACTGCTTCTGCTCCCCCACTCAATGCCCCCAAGCAGTTGAAGTCCTGGATTCCGTCCCTGCCGCTGTTCTGGACCGTGCTCGCCCTCTGACTACCCCTCTCTCCATATTCTCCTCCTGCCCTCCAAGAAACAAAGAGGGAGTACAGCAGCAGACAGTTTTCCAGGAGAGGATAGGGAAGGCAGAGGGCAGAGTCTGGGCCAGGGGACACTTCAGAGGCAAATGGGAGAGGAAGGAAGAATTGGAGTCTCTCAGCCTGGGAAGAACCCAGCTGTTCAGGGCCTGCTCATTTCTTCCTCCTCCGCATCTCTATGAAAAATGCAGTAGGCAGCCTGCTCCCTCCTGATCCAGAAAGCTTCTCAAGCTGTGGTGCTCCCTCCCTAGGAGCCTGTGCCTGCTCCTTGGAGAGGGAGAGCAAAGCAGAGGAAGACAGGGCTCCAGAACTGCTGAAGAAGGATCTCCTTTCACTTCCCCCACCTTGCCAGCTGCTGCTGCTCCCTCACTACATGTGAGAGTCCAGAGTACAGGAAGAAAGAATAAGCTATAATGGGGAACAGTTAGGGATGCAGCCAGAGTTTTCCTAAGGAGGCAGCCCAGGTTACCTGCCAAATAGCAGAGGTTGCAGCATGCACTTCATTCCCAATTTCCTCACTGGTATGATCCTGCTTTACACATGTGCTGCATTCCAAGAGGTACACACATGCATATGGTATTCCTCTTCTCCCCCTTCACACTGTCATACATGTCAATGCAGAGCTGCCATCTCTTCTTCTTCTTTAGTGGGCCCAGAAGCACAAGGGGTGGAGGAGGCAGCATATGGAAATGGTAATCTGGCATAATGGGAAACTGAGAGCTGGGTTAGGGACCTCTCCCCCTTCCCCTCCCACCAGAGAGACCATCAGCAGCCAGGACATTTCCTCCCCTCCCAATAGAGAGGCTGGGATCATCAATTTGTAGTATTGTTGGTCTATGGCCAAGGGGTGAGGGTGAGGGGCTGGGTCCCTTGGGCCCTTGAGAGGTCTGCTGCCCCCTATATTTAGGTTGCCTAATATTTTACACTATTTTTAAGAGATATGGCCCTTCATAATTTGCAGCAATTTGGGAGGGTGATAGTCCTGAAGTATGGATTGCACAGACAACCTTAACACACACACACAACTATTGGTCTGATTTGCAAAGGTGTTGAGCTCCCCACAACCCATTTGATATTAATGGGAGCACAGATGCTTAGCATCTTTGAAAAATAAATTATATATGTGTAAACTATATGCACATTAGACACTAGTTTGTGATTCAATAAACAAAGTGGGAATTGAGAGGTAAATGCTATAAATGGCACTATCATGCAAACTACCTTCCAACATTTCATAATATTTTGGATAGTTTTTGCTTCTGTTAGCCAAAAAAGTCTTATTTTCATCAAATGTCAACTATATTAGCACAAAGATTAATTAAATGATAAAAATGCAGTGACCCTTTTGACTCTGAGACAAGATATGATTTTTTTTTAAAATACAAAACACATGATTTGAACTCAGGAACCTTTGAAATAGCAGAGATGTTATCTAGTAGAGTACATATTGTTTGGTGAATATCCATGGGAAATTGCAGACATTGCCTGATTCTGTACCCTTTACTGAAGCAAAGCTACCACTGACATCTAAACATATTGAGAATGATGAAAGAAGGAATAAGAGTATTGAACATAAAGGCTAGAAAGTTCAATTAAAGTTCACTCCATGATCTAAATATACATTATAAGAAGTCTAACTAAAAATAGGTTTGATTTATTGTTTTTTGCTTCTTCAATAAAAAGGAGACAAAGAAAAAAACCTCTTGATATGTTCACTACAAATGTTTGTATAAAAGATATTTATTCAAATGATTCACAGCAGTGAATTAATCTGTAGATCAACAAAAAAATAAGATTCTCTATCAAATTCAGTTCTATATAGATAAGAAAAGTAGTGTATTTCCTCAAATTTGTGATTACTATGACTATCACCACTCAGTTTATGATGTTCCAGTTATCACAATTCTCCATAAACATATCTGCTTCTAATTTCGTGATGTTACATTTTCTACCAATATTCATACGCAAAGCATTTAGCTGGTTAGTTACCATTTTCTTCTTTCATCCCTCTTCTTTACAGATTTTCCCTAGGTATTTGCTAGTCTGACAAATCTCCTTTGTATATCTTCCCCTTCTCATTCCAAATTTGAAGAAGGACCAATAAAGTCAGAGGGACAGATTTGTCTCTGGCCTTTTTTCAGGTGTGTAGAAAAGGGTCAAGGATCCTTTCTCCCACCCCATGTGCACAAGGTCCAGGGATAAATCAATCCATGTGCTTAAGTGAACACAGGCCAAAATTTTCAGAGATACTTAAGTGCCTAATTCCTGTTGAAATCAAAGGGAGTTGGGTGCCCAAATACCATTGAGGATCTGGGCCACAGAGATTGCTCTCTCCTACTGGTCCTGGGGGGCACACATCTCCGCAAAATGAGTGGGAAGAACAGAAGAGGTGTCAGGCTCAAGGCCTTAAGCCATTTGCACCAACTCACAGTGTGGGCCATGCACATTGGGGGTGGGGGGTGAGGGTGGGCAGGAGTCTCCCTTCCCAAAGACATCTCCTGCCCCATGGGTGCCTGTCTGTACTTGTTAAAGACTTGTATAGAGGCACCTGGCTTTCAGTGCAGTGCCACTTACAACATTTCTGTCACTCTCTCATGTTACCTGGAATTTCTGCTCTCCTCTTGAGCATCCCTCTTTCCTGCCTGCACACCTACGTCACCATCATATGTTAAGGGAAATTGAGGTGGATACTGGTTTTGTCCTTTGTGTTCTGTCTAGTGCATTGTTTCAGAAATTCCAAGAGATTTTTTTAGGCCTTTTGAGACAATCTATTCTAACATGACATATATAACTAGAATAATTTTGCATGCTCCCTGAACTAGCTCATTCATCCTCTTCTCAGCTACCATGGTGATGAGCACATTTATAAAATACATAGATTTTGCTAGATAATAGCCACAACACTTAAACTAGGAAAACAAATCTCAACCCTGTTATTAACTTTATCATTCAGCAGAACAGACTGTCCATAAAACACCACATAATTTCCTATTTTATTACTCCCTTTGATCCTCTACTACATTGTAACATCTCTCCTCTTTCTAAGCCTATTATGACCCTCCTTAGATCATGGTTTGACAAGCTTAGCTGACAGTTTCTGCAGAATTTAAGATTTCATTTTATATGTGTTTGTGCACGCATACATATGTGCATATGTGTGTGTATGCGCACACACGCACACACACACTCTCACTCTTTACACACACACACGCAAAGTTTATGTTGCTAATGTAATATCAGTGCAGCACTATTTCCTTAAATATTAAGGCAAACACATCAGATGCTGACACCTTCCTCAGCTGCTTTGTATGACTTTGGCAGCACAAGGTATCCACAATACTGACTTAACTAATCAGTGGAAAAGTCTCCTAGTGTGAGAAATATCAGGGTAGCACAGAGCCACTTTGGCACTTCTTACACAACCCCCCACCCCACCCCAACTCCTAACATAAAGAGTATTTAACAGAGTGACTGTCCCTTTAAGGGTATGCAGGGACTAAGGGTCAGTCAACACCTGTTCCATGGTATGTCCCTTTAAGGTTCCAGGAATTCTGGATGGAAGCCTAGGGAAGAGAAGAAGCAGGTGTTGGGAGAGAGGAAGTGGTCTCAGGGGATAGTCAGTTTTTGGGGAAACCTGGGTTACTATCTCTTTAAGTGCTCCAGGACCAGGAGCCTGGTAGAGTGGGTTGAGCAAGGCTCCATTCTCTCACTGCCAATGGGGACACACACTGGGAAGGAAGGCTGTATATACTCTGACTCCTCTTTCAGAACAGGTAAGACACCAGCAATGGAATGGAATGAGCTGAGGCTGCAGCTGGCCTGACCTGCACTAACCATAAGGAGGGCTGTGCAACTCCTGCAGCAGAAAGAGAGATCTGACCAAGTCCACACAGATCGAAGGATGATAATTCAGGGACACCTGAGTCCAGGAGGGGAAGCCTGACTGAACTTCTAAAGACCCCAAAAAAGTGGGCTGTGGAACTCCTGAATGAAGGAGAGGAGTGGGGTCTGAGGGCTGAGAGTGTGTTTTCAGGAAAAAGTTTAAGGCTAAGTCTGCACTAGAGAACTTACAGCAGCACAGCTGTACCAATCCAGCTGTGCTGCTATAAGATCTCTCATGTAGCTGCTCTATGCCAACAGGAGAGAGCTCTCCCATCGACATAGCACTGTGTACACTACACTTATGCCGGCAAAACTTATGTCACTGAGGGGAGTGGTTTTTTCACACCCCTGAGCGACATGGGTTTTGCGGAGAAGAGTGGTCGTGAGGACATGGCTTAAAGAAATAAGACCCCAGAAAGGGAAAATCTTGTCTAAGTATTCAAGCCTGTAAGTTATTACCAAGAATGAAAGGGGAAATTTAGGCTGAGTGCCCGCAGGACCACTTCAGTCCACAAAGGGCACTCTGGGAAGGCATTCATCTACAGAGAATGCCTGCGGATTCACTATGCCATGGCTACCAGGACAGCCTCTCTGGGCTACAGGCAGCCAAGCATAAGTTAGAGCAGTCCTGAGGTTACTCTAACTAACACCAGCGATCAGTCAATTCCCAGTGGACCCAGGATTAGTTGCCCCTCTAAGTGGAAACAGATGCTAGGGCCTTCCTGATCATTTCCCTAATGACAGAAAAATCAGTGAAGTGGAACATCTTGTTTTATTTACATCAGCCCTGAAACACAGGTGGTCACAAACATCACATAGATACAAATTCTGTTACATTAATCTCAGACAAAATATGTCAGGATCCCAAGGAGAACCTCTGCATCAAAAATTTACCCTAGTCAGAAAGATTTAGGCAAAAAGCAAACTCTCCTGATGAGAGCAAAAGCTCACTCAAAGAACCAAAAACCAATGTCATCACCACATTTTTTTAAAGTCTGAGCTGTTCTCAAGTGCTACAAAAAAAGAACATATAAATGTACGTATGACCATCTAGTGACTTCTGCCATGGCACATCTTTATCCTATTCCTCTCTATTGAGTTCTGCTTAACACAGTTCAGATAGAGCCCATGTTGGGACCAAAAGTTCTGAGAGATGTGAATTACTGAAGAAAGGTATAATTGTGTGGTCAATCCTGAACACATCTGTTGCTCTGTCTTTGTACAACCACCTCTCTCACATTCTTACATCTGTATTTCACTCTCTCTTTCACAACTGCTATATGTCTGGAACTTCTGGGAGGTTTTAATCAGTCCCCTTTCCACCTTCCCCAAACCTGTGAAAGTACTCAAAGGATAAGATAAATTTTCCACTGACATTGGATGATATGTCAAAGAATGACTTAGGGCATGAGTTCTCAACCGGGGAGCATGCCCACCCTCACTCTTTCTTTATGGCAGTTTGGGGAAGGGGATCTCAACACAGGCACTGACTTCATCATTTGCTGGGGGGTGCTCGATCCCTGCTCCACCCCAGGCCTCGCCCCCACTCCACCCCTTCCCTCAAGGCCTCACCCTACCATGCCTCTTCCTGCCCCCACTCTGCCTCTTCCTGCCCATGCTGCACACCTTTCTGCCCTGTTCTGCCCCCTCCCCTGAGAACCCCCACCTTCATTACTCCCTCCCCCCAGCGCCTCCTGCCTGCCACTGAACAGCTGATTATGGCAGGTGGGAGGCGCTGAGAGGGAGGGGAAGAAGCAGATTGGCGGGGCCCACCAGCAGGTGGGAGGCCCTGGGGGTGAGGAGGAGGAGCTGATCGGTGGGACCGCCAGTTGGTGCTGATCACCCACTATTTTTTTCCACGTAGGTGCTCCAGACCCAGAGCACCCACAGAGTCAGTGCCTATGGGTCCCCAAACACTTTTTTGTTGTTATATGAGCTCACAACTGAAAAGGATTGAGGGCATCAAGTAGTCCCACCTATTATCTTATGTATACAGCAGTTTCTTATCTGAAGATAAATATTTATATTTTGAAGTAAATAATATACTTAGAATGTTTGTTTGTTTTCTAATTTCCCTCCTCCCCTCAAACAGTTCTCTTTTGGTTTCATAATGAAGGAGAAGATAAACAATTGTATTTGATTTGGTTTCCAGAAAGCAAGGGTTTTGGGGTTTTTTTCCTTCTTCCCCTTCAAGGGCATTTGTTAAGTAGAATATGGCCACCTCCTTGCATGCCATCTTGGTGAGATTATTAATACAGGAAAATAAATTAAGTGGGTTCTGTTGCAGAAATTAATGGATAGGGAAATAATTCAGTCCCACAAACAAAAATAAAGAAGATCATTTTCATTTAAAAATATTTTATCTCCAGTTATGTTTTACGTTTTATCCTGTTCAGTGCTCAGACCCTTCAGTACTCTCTTGCTATTTTGTTTTACGTCTATATTATATTTTGTGTCCTTTCAGTTCTCCCTGGTTTTAGCTTAATTTTCCCTGTGTCTGGTTACCTTTTGTTTATTTTCATGTGTTCTTGCTTTCTTTTGAACAAATTGTTTTCTAAATTAATTCTCTTTTGTTTTTCTAGTTGTTCTGTTAGTTTTATTTATCTTTACTTTTAGAGATAGAAGGTGGGTGAGGTAATATTTTTTATTGGACCAACTTGTGTTGGTGAAAGAGCTGTGTTGAGCTACATCTGAACAAAAGCTCTGTGTATCTCAAAAGCTTGTCTCTTTCCCCAACAGATGTTGGTCCAATAAAATATATTAGCTCATCCACCTCGTCTTTCTAATATCCTGGGACCAACACAGCTACAACAACACTGCAAACAATATATTTTTCCCTTTTTCAATGTCCTACACACATCTGCAACTGCATTATTATAGAACAGTGGTTCTCAAACTATTTTACTGGTGACCCCTTCCACATAGCAAGCCTCTGAATGTGACCCCCCCTTATAAATTAAAAACACTTTTTTATATATTTAACACTATAAAAAATTCTGGAGGCAGAGCGGGTTTGGGGTGGAAGTTGACAGCTCGCGACCCGCTATGTAATAACCTCGTGAACTCTTGAGGGGTCCTGACCCCTAGTTTGAGAACCCCTGTTATAGATGAAGCGGATAGCACAATCTGTACTTAAGCTACTCCAATGCTTTCCATTATAAAATCTTCTTTTCAGTTGCTTACAATTTTGCCAAACTTTACTTGTTTGGGCTGAAATTTTTGATTATGGATATTTGCCTAATACTGAATGTATTTATTTATTTTTGTAAGTTTCATCAAATGTGGTTCAGCTGTTTGTAACAATGAGGTTAGGAAAATACGTTGTTTAGCCCACTTTAAAAAAAATCTTAGAACACTTTCAGGCACTTGAAATTTGTCAGGGGGTAGCCACTTTATATCAAGGATTTATCTTTTGCTGTTACCATGAAAATCTGCCCAATTATAAGATTTTGAAACATCTAAATCCATATAGGCTCAACAGAGACCCATTAGAGTTTGACAGCTAATTATCCAAAGATTCAGTACTGAGCATGCTCCAGCCCTGCACAGCCCCTACCTGTGACTGGAAGGAGCATGTGCCATCCCCACAGACCACCTGAACATGCTTCATCCCTGGGCTCCAGGAGCTAAGCAGGACTTTCCCTGCAATTGCTCTTCCTGGCCGCTGTGGGCCACTGTGGCACCATGCACTGAAGCTGAAAGCAGGGGAAATGGCTCCATTGTGCTGTTAGTGCTCCCCCCTGCTGGCACAAGGCAACATGGAGGATGAACAGCCTGACTCAAATGCAGAGGAAATTGGAATGAGAGCTGAAACTAGGGGTGGCAGAAGTTGTACACTGGAACAAAGAGCCTGGGGGAGGTGGCAGTGGGGGATACTAGAGGTAAGACTGGGACTGGCTTGGCAAGGAGACTGAGACAAGGAACCACAGGTGGGGAAACTGGGATGAGGAATCTAGGCATTGACTGGGACCCAGGTTTGGGAATTACGTTCAGGCTTAAGGAGCTCATAGGAGGAGACATAGACTGGTTGGGTAAGGAGCCCAAGGTGTGGAGACTGGGTCTGGGAAAATAAACAGGGGAACAGACATTCAACTGCCTGAGAGCATCATGAGAGCATCCTTTCCTTTCCTGCAGTCCTCTGCTTCATTAACAATCCACCTTCCAACTTCTGCAACAAATGAGGCAGAAGTAGGGCTGTCAAGTGACTAAAAAAATTAATCATGATTAATCACGCTGTTAATCAATAATAGAATACTATTTATATAAATATTTTTGGATGTTTTCCACATTTGCCAATATATTGATTTCAATTATAATACAGAATACAAAGTGTCCAATGCTCACTTTATATTTATTTTTATTATAAATATTTGCACTGTAAAAATAAAAGAAATAGTATTTTTCAATTCACTTAATAAAAGTACAGTAGTGTACTCTTTATCATGAAAGTTGAACTTACAAATGTAGAATTATGTACAAAAAATAACTGCAGTCAAAAATATAATAATGTAAAACTTTAGAGCCTACAAGTCCACTCAGTCCTACTTCTTGTTCAGCCAATTGCTCAGACAAAGACGTTTGTTTACATTTACAGTAGATAATGCTGCCCACTTCTTGTTTACAATGTCACCTGAAAGTGAGAACAGGCACTCGAATGACACTGTTGTAGCTGGCATTGCAAGATATTTACGTGTCAGATGTGCTTAAGATTCATATGTCCCTTCATGCTTCAACCACCATTCCAGAGGACATGCGTCCATGCTTGATAACAATCCAAAGGAGTGCAGATCAACGCATGTTCATTTTCATCATCTAAGTCAGATGCCACTAACAGAAGGTTGATTTTCTTTTTTGGTGGTTTGCGTTCTTTAGTTTCCACATTGGAGTATTGCTCTTTTCAGACTTCTGAAAGTATGCTTCACATCCCATCCCGATCAGATTATGGAAGGCACTTCAGATTCTTAAATCTTGGGTTGAGTGCTGTAGTTATCTTTAGAAATCTCACATTGGTACCTTCTTTGTGTTTTGTCAAATCTGCAGTGAAAAAGTTCTTAAAACGAACATGCTGGGTCATCATCCGTGGCTGCTATAACATGAAATATATGGCAGAATGAGGGTAAAACACAGAGCAATAGACATACAATTCTCCCCCAAAGAGTTCAGTCACACATTTAATTAACTCCCCCCAAGGAGTCCAATCACAAAATTATTTATTTTTTTAACAAGTGTCATCAGCATGGAAGCATGTCCTCTGGAATGGTGGCCAAAGCATGAAGGGGCGTATGACTGTTTAGCATATCTGGCATGTAAACACCTTGCAACGCCAGCTACAAAAGTGCTATGTGAACACCCGTTCTCACTTTTAGGTGACATTGTAAATAAGAGGCAGGCAGCATTATCTCCTGTAAATGTAAACAAACTTGTTTCACTTAGCGATTGGCTGAACAAGAAATAGGACTGAGCGAATTTCTAGGATCTAAAGTTTTACATTGTTTGTTTTTGAGTGCAGTTATGTAACAAAAAATGTACATTTGTAAGTTGCACTTTCACGATAAAGAGATTGCACTACAGTACTTGTATGAGGTGACTTGAAAAATACTGTTGCTTTTGTTTATATTTACAGTGCAAATATCTGTAATAAAATAATATGAAGTGAGCACTGTACACTTTGCATTCTGTATTGTAATTGAAATCAATATATATGAAAATGTAGAAAAACATCAAAAATATTTTATAAATGTCAATTGGTATTCTATTGTTTAACAGTGCAATTAAAACTGTGATTAATTTTTTTGAGTTAATCGCATGAGTTAACTATGATTAATCGACAGCCCTAGGCAGAAGTGCTACAGACAACAGCTTCCATTGCTACACAACTCTAATTCAATTTGACAGCATTGAGTGAGGCAGGGGTTCTATGGAAAAAATAGAATGTGATCATGTAATTAAAGACTATCATAATAATGATTGAACACAAGGGGGCTGAATTAAGGTGGCACAGGCCACCTTAATTCTGGCATTTCCTAACTTTTGAATGCTTGACATTGCTACCTTAACAATCTTTTATTGTACTTTTTTTGTAAAATTATGTGTGCTTTCCAAAAATAAAACTTCAATTCAAAACCCAGTTAAGGTTGCAGAGAGACAATAATGTACATATCTATCACATGATTAACAAACCTTAAACAATTAAGGAAATTGATAGTTAAAGATACAAAACTTATCATGACTATCCCAGAAACAAATTATTCCTAGCATGTATGTATGCTTCATCATATCACAACCTTAACAGTGACGAAAAATAAAAACACTATCCTTTCACTGGTGATCTAAAATATAAATATTTCTAAATCTAAACTCTATGTCTAATTTATGACTGGTTCCTGTGATTGCCCTATACGCCAGAATCTCTAACATGCTCTTCCAGCGTGCCCCCTACTTCAGGGCTTCCGAGGGGATCCTCGGAAGGCAGCCATATTAATGTTCCCCATAGTGCCGGTAATGGGGGAGTCCTTCCCTGTCAGGATAGAGCCCCTTCACGTTGTGCCAGCCATTTTATATAGCCAAAGGGGATGGAAAGGGGAAGAGGATCTTGCCCAATCTATTTATGATGGCTTTTTCTACTCATTTTATTGCTTTTAACTGTTTAGGTTTTGTAAAATGAAGTGCTTTTTTCATTTGTACACACACAAATATGTGTATTCCCAGATATGCGGCATTACATTGGAATTAATGTTGAGAGAATATATCATTAATTTATCGATCAAAGTACAAAAATTTGTAATTGTCCCAAAATCACGCATTATAAACCCAGGAAATTTAGAGTTAATATTAAAATTTAGAAGAAATCCAAATAAGTGAAGTTATGGAAATGCACAGTTAATGCACTCAAAAAGCCTTAATTTTATCTTGTAGCAACACCATCTAATAACCATACAATTATGATAAAGACATTTTAGCGTTTGTGGTCCTGGAGTAGATTAAACTATTTTTTAAAGATGGGTTAGTTTTGCTTCTTCCCACCCCCCACCTCATGGCACTACCTGAATGGTTGAGAAGCCAGATGGACATACACACCTAGCATGTTAAATTAGATGAGTAATCCTATAAAAGGAAAGCAGAATGACATGTGCATATGCTGAAAGGCTGAACAGCATGAAAATGTTAACTTTTGTGAATTGATGAAGGACTTTTTTTTTTGCACCAAGATGTTGCATACATTAAATTATGGGACCACTTATGCAGTTCTGTTACTATGCCTGGATTATACATGGGGCCCTGAGTATTATACAGAGAACACTCAGATGAGTGCCATCATGGATAGAACATCCATATTGGTGCCAATTTGTTTTCAGGATGGTCTTTCTCTTCCTAATGCATTAAATGGCCTTCCCTTTAGATAATGATTTTTTTTAAGTTACATTAAATCACCCTTGAAATAAAGACAATGTAAAAGATAGTAAGAGGGCTTGAAAAAAAATCCCTACTTTTTAGAAACTAAAGCCATAGTTTAACAGAAGTGTTTGTGTTTAACCATAGCCACTATTATTAAGTCCACATAACAGCAAATTTGAAAACTGCAAGAAACAACAAAAAAGAGGGCTGGCGGGGGGGGGGGGGGGTCAGGGAAAGTAAGAAAGAAAGGAATGAAAGTCTCTTTATCCAGGCTTCCATTTAGGATTCATTTCAACCCTGAAAAGGACACAGAATACAATCATGTAACATTAACTTATATAAATAACCTGGGCATTTTTCTGTGACACAATATTCCACAAACACAAATTGTACATTCAATCATCTTGTCAGCCAAAGTAAAGAAAAACATATTTATTAGAACCTAGAGACTTGAAGATAGAAATAGATACCCTCACTAAAAGATTCTGCCTGCTACTAGAAGATTTTTTAAGTGTATAAGCATAAATCCAAGTTAAAAAAAAAAGTTCTCTCAAACTGAGGCTTCAGTGATTGCCTTTCCAACAATTTTTCTAAAACATCATGTTCCAATGCCTCATCATCTATTCCAGTATATTTTCTCAGAAACTGTTCAATAGATCCAGTGTCAGAAAGTACAGAAAATGTATCTAGATTAAGGAAATGAAAACTGGTTAGCTACAATAGTGCTACATTCATAGAGCTGGTCAAACTAATAAGAACTGACCTGAACCTTTGGTGAAACCAAAACACTTTTAAAATATTAATAAAAAAGTATATTTTTAATGTTTTCATTTACTTTTGAACTTCCTAAAGTAAACGTGCCAAATGTCACACAAGATGCAATTCTAGCAGAATTTTGGCCCTAACTAGAAGCAACAAATACCAGAGAAATACAACGAAGTCTCATGAGAAAGTCTGTTCTTGTGAGAATCCCAGCCCAATTTTGAAGGCCCAAGAGGTTCAGCTACTTTGACTGAGGATGAGTTAAGTATATGAACCAAAGAAACCCACCAAACCTTTGGAGATTTGGCCATCAGTTTCATAGCTCTTCCTTGTCAAATGTTTTGAAGGTTGTCAGATTCATGTTTCTAGATTTGTAAATCCCAAGGCCAGAAGGGACTGCTGTGCTCAGCCTCTACTCCTGAGGGATGTGATTTTTTCCTGAAAATTAATACAATCCGAGAAGAGGGAAGGTTTTAGTTTCTTTCTAGTAGCCTGCATGCTATTCATATTTTATTTAATATTTGTGAAGTTCTATAGCACTGAATAAAAACAATAGGTGGATATGGCACTGTAGAAGCAAATGACAGATGCTTACTATCTAAAGAAACAGAATACAAGGTATGAAATTAAATAAAGGTGGCATAAAAGGGTAAGAATGAAGAAGTTACAACAACATTGAAAGATCAAGCAACATATGTATTGTTACATACATATCTCATCAATTGCTTTTGTTGTAATATTAAAATTTGAGCACAGTCAGCTGGAGGTCAGCAACAGAAGGTAAGTGAAAAGAGGGATTTAATGGAGAAGTAATGTTGCAAGGCATAAAGGGCCCCGGGGGGTATTACAGACACAGAAGACAACATGAGAAAAAGCAAAGACTTTATTACCTAATTGGAATCGTGAAATTTCCAAAGTTACTAAGTGTTGGCCTATCTCTGCTCCCATTGAAGTTAAAGGGAGTTTTATCACTAACTTCACTGAAAGCAGTTAGGTGAATACTGACAACTTTTGAAAATTTCACCCTCAATAATTAAGATTGAAGCTAGCTCCTCATTACAAATTCCAGTTTTAACCCTATCATCACCCTCACCAAAAAGTTTCACATGCTGCATCTCTTCTTAGGGTGGAGTTTTCTCTCTTGGGCATGGTAAATATCACAAAGACTTTACGTTGCAAGTTTTGAAAAATGTACCTGAGAAAGATTATAAAACATGAGCCAGCTAAATGTTTCAGGAGTAGCCCTGAGAGGAAACTGAAGGACTATCTTGTGTTTAAAGGAGACTGTAAGTTAAAGACTGTTTGCTTTTTCTCCACGTAGCTGTCATCTTTCTAAAGAGACCAGCTGTCCCAGTTTTTAATATGATGCCCCAGTCTCCCAAGAACTTTTTTTCTGAAATATCCCAGTTATCCATTTCATCATTCACAACTTAATTTTTTTAATACTTATTGTGATAGACCCAGGCCAGTTGAGTACAACAAAGTAGCAGAAGGCAGATATACTGGCCACTGGATTAGCAGTTTTCTGTTCCCTGACTGACCAGAGCAGGGGCTGCTCCAGGCTAATGAGAACACCTGACTCCAATTAACCTGCAAAGAATCAGGTGAGGCCATTAAGGTAATGTGAACACCCGACTCTAGTTAAGGCCCTTTTGATACTATAAAAGGGTTCACTCCAGTCAGGCTGGAGAGAACCAGGGAGAGGAAATGCGGCTGAAGGGCTGGTTAATGAAGATACCCTCAAACCATTGGTAAGGGAGCCCTAGGGTAAGGGTGAAGAAGGGAGAAGCAGGAGACCTGTGGGGAAGTGGCCCAGGGAAATGTAGCAACTCTGGCAGTGAAAGGTTGGCTGCCAACAGCTGCTACCATTAGGGTCCCTGGGCCGGAACCCGGAGTAGAGGGTGGGCCCGGGTTCCCCCACAACCTGCCACTACAGAAACACCTCCTGGGAAGGGAAGACAGGCCCCTGTCAGGACAGGAGGCTAAACTGTTCTGAAATAAGCCCTAGAGACAACAGAGACTGTGGAAGTTCTCTCACCAACTTCCTTGCTGGCTTATGATGAAAAGGGCTCAGTAGACTGTAACCCTGGCCCTAGAGAGAGAAGGGCTACATGGAGGGTTGCAGTGAGCCACTGAGGCTAGCATAAACCGCCTAGAAGTGCGGGACCCACGGGGACAAGGTCAGAGCTCTGACACATTATATAAAGTTTGTTCAGAACTTATTGCTATATCAGGTAAAACCTACACTTACCAAGGACAAACAGTCCAGTGCAGCAAGTATTCTTGTTATATGTTATACCAATAGAATAAAAACTAGCAGGATCTTATTAAGAGGGATAAGGCAAAGATGCCACATTTATTGTAAATATAATGATAAAGCAAAAGATAAAAGTAAACAACGTTGTTTGACTACTTATTTCTTATACACACACACACATATATATAGATAGATTCATTCACACAATCATTCATTCAAGTTCTGTATAGGTGTTATAGTTACCAGCCTAGAAGTTGCTCATGCCAAGTTACTGGCCAGGTATCTTGGTCATGAGGATGGAGCCGAGTCTGTGTCAGGTGCACCTGATGCTCCTGGAGGTTGGCAGCAGAACCAGAGACTCAAAGTCATCAGTCTTTAGAGTCCATTCTTATAGGAATTAATTCCTATGTTAGTCTATGGGAACTGTTTCATCCTGCTGTTGCTGACTCAATCAGCAGATGGCACATTCCTGTCCAAAGTGGCACATTCCTGGTGGCTCCACACTCTCCAAAGTTTGTGTTTCTCATCCTTCCAGGTGACGGGGTGGATCCCAGTTTACCCTCGGGGGTTGTCTGGTGGTCTTACTTGACACATTCTTCGATTCTTGGATACTCCCTTTCTAGGCTGGCACCTCCCTAACCATCCATGTACATTAAGCATTCATCAGCATACATTCCATATTTTAATTTATTGTCTCCACCACTTTCAGGGTGTGTGCTAATTCATTTGAGACTCCCGGCCCTTTAATCACAGAGGGTGGGGGTCTGTCCTAGGAGCCGTTGAATGAAGTGAAAGTCACTTAACAGCTTATAGTGTTTGTTTACATTGTATCAATTACTTCAAGAACAAAGTCAATTAACTTGTTTGTAAGTTTTACATAGTAATAAAGTATCTTTCACCGGATAGATATAATCAATGGTTTCTACAGACAGTAGCTTACAAGTTTTAACAGAAGACCCAAGAGATTTTTGTACTTGGTGAAACTGTTGGATTTTAAAGTGTGGGGGACAAATTATGAGGGGGTCACTGTCACTTGGGGGAATCACTGTTAGTACCTTCTTTTATATCCCTACATTCTGTGTGACTGAAAGCATTTGGAGTGATGAGAGTAGATGGTACCAAAGCTGTTTATTTGCTCAAGGTGAAAGTTAATGACACTTATTCAGTATTTCATGAAAAAAATCATTTACAACTCTTAGTTATGGGGAAAGGGGGGGAGGAAACATCTCCCACTCCAATATATCTGAATGTCACTGTTGAGTCAGAAGTTAGCAGCAGTGATACCAGCACCTTTTTTTTTTCTGTTGTTGAAGAATACTTTTCTATGAAATTTCAACAATCCTAAATCATGTTGCCACAAAATGTTCCCAGGTTTTGACTGAAAATTAGAGTAATCGTACATCTATCATGATTTAGTTGGGGCTGTCATAGGTAATTTTAACCACCATTCCATGAATTTGCTGTCATGGCCAAGATCCAGGGTCTTTTAAAAAGAGGCAGCAGGATTTCTCCTTTTAGTTTCCTCCAGTCTGTCTTTCTGCCTCCTAACTTGCTTCTTCCCCTGCTGGATAAGAAGCAGGGAGGAGCAGCAGAGTAAACACCACAAGGAATCAGGTAACAGCAGCCAGCTGGACATAAGGTGGAGCGAGCAATATTGGGCACAGGCACTCCCCACAAATATACCCTCAGTTGATTCTCTAGTTTCCCATCACCCATCCAAACCACCAGCTTTCCCATGCCCCAGGCTACCTGTCTCCTGACTTACACCTAAGAAATACTATGCTCCTGGTTTAAGAGAAGATAGAGTACCTTGATGCTTGCAAAAGCATTAAAATACAGAAAATATTAGAAAATAATAAAATGTTAAAGTCTAATGTCAAGAATGACATAATGATGAATTGTTTCTAACAAATTAGTGTAAGGATAAAAATGAAAATAAATATTCCAAGGTACTATACTTCACTACTTATTTCTATGGTGACCTGTGATTTTTTTCAGCACAATAAGCTTTTGGGAATATTGGGTTTTAAGGCATTAAATATTACAATAAATTACCTGATAAACAAGGCACTCATTACACTACTCATTTTAATATTTATCAAAAATCCTTTGTTTTAGAATTTTTGCTCAATTTATTTTACATTGCTGCAGAGTAATTTGTTAAAAATTCAGTATTGACAGTTTCTCGCTGAATGTACACAGTTGTCAAGCGGAAGCTGGAAGGTTTGGTAATAGTAATGGGTGGGTGGGAGATGATTTTTTTGCCAGATGGGAGGAGAGCTTCTGGCACCTGGGAAAAAGGCAGATTTTAAGGCCTTTGCCAGCTAGGAAGAGAGAAGTTGCAAGGAATTTTGACATCTCGGTGGGTCATATGGCTTCTTCTCTTATATTGTTTATTGTGTTATTTATTGTCATATTTAATGCATTAAAACCTTAAGTTTTCCCACAAACTTCTTGGTACTGCAAAAATCAAAGATCTTTATCTTGCCTTTGGGGAGGGAAGGCCATATGACAACGTGTTTCTCCCCCATTACAGTCACCTTGCTGCTCTGACACCACCAAGCCTGTTTGCTCTATCCTGACCTAATAATCACATTCTGTTTTATGGAATGGAAATGTACTGTACTGAAGTCCAGGCAGAGCTAATGGAGCAATCTCAGGAGAACTTTCCAGCCCAGTCAGTTGGAGTTCCTGTGATCAGTGTTCCACAACAGCGCTTTCCCTGCACAGATGTGCAATCAGTCTCTTACACTGTCCCTGAAAACTTATACAGGAGCCAAATTCTGTGTGTGTGTGTTTGGGGTGAGGTAGTGGATGTTGGAATATGTGGCCACTTTCCTAATGTAGAATTGCAGAAAACAAGGGCTCCTGACATGTAGCATAGGGGAAATGTAATTTTTGTATTCTGCTGTATTAAATATAAAATATAGCCATACTTATGGACTCAATATCATGAACTGAACAAATCAAGTTCAGTTAAATATTACCAAATTATTGTCTTATGAACTCACACAAACACGGAGATTATGCTGCATGAAAGAGACCTCTGTGACATGTGTTGGGACCAGGTGGAGGTTACTCCACAAGGCTGGTATCCATTTGGCAGAAGGGCCATTCCCACAGATTGTTAAAGTGATCCTACAACTTGAGGTGGCATGACCTTTCCTGTGGAGGCCTTCTACATTTCAGACCCTTCTCTAAGGATCCTGCGGCAAACCAACTGCTCGTTCCATGACTGGAACATACATCCCACATGATTTGGAGAAAACCCCACCAGGAGATCCTCAGAGTTCCTTTTACCTTCCCAGGATCCTTCTTACCTTCCCAGGGTCCTTCTTAATTCTGTGGGAAGGGATGCTATGAGGGAATGGTAAGAATAGGTAGTGCATGTGAGGACAGCTGGGTTACTGGCTGGGGCTGGCACAGGCAGAAGCATACTGTCAGAACAAACAGCTGGATGTACCCTTAACAAGATAGTGATGTTGAGCAGACTGCAGTGAATGCTTTCATTAGAAGAGTGTACACATGCATTGGGGTCAGCAAGTTAGACCATTGCTTGTGGATTGGCTGGACCCTTAGGACTCACAGATAATTACCTCAGAACACTTGGGCTCAATGATGACTCATCACAATACATTCCAGCCAGACTCTATATAGTCCTTCTATTTGTTGAAGCATTTTCAACAGGGACCAGTCCACGCTACATCACTTCCACAAATTATGTTCCTTCACTGTCAGAAATGAAGACAAGATGGAGCAAGCAGGCTTGAAATAAAGTCCCATAGAAACAACAATTGACAAACAAGAAATATCCCTTCTCTAATACTACAGACAGCAAAAGTAGCAACAGACTTCAGGAAGAAGGTGTGTGTGGGGGGGGGGTTCTCTGAAAACAGTGGTAGTATGTAACAGATACAGTTTTTGGTATCCTATAAAACAGTTTCTCCTTGTTCAAAATGTGACAGAAAATCATGTTCCTTGTAACAGTGTTTTCTCCCCTTTGTTTTATTATTCGTTGTTTATTACAAAAAAATTATGATCTTACAAGTTCAAATTTACAGAGTTCACCTAATAAGATGCTCTGTTCAGTACATTTGTGGTGCATATAGATGTTCATGTGAAATTTGCTTTCTGTGATAATATAAGAAAAGACATTTTGTATTCAGATATGATGTTAACATCTCTGCAGTTAGAATAAAGTTATATTGTTCCTATTTTTTTCTAGCGTCCTGTTTGATATTTTTGTTTTGTTTTCATAACTTCCTTTGGGTTGATATGTTGTATCATTTATCCCCAGACTATGCTGGCGGCAGGAAAAATATAAAAGGAGCAAGCTTTAAGGGAAAAGTGTTATGGAGCTGTATCTTTTGAGCTCTATTTCTATACTAGTTTAAGATTCCTGGTAAAGCTTTAATTCTCTCCTCTAGGCAATCCTGTGAGCTGAATTATGTACTCTATTCATAGCAATAGATTTCCCTCTGATGGAAAAATAGGAATAAACAAATATCTTTATTGGTCCCTAGCACAATTCAAAAATACTAAAACACTAAATATCTATGGGACATTAAAACAAATATTTTATTTTAATGCTGTGCAAGGGGACAGGAAAATGGCAAGAAAAGCAGTGGGGTAGAATAAATTAAAATAACTTAGAAGCCACAGAGGTACCTTTATGTTTTGTTTAATTTAAACAAAATATGAAACAGTTATGGAAAGATTCTGATGTGATGAGTACCATCTGCTCTTATTTTGTTATATAATGATTTGCATAAAGTCTATTAAGTTTGCTGTATTGCATGCTTCAGGAATTTAATAACCCAGAATTATGTATGATATACAGTACATGGCAACAAATTGTAATAAACAGAAATTGCATATTCCTTTCTATAAGAATTTGCAGTTAGAAGTACAGTTTTTAGAAAAATAAAGCTGTTGCAAATCATTTTTCTAATTTTTTTCTTCAGTAATTAATTAGTTTTAATTACTATAAGAGAATGTGTAATAATGCTACATTCTTGATGCAGCAGAGCATAAAATGATACTAGGTTTACGTGGTATATCTGTATCAGTAGGCTTTCCTCACTGTCCAATTTTTTATTTTATTCTTAATTGTCGTGAAGACATGCTGGGCCTGGTTCTGGTCTCACTGACACTTTGTGTAGACAAGGTCCAGCTCCTCTGAAGTTATGGGTGTTATTATGGATATAAAACTGGGAATGATTATTGGATCAATCCAAGTCCTGATTAGTAGTACAGAACAGGGCTTTCCACCCTGTGGCTCTCCAGACTGTAAGCTGTGGCCCTTGAGGGAGACTTCAAGAAAAATTGAGTTTATTTATTAATGGAAAATGTGTTGCCTGAGCCTTGCCATACAAGTATGAAACTGAAGCTTTTGGATCATAAGAACGGCCATACTGGGTCAGACCAAAGGTCTATCTAGCCCAATATCCTGTCTTCTGACAGTGTCCAATGCCAGGTGCCCCAGAGGGAATGAACACTACAGGTAATCATCAAGCAATCTATTCCCTGTCGCTCATTCGTAGCTTTTGGCAAACAGAGGCTAGAGACACCATTGTGACAGATTTATGTTACCAATCTGCCCAGGGCATCAGGTGATTAGGCTCAGGCCATAGGATTTTTAGGGGAGGAGATGACGGAGCACACCAAGTGTTTACGTTTTAAAGCTTTATTAATAAAATAATAAAATAACAGTGGAGAGTGCTGGGGGTTCCCTACATCACTCAGAGGAAGGAAGAAAGCATTAGTGTCCCAAGCCCTAACCCACTTTTATATTTCCACCCGCACTTCCCGAGGCTGGCCAAGCCTGGGTGTAACATAAGAAGAAGAGGGGGAGGGGTGGATGGGAGTTTTTGTCCTGTGCACGGGTCATCCAGGGTCCGCTGTTGATTTCCGACTTGCTTTGGCTGGCGGGAGGGTTTTTAAGTTCTGGGTTTTTTTAGGGGTGTTTTGTTTAGGGACCTCTGCTCCTGGTGCTCTTTGTACCAGTCCAAACCAGCTTTCTGTGGCCTTTTTGGCTTTCCCAAAACACACTGGCTCCAGGAACGCGAAACCTTGTTACCCCTCCCTCCTCCCCCCATTGGCTTTCGCCACCTTGCTTGTTTTTGCATTTTTTGCATCCTACTCAGCTTAGTTCTCCTTGTTTTATGGCTGGCTGGGGTTGGATAAGATGTGAATGCAACTGCAGACTTCTCGCCATGACCTTGGACCGGGGCCAGCGTCTTATTTTTAGACTGAGCTAGCTGAAGGGTCGAGTTAACCCGTTCTTTGCTTTTTTCCTCCTTCCCCCTTTGGCCTTTTGCAACCTGCAAAGGAATTTTTTACTCCACACTTACACCTTTAACCCTTCCCAAAATGCCTTGCGATGCTTGCAACAGTGCTAGCAACATACGATGCTGATTTGCCTCCCCAGGGGACCTGAGGGAGGAGGCTATTGGGTTTTGACATTCCCCCCCTTGGCCCCGAATCAACATTTTGTTGTGAGGGTCACCACTTAGGTTTCCACCCTCCCTGTGACACGGTGGCTAGGGTTACTGTTGGTTTCCTACATAAACAGCAATATAGCACAAACAAAATTGTTAGGGCGGCAACAATTGCATACACTAGCCAGTAGTGGCTTTTGGCTTTCACATCTCCCTGTAGACATAGATGCCCCATCTGAATGGTGGTGGCAAAGGCGGCTTTTTCCAAATTAGACATGTGCTGCAACACCATAAAGGAGGAGGCATTTGTTTGGAATATGGTCAGTTGTTTCCGGGTGTGCGTCAAGGGCAGGAAAACATTGGGTGTAATTCATGAAAAATTAAACACAACATAGTTAGAGATATTAACCATACTTTGTATAACTGCGGGCCAATGCATTGAAAAATTTTGTACCTGACAGTGTAACAGCACATTGAGGGGCACCCTGGGGAGGTGGTCCTCCCAACACATGCAGAGGTATTGGTAAACACATGAGCTTTAGTGAGGTCATATCCCGATGCCTCCCCTTCCTAGCAGATGTGTTGACCCTCTTCATAAAAGCGGCCTGGCATTGCCTTTTTTACACATTATTTGAGGGGGCTCCATAGGCTACAGTTGCCAAGTATTGCCCTTTGTAATCCATATGGGCTATATGGGGGGGGAACCACCTTCCATACATTGCGATGGACCACCCAGTCCCAGAGGCAGCCTTCCCAAAGGCCTGGTTGGATTTTTATAGCAGGGGCCCACACTTTTTTTATGGGACCAAAGGCCGTGAAGGAGCAGGTTATATTTGTGCACTTTTAGTTAGTGAGCCTCCAGAAATAGCAAAAAGGCCATTGCTCCCGGGGAACCCCTGAGTGGGAATGGATTTCCCCGGGCCAGGCTCCATGGAGCACATCCTTCTCAATGCTGTGGATTTGTTGGGTCAAATATTGTTGGAGTTGGGAGCACACAGAATCCCATGCTAATTGGTCCCTGGCCTTAATTATGGTCTTAATTAGTCCCTGCAAGGTATCCCGCCTGTGGAGGGCCAATTTGGCAGTATGTTTGAGGGCAGTGGTGGCCACTCTCAGGTGGGTGAGATCCGCACTTGTGACCAGTCCCATGGCCTTTTCCAATTGTCCAAACTGCTTGTTTTTTATGGCCCCTTGCTGAATATTTCATATACTAGCTGCTGTATTGACCCCATCCCACAAGGAGCCCACTAAGGTCCGCCTTTTCCGGGGGACAAGGACAACTTTTGCCTGAAGAGGGCAAGTTGGAGGGTGGCCCCTCTGGTACAATTGGGAAGGAAGGCTGGGACTTGAAAGCGTGTCAGGGGCAGGTAAATGTCCAAAGCTTTCAAGGTGTCATCCAGGAGGATCCAGTGTTGAGTGGCTGCTTCCCATTTGGTGGTGGGTAACATCTGCCACCACTGCTGGTCGGGGGAGATGTGGAGGTGCTTTTCGAGAACTGTTCCCTGCAGACTAGGGACTAAGCGGAGGAGGCTACAATTTAGAAGGGGTGCTGGAAACTGTTCGGGGCATGTAATATTTACCTCCCCACACTGGCGGGTTGTGTGTGCAGATGAGTGAGGGATATGCATGATATACCAACATTTGGAACTGTGGGGGTTAGGTTGAACCCCACAATCCGGGTGTCAATACCGCAACCACACCCCAATGCCAGCTGTTAATGTGGAGCACTGACTCTGATGGCATGTTGCACCTTTTTTGTGACATTGAAAACCTCCCCATGTACCTTCCCATCGGTGGTTTTCTTGAGCCATTGCTCCCAAATTTCTCCTTCCCAGTGGAAACAAACTTTTTGAAAGGGGGGGTTTAGGTGGAGATGGGATGTAACATTGTTCCCTGTGGTGATATTTGGTGGGGGGGGGGGTATATGGTTCTTTGGGGTTTATCCTGTCTGGGATCCGATTGGAGAGGGATATGCAGGGCCAGGGGACTTGGGGCTTTCGGCAGGGGTCCACCCCTGGGGAAAAAACTAGGCAATACATGGTGCCACATTCCCATGATAACGTGCTATAATTACCCCCCTGCCAATGGATGATTGACCTTTCTCCCCCTCCCCCCACTATGGCCAACTCTGAACCGTGGTAAAATTAACAAAGGAGGCCACAAACATTGGAAACCTGAGGATTCCCATAGATATGTGCCACCATACATACATTGTTTTACCCTGACGAATTATGCAGACTTGAATCAGCAAGAGCGGTCCCACCACTTCTGTTCAGGGTGTCCCTGGGCTCTCACTATTACTGCCTTGTCCTGTTAACAAAGCAAAAGGTAAAGAAAGAGAACAATATAAATGCACCTATTGGGGAAACTGAGGCACAGAGGATAAATTCTGTATATCATTAGTTTTTCCACTCCTGCCCTTCCTTGCTTTCCTGGTTGTTTGCCTGGTTTAGGAGGTCGCAACAACAATATTGCATCCAGGGATCAAGGGCTGCTATTGCTTGCCAAAGGGCCTCACAGTCCGCTCCAAGCCACCACATGAGGAACAGGGTCTGCCCCTTTGGCTCAGGCCCCATTGGTGGCTTGAACCATGGAGAGCCTTTGGAGGTACTTTCCTCCTCATTTTTACTACAGGGCTTTGGAGCAACAGGCAAGGACAAGCACACCCACTTTTGAGGAGTCCACTCGGTACAACCTCTGGTGTCCGATAGCTTCCCTCCCTCCCCAGCCCACTGGCTCGAGGTCTAGGGTAGCCAGAAGGATTCTATGTTCCATATGAGGAGTGGGCTAACTTTCCATATCTCTGCTTCAAAACCAATTCCCCCTAATATGGTGTCTACTGCCTGAGGACCTATCCTCCATGAATTTATCTAGTCTTTTTTGAACCCTGTTATAGTCTTGCCCTTCACAAAATACTCTCTCAAAGAGTTCCACTGGTTGACTGTGTGTAGTGTGAAGAAATGCTTCCTTTTGTTTGTTTTAAACCTGCTGCATGTTAATTTCATTTGGTTACCCCCTAGTTCTTGTGTTTTGAGAAGGAGTAAATAGCACTTCCTTTTTTACTTTCTCCACACCAGTCATGATTTTATAGACCTCAATCATGTCCCCCCTTAGTCATCTCTTTTCCAAGCTGAAAAGTCCCAGTGTTAT
Organism: Terrapene triunguis; assembly: GCF_002925995.2. Taxonomy (NCBI): domain Eukaryota; kingdom Metazoa; phylum Chordata; order Testudines; family Emydidae; genus Terrapene; species Terrapene triunguis. The sequence continues at coordinate 678,303 of NW_020664403.1, forward strand.
TGATCTCTCCTCATACTGAAGCTGTTCCATACCCCTAATCATTCTTGTTGCCCTTTTCTGAACCTTTTCAATTCCAATATATCTTTTTTTGAGATGGGGCGACCACATCAGCACGCAGTATTCAAGATGTGGGTGTACCATGGATTTATATAAGGCTGACCATTCAAACAGGTCCCCTTACTTTATCAGGGCAAGGTAACCTTAAACAAAGGAAACAACAGTCATCTCAGGTCTTCAGTGGTATTTAGGCACCTAACTCCCACTGAAATCAATATGAGTTTGGTGTCTGGGCCTCAGTCTATAACAGAGGGATAACATCCATTCCTTCATACTCCACTCATGACCCTTGTCTTTTAGGCTCTAAGTTCTTTGGGGCAGAGTCTGTCATTTATTTTATGTTTGTACATTGCTATAGGGATGTGGTGGGGAATTGCCTCCCACGACTTCCCCTGGACAGATATGATGTCAACCAGGAGCAGCCTGAGCTTGCCTCCCCTTCCCTGCTGCAACTGCTCAGCAGTTCTTCTCCCCCCCCCCCCGCCCCCAGCTACATCACACTAGACTGAAAAGAGCAGCGCAGTATGCTCTGTTGCTTACTTCCCCGCTGTGCTGCAGGAGCCCTTGGGAGAGTAGAATATGAGCTTCAGTAGAAGTGGAGGAGAAATTGAGAAATAACTATTTACAGCTTTCTAAGCATAGGTTACAGGCACCTGGGGGCTGTATTAATTTGCACCAATTGACTATGGTCTCCAAGGGAAAGTAAAGATAGTCAGAGCTCAATTTGTTTCAGTCACTCCCCTTCACTGCCTTTGACATAGCTCCTGGGCCAGCGAGCTATGGAGCTGGAGCCATAGGAGCCAGCTTGACACTATTCTAGGTTCTTATACCACACAACACCATAGTATCTGGGCACCTTCCAGTAGCAAATTAATCAATGTGACTACTGCCACACCTGTCACATGTTGTTTATTCACTCATCCTCTTTCCAGAGTGAGAAAAATGTATGTAGTGGAGTGTCTTGAGGAGAATACCTAGCAGGGGATTTACTAACACTTTTTCCCCCCTTTGTAACATGCCCAAAGGCAGAATAGGACAGACTAACTTCCGTAAAGCATTGATTGTGCCCCTTTGATCTTTTTGAAATCATGTCTTTGGTCTTCAGGCTGAAAAGTCACTGCTTTGAGCATCATTTATCAGCAATACAAATATAAGACTAAGCTAGCTGAGTAAATGCTTGGTTGAACTAAACTGAATATTCTCTCTATAATAGGATTCTCCCATAGCTGGCTACACCAGCTTTGAACTGCTTTTGCACTAGTGGTACATCAGAAAGCAGCTGAAGTGCAGGGGAGAGTCTAGCCAAAAGTCTCCAGGAGAACGTATTGCTGGGAATAAAGTTTCATATTTCCTTAGAAGATTATTAATTTATATCTAACTGTAGATCGGTGCTAGTTTAAAATTACAGCTGTACTGGCTGAAAGTGTAAAGGAGTTTGGTAATAGGGATGTATGTGAGGGTTACTTGGTGATAAGGTACCCAGGCTAGAAAAAAAATGTGAGGGACAACAGTATCCTCTTTGTTCAACTAATGTGCCCCTGGACTACTAACTCTTTGATTTCAATGAGGTTACTCCAGACTTATAACAGCTTGATAGAGCAGAATTTGGCCCAGCTGGTAGTATAACAAAAGAGATAAGTGTAGAGATTGATCTAAGACATCTCCAAAATGAACTAATGGTTCTATTACAGGTCTACCATACTAGTCAAGTTACTGGATAGTTTAAAAGAAGAATCCATATAAAAAACAGAAAAAAAATTGTTTATATAGTCGTTTCAGTGTTGGTGGCACTACACAGCTGGTGAACTGCAAACAAGCAATAGGCCTCCGCATCACAGTTCTTACATAATAAAGGTTCAGTAGGTAGAACAAAAGTATAACATAACACAACACAGTGTACTGAACATGCTTCCTGCAGACTGCAAAATCTAGGTATAAATATTTGCAGTTTGTATTAATGTAAATAATGCTTCCTGTTTTATTGGTTAAACATGGGCTTGCTTTGTGCATGAGATTCTAACCTTCTTGCACAATATCCACTAACAAAATTGTCTCATGTTTCTACGTGAAAGACTGCACCTTACACTGGCTACATGCCTGCCCTGACCGTGATGTTGAAAATGCAATAAGAACACAGTTCATGAAATTCACAAAAATGTCATTATCATTTACGTATTCTAATAAATAAACTATAAAGATGTTATAGTGAAAATTGTAAACTGAAGTTTGGGAAGTTTAAAAAAATGAGATGTATAAAGGACCAGCTACATGATTTCTCTTGTGGGGGTGGGGGTCTTGGGATAAATATTCTTAGAAAATTATGTAATAATTGAGAACCTTGAACCTGCAATATGTTCCTGCCAGGTAGACCCCCACACCCATGTAGTTGAAGTCAATGGGCCTTTATACAGGTGCATAGAACAGTGTGCAGGACTAGGACCTTAGATCCCTAGCCTCATCTTTGCAGAGTTTTGTAAAATGGTGTATAATGCAGTTCACATCTAGATAGGGTGTCACAGCTTTTTAGAACATCAAAAAGGAAACAAAGGGAGTTAGTATGGTATATTGAAACATTCAGTGCTACACTGAGAGAAAAAGTTTTTAAAATATCTTGGCTGGTGTTTGCAGCAACACGTTTTCTAAATATATTCTTGTTTCTTCGTAAATATTTATATTCCAATGAAAGAGAAAAAGGGGAACAATTAGAATTCATACAATATCTACTTGCTACCTTTATAGTCATATTTTCTGCTAGTAAATCCCAGAAAATATTAAAGTCTAGTGACTGAAGCAAAAATTGTTGGCATTCTAATCTAAGACTAAATAGGCTTGGTATTTAGTGCTAATAAGCTAGAATTTGGCAAACAAAGTCTCAGGGTATGTCTACACTACGAAATTAGGGCGAATTTATAGAAGTTGATTTTTTAGGAAGCAATTTTATACAGTCGATTGTATGTCCCCCCACTAAGTGCATTAAGTCAGCGGACTGCGTCCACAGTACCGAGGCTAGCGTTGACTTTCAGAGCATTGCACTGTGGGTAGTATCCCGCTGTCTCCGCCGCCCATTGGAATTCTGGGTTAAGCTCCCAAATGCCTGATGGGGCAAAAACATTGTCGCGGGTGGTTTTAGGTACATGTCATCAGTCGCCCCTCCCTCCGTGAAAGCAATGGCAGACAATCATTTCGCGCCTTTTTTCCATGGGGGCGCCATACTGCTTTTAGCAGATGGTGCAGTAGGACTTCTAACCATCATCATCGAACGACCACCTCCGCTGCCACTCTGCTCTCCTGCTCTGGCCGCAGACGGTGCAATAGGTCAGAAAAACTGGTCTTCCAACCACCGCTTCCGCTGCCACTTGGCTCTCCTGCTCTTCTGGTGGTCTCGCAGGTCCTCTATATGACTGTCGTCATCTGCCACTTCCGCTGCAACTCTGCTCTCCTGCTTTTGTCTCGCCATACCACGGCAAGTGTGCAGCCCACTCAGATGTTGTGTCCTGGCAGCAGACGGTGCAGTAGGTCTACAAAACTGGTCATCCAACCACCGCTTCCCCTGCAACTCTGCTCTCCTGCAGACACCATACCACGGCAAGCATGGAGCCCGCTCAGATCACCATGGCAGTTATGAGCATTGTAAACACCTCACACGTTATCCTGCAGTATATGCAGAACCAGAACCTGCAAAAGCAGGCAAGGAGGCGACGGCAGCACAGTGACGAGAGTGATGAGGACATGGACACAGACTTTTCTCAAAGCACAGGCCCTGGCAATTTGGACATCATGGTGGTAATGGGGCAGACTGGTGGGACCAGATAGTGTTGCAGGTCTGGGATGATTCCCAGTGGCTGCAAAACTTTCGCATGCGTAAGGACACTTTCATGGAACTTTGTGACTTGCTTTCCCCTGCCCTGAAGTGCAAGAATACCAAGATGAGAGCAGCCCTCACAGTTCACGAGCGAGTGGCAATAGCCCTCTAGAAGCTTGCAACGCCAGACAGCTACCGGTGAGTCGGGAATCAATTTGGAGTGGGCAAATCTACTGTGGGGGCTGCTGTGATCCAGGTAGCCAACGCAATCACTGAGCTACTGCTATCAAGGGTAGTGACTCTGGGAAATGTGCAGGTCATAGTGGATGGCTTTGCTGCAATGGGATTCCCTAACTGTGGTGGGGCGATAGACGGAATGCACATCCCTATCTTGGGACCGGACCACCAAGGCAGCCAGTACATAAACCGAAAGGGGTACTTTTCAATGGTGCTGCAAGCACTGGTGGATCACAAGAGACATTTCACCAACATCAATGTGGGATGGCCAGGAAAGGTACATGATGCTCGCATCTTCAGGAACTCTGGTCTGTCTGAACAGCTGTAGCAAGGGACTTACTTTCCAGACCAGAAAATAACCGTTGGGGATGTTGAAATGCCTGTAGTTATCCCTGGGGACCCAGCCTAACCCTTAATGTCATGGCTCATGAAGCCATACACAGGCACCCTGGACAGTAGTCAGGAGCTGTTCAACTATAGGCTGAGCAAGTGCAGAATGGTGGTAGAATGTGCATTTGGACGTTTAAAAGAGCGCTGGCGCAGTTTACTGACTCAGTTAGACCTCAGCAAAACCAATATTCCCATTGTTATTGCTGCTTGCTGTGTGCTTCACAATATCTGAGTAGGGGGGAGACGTTTATGGCGGGGTGGGAGGTTGAGGCAAATCGCCTGGTTGCTGATTACGTGCAGCCAGACACCAGGGCGATTAGAAAAGCACAGCAGGATGTGCTGTGTATCAGAGAAGCTTTGAAAACCAGTTTCATGACTGGCCAGGCTACGGCATGACAGTTCTGTTTGTTTCTCCTCGATGAAAACCCACCCCCTTGGTTCACTCTACTTCCCTGTAAGCCAACTGCCCTCCCCTCCCCCTTCAATCACCGCTTGCAGAGGCAATAAAGTCATTGTTGTTTCAAATTCATGCATTCTTTATTAATTCGTCACGCAAATAGGGGGATAACTGCCAAGGTAGCCTGGAGGGGTGGGGGAGGAGGGAAGCACTGGGTGGGGTGGTGGAGGAGGGGAGGAGGGAAGGACAAGGCCACACTGCACTTCAAAACTTATTGAATGTCAGCCTTCTGTTGCTTGGACAGTCCTCTGGGGTGGAGTGGTTGGGTGCCCAGAGGGCTCCCCCCCACCACCACATTCCTGGGCATCTGGGTGAGGAGGCTATGGAACTTGGGGAGGAGGGCGGTTGGTTACACAGGGGCTGCAGTGGTGGTCTGTGCTCCTGCTGCCTTTCCTGCACCTCAACCAGATGCCGGAGCATATCAGTTTGATCTTCCAGTAGCTTTAGCATTGCATCCTGCCTCCTGTCATCACGCTGCCACCACCTATCCTCTTGCTCCAGTCATCTATCCTCTTGCGCGTCCCTCCCGAACTTGCATTCATTTTGTGCTTTCCTGGATTCTGACATTGTCTGCCTCCACGCATTCTGCTGGGCTCTTTCAGTGCGGGAGGACTGCATGAGCTCAGAGAACATTTCATCACAAGTGCATTTTTTTCACCTTCTTATCTGCCCTAGCCTCTGGGATGGAGATGATAGAGGGAGCATTGAAACATTTGCAGCTGCGGGAGGAAAAAATGGGAGAGTAGTATTTAAAAAGACACATTTTAGAGAACAATGGGTAGACTCTTTGATGGTGAATCAAGCTGTTAACATTACATAGCACATGTGCTTTCTTTACAAGGTCGCATTTTGCCTTTTATATTGAGGGCCTGATGGTTTGGTGTGAGAGATCACACACACAGAGCCGGGCAACAGAATTCGGCTTGCAGGTAACCATGGTAAGCCACAGTCTTTTGGCTTCTTTAACCTTCATAACATGTGGGAATGGTTTCAAACAGCAGCACCCTCATTTCCCATACCAAGCACCCATTGGGTTGGCCATTTAAAAGGAGGGGCTGCGGTTTTCAGGTTAACGTGCAGCACAAACCCAACTAACCCCCCCTCACACCCAATTCTCTTATTCTCTTGGATGATCACTTCACCCCTCCCCCCACCGCGTGGCTAACAGCGGATATGATTTCTTTTCAGCCACAGGCAAACAGCCCAGCAGGAATGGCCACCTCTGAATGTCCCCTTAATAAAATTCCCCTTTTTCAACCAGGTGACCATGAATGATATCACTCACCTGAGGATAACACAGAGAGATAAAGAAAGGATGTTGCATAAATGCCAGCAAACACAGGGACCATACGCTGCCATGCTTTCCTATACAATGATTCCAGACTACGTGCTACTGGCCTGGCGTGGTAAAGTGTCCTACCATGGAGGACGCGATAAGGCTGCCCTCCCCAGAAACCTTTTGCAAAGGCTTTGGGAGTACATCCAGGACAGCTTCATTGAGATGTCCCTGGAGGATTTCCACTCCATCTCCAGACATGTTAACAGACTTTTCCAGTAGCTGTACTGGCCGCAAATGCATCCCAAGTCTTCAGGGCAAATTAATCATTAAACACGCTTGCTTTTAAAACATGTATTATATTTACAAAGGTACAGTCACCAGAGGTGCCTTCTCCACCTTCAAGGTTCAGGAGCCTGGGTTAGGATGGTACTCTCTCCAGGGTGATTAAACAGTTCCTGGCTGTCAGGGAGAATGGTTTCTCCGCTTGCCTGGTGTGTGCTATCTTCAACCTCCTCCTCCTCCTCTTCCTCATCCCCAAAATCCTCATCCCTGTTATGTGAGACTGACTTGCAGGAGTCCATGTACAGGGCTGTAGTTGTAGGGGCACCCCCTAGAATTGCATGCAGCTCATTATAGAAGCGGCATGTCTGGGGGTCTGACCTGGAGTGGCCGTTTGCCTCTTTGGTTTTTTGGTAGGCTTGCCTGAGCTCCTAAAGTTTCACATGGCACTGCTGCGGGTCCCTGTTATAGCCTCTGTTCTTCATGCCCTTGGAGATTTTTTCAAATATTTAGGCATTTTGTCTTTTGGAACGGAGTTCTGATAGCACGGATTCATCTCCCCATACAATGATCAGATCCAGTACCTCTCATTCGGTCCATGTTGGATCTCTTTTGCAATTCTGGGATGCCATGGTCACCTCTGCTGATGAGATCTGCATGGTCACCTGGGCTGATCAGCTTGCCACGCTGGCCAAACAGGAAATGAAATACAAAAGTTTGCCGGGCTTTTCCTGTCAACCTGGCCAATGCATCTGAGTTGAGGGTGCTGTCCAGAGCGGTCACAATGGAGCACTCTGGGATAGCTCCCGGAAGCCAATACCGTCAAATTGCGTCCACACTACCCCAAATTCGACCCGGCGATGTCGATTTCAGTGCTAATCCCCTCGTCAGGGAGGAGTACAGGAATCGATTTTAAGAGCCCTTTAAGTCATGTGGACGGGTGCAGGGTTAAATCGATCTAACACTGCTAAATTCGACCTAAACTCGTAGTGTAGACCAGGCCTCAGTTAGTGAAAGCGGTCTTTCAAATATCTGAGTTATTCCTCACCTTCTGGTCCTGGACACTCTACACAGATTCTTTCCATCAGTTGATTTTCAGCCTGCCACCCCCAAAATGTTTGTTTTCTTATGAAGATTACTAATAGCTTGTCTGTGTATAAAAAACTTTCTTCTATTCCTGCTATGACATGCTGTTTAACCTCTCTCTCAGATCTCCTCCTTTTTTGGCTACGTAGCGGGGCTAAAGTTGGTAAAGATAAGAATCCTTCCCCCATGCACAAGATATATTTAAACTTTTGCTGCATTGAAAACTCTAAGGCTCTGAAATCATGAAAGAAGGAATTACAAAGGAATCCCATAGCTTTTGTCCATATATATATATATATATATGGGATCCTCTTTAATACCTATGTTTATCAAACTGTGCTGAAGTTTTTCATAATTACGACAGGAGCTAGACTTTACCTCATTATTGGAATGTCTAAAATAGGTCTATTGCAGGACCACACTTCTTTCTGTTGGTTCTGCCCATTTTGTCAGCATATGCATGCATGCTCTCTCTCTCTCTCTCTCTCACATACACACACACACAGAAAATCAAGGTTTTAATCTGAGCATTGATAGCTAGAGTTTGTCCCTTCATTTGGTGTTTCAAAGACACAAAATTCCACTCTAAGAAAGTCAAATCTGAAGCCGTCCACAGTACGCTTCTAATGACTGACTCACTTTCTTCCACCACCTCTTCTTTAGTAATGGCTCCAGTCTGCTTACATTGCTGGTCTATCCATGGTCTACTAGGCAGATATTTACTTTTCAAGATAATTAAGATGGGTTTTGCTTGGTGGTAGCACACACCAAAAAATGGTGCAAAACAACTGTTAAAGTATTCTAAGTCTTTCCTTAAAGTAGATTTTGTTTAGAAAGCAGAACTTACTGAATCCGCAGCCATCTATCTCCCCCAAGACTCTACCCTCTTATCTCTGTTTCTTTGTTTGTTAAAATGAAAATGTCACAGAATCATCTTTCAATTATAGTTGAAAAAAATTGACCTTAAACTCAGGCATCTATTGGTTTTCATCCATCACAAGACAAAGGGCCTGGACTTCAGCCAGTATAAATTCCATTGAACTATGACCCCCTTCTGACAACAAAAATTACTACAGGACCCCAGGAGGGGGGACCGAAGCCTGAGCCTGCCCAATCCCCACCACTCGGGGGGGGGGGGCAAAGCCAAAGCCTAAGCCCAAGCCCCACTGCCCCAGGCCAGGGGATCCAAAGCCCAAACCCAAGGGCTTCAGCCCCTGGCAGGGGGCCTGTCAAGGCTGAATCTTCACTCTGCCACTTAGAGTACAGAAGGTGGGGGCCCACAAGGATTCTAAAAATTAATACTGGCCACTACAGGCTTGTATTAAACTCCCAAGGTTACAGCTTTTCACTGACCTTAGCTTGGTAAACGCTGCCACCACCCAAATGCCAAAATCCCCTTTGACCCAGGAAGGAGTACTTGGGAATTCATCCCTGTGGGGTACCCTCAGCCCTTTCACCTCCCCTCCAGGGAACAACTGAGAAGAAAACAAAGGAAATTAGCTGTTGCCACCAGCTAATCAAACAGCAGAGGCACAAACCTCTTAGGACACATCAATCCAAATCCAGTTCTTAAAAAAGGTAAATTTTATTAAAAACGAAAAGAAAGAAATACATTTGGAACTTAGGCTTTTGCTAGATTTTAAAAGAGCAATTCCAAAATTAAGCTCCCAAAATAGCTGTCTTGGGAGTTCACCTTAAAGGTTACAAGCAAAGAAAAGCATCTGGGGTTAGCACAGAGGAGATCCACAAGCCAAAATAAAGAAATAAACCTGATCGCATTTATCTAAACATTCCCTATCCAAATTATTCCTTTTAGGTATGGAAGATAATTTTTCATACCTGGTTCAAACCTTACATAGCATTGCTGCTCTGTGTCCCTGCAGCCCAGAGAGAACAACAGACAAAGGTATCAGAGGGGTAGCCGTGTTAGTCTGGATCTGTAAAAAGCGACAAAGAGTCCTGTGGCACCTTATAGACTAACAGACGTATTGGAGTATAAGCTTTCGTGGGTGAATACCCACTTCATCAGATGCATGTCAACAGACAGACAAAGGGAAAGTTTCTTTCCCAATTTTAAAAAGTTCTAGCCTTCCCATTGGCTTTTTTGGTTAGGTGCCCACTTTTTTTTCTTTACCTGTGGGACTTTTTAACCCTTTACAGGTAAAGCAAGTAGAGAACAGCTACCCAGAGGGATTTTACAGCTAACTAGCTGGCTGGGTGTCCATCAAAGGGAGCTACCCCCACTTTATTTATCACAGGGCCTGTAACCTTAGCCCTACCACCCAGGGCTGAAGCCCTCGGGCTTGGGCTTTGGCCTTGGGCCCCAGCAAGTCTAAGCCAGCCCTGGTGACCCCATTAAAATGAGGTTGCGACCCCTTTGGGCTCACGACCCCCAGTTTTAGAATCGCTGGTCTATTGAAGTAAATTAAACTACACTAAGAATCCATCCCAAACTGGAGAATGTAGTTTCTTCATCCCAAATGGCATTAGAGATATGCTCTCTGGGGCAGAAGCTGTGTCTTCCTCTGTGTCTGGAAAGTGTATATCCTACTTTTTTTAAGTAATACAATCTAAATAAGAGATATTATTTTAACTGGAGGATCTTAAAATCATACTTTTATACTACAATAAATCCATAGCTGCCTCATGGTGACAGTAAAGAGAAAATGGTCCTCGTGGATCTGGATCCCTCTCTAAAAAGACTGAATTTTTAAATTATAATGAGTCTAGTGGTGCCTTGCTGAGCAATATCTCCCCACTTTGGAATGACCTGAAAGAAAAAGATTGGACCATAGGTCATCTTGAGAAGAGAGTAGTCAATCAAGGGCACTGTGATACAGCGTGACTTGGAGGAGGTAATGAATATAGGAATCAAGCCTTGGGATTGCTAGACAGGAGGCCAGCATGTGTGATCTGAAAATCAGTGGCAGCAGCCTGAACTAACTACAAGGGAGAGTCTGGTAATATGCTTGATGTGCAGCTACAAGTAGTCCAGGAGAGCCGTGACCATAAGAGGCAACTCCTGATGTGTTGGAGGGAAACAACAACAGATAGACAGACTTATAAGTAGAGAACAGGTAAATAGGGAGGTACATAGTGGGGCTGGAAGAAGGCCCATGGAATCACTGAGGTACTATTACCACTAAGGCTAGAGTTCAGGGACAGTAGCCTGAGCAGTGGGCCACAGAGCTGTATCAGCAGTAGTTCAAGGAAAGACTGTCACCTAGAGGTATGGACGCCATCAGATAGAATACAAAGACCAACAGTGTAGCAAGGCACAGGTAAAGAGCATGACCAGCAAACAATCCCCAGAGTACTAGAAGCAGAACAAGACTAGGCCTATGAAATAAACAGCTTAAGCTGTGTTTACAGAACATACCACCACATAGCGAGAAGGGCTGCTTTATCACAGTGGAGGTGGTTCCAACACATTTTTGCTCCTGCAAAGGTAGAATACAATGGCTTGTATAGTTTCCATGGAGAACACTACAACTTGCTTTTTCTTAAGAAAATATCACAGCCATTGTTATATTTAAAAAATATATATATTCTCAGATACTGTATTATCTTGTGTTTGGTTTGCTTAAAGAAATATAGTATTTATTTTTTATTTTTAAAAATTTGATTTAAATGGCTAGAAATCAAAAACTGAAGTGTAATAGATGCTGAGTATTTGAAGTGGGCTTTAGCCCACGAAAGCTTATGCCCAAATAAATTTGTTAGTCTGTAAGGTGCCACAAGTACTCCTCGTTTTAATTATGGAGCCTTTACTTAAATTATCTCTTATTTATATCTTACATTAGTTGTTTCAGCTTGTGACGGGGCTCCATTCACCACACTGGCACCTCCTGCTGGCCCTCTTGGGGATTAGCTCTGCAGGTCAGTGTGACGTTGTGCAGTCTATATGGTTTTATAAAAACATGATAATAAGTGAATATAATGTAACTGGGATAGTTTTATAAAGATTTGATGATAAGTGAATATAATGCAACTGGGATATGCTTCGTGCAAAAGGTCTCTTGTAAGGTATCATTACAAAGCTCATAATCTACTGAGTGTGATCATCCTATTTGTAGAAATGTACCACTCTTGTATCTAAAACTAGAAATATAAAACATAACTCTGAGGGTCTATTGTAATTATGTAAAGTGTGGGCCATTAATGATAGTTTGGAATCTTGATGACTCCCATTAACAAGGACCATTGTCTGCAGATGGCTGTGTTTACCTGTTAGTCTTCCTGTATATGTGTGTGCTGGCAAGTGGGCAATGAAGTCTTGCAGTGACATGTGATCATGTCACCTGAACTGGAATCCATCTTTAACCTAGTGCTTTTCCAGTGAGTGGGGGTGGAAACCCAGAGGGACAAAGGGTTCTTGCCTTATGCAAAAGATATATAAAGGGGTGGAAGAGAACAAAGGGGAGAGGAGACATCATGAAGAATCCCCTAGCTATCATCTGAGCTGGAACAAGAGCTGTACCAGGGGAAAGAATTGTGCCCAGACCTGGAAGGTGTCCAGTCTGAGAAAAAACTTACTGAAGCATCTCTGAGGGTGAGATTATCTGTATTCAGTTTGATTAGGCATAGATTTGCGCATTTTATTTTATTTTGCTTGGTGACTTACTTTGTTCTGTCTGTTACTACTTGGAACCACTTAAATCCTACTGTCTGTATTTAGTAAAACCACTTTTTATTTAGTAATTTACTCAGAGTATGTATTAATACCTGGGGGAGCAAACATCTGTGCATATCTCTCTATCAGTGTTATAGAGGGTGAACAACTTATGAGTTTGCCCTGCATAAGCTTTATGCAGGGTAAAACAGATTTATTTGGGTTTAGACCCCATTGGGAGTTGAGCATCTGAGTGCTAGAGACAAGAACACTTCTGTGAGCTGTTTTCAGGTAAACTTTCAGCTTTGGGACAAGTGATTCAGACCCTGGGTCTGTGTTGGAGCAGACGGGAGTGTCTGGCTCAGCAAGACAGGGTGCTGGAGTCCTGAGCTGGCAGGGAGAACAGAAGCAGGGGTAGTCTTTGCACATCGGGTGGCAGCTCCCAAGGGGGTTTCTGTGATCCAACCCATCACAGAGTATGCCCTCTCCCAATGGTGCCTCACCCGCCATTACATCTACTTTTAGACCCATGTAACTTCAAGGACTGTGGTGTCCTCTTCACGACACAGTCCTCCAGCCATGTTACTATCTGTGCTCCCCACTTCTGGGAGATAGTGCTGCAGTCCAAAAGTCCAGACACTTCCCCAGTGGCGAGTGGAGATGGGGGGACTGGGCCTACCCACTGCTCAAGGTCCCAGCCCAGGCACCCTCTGAACCATAGTCACCTACTGCATTCCTTTGCCACAACTACCACTGCATTTTCCTGGGCCACTACCACGCAGCCACAGTCTCAGCAGCCCTTCCAGAGCTCCTTCTCTAATCCCCACGTCCCTGTCTGCACTGCGTTGTCCAAGGTGTTATCTTCCTCCACCTGCAAGGCACCCAGTACTCCCTCCTTGAGCTCAAGGGAGTAACTGCCCCTGCTGTGCCATAAGGCTTTTCTTATATGGGCCTGCTGAGCCTGGATTGGCTGCTCCTCACAGCCCCTCTCCTATTGGCCACTTCCTGCACAGCCTCCCGAGGGCTCTATTAACCCCTTACATGACAGTTTGGGCAGATGCCTCATCACACAGCTATAGAGTTCTGAGGAAAAACTCTGACCATGTAAAAACTACGTCTGTGATGTTTCATTAAATGTTTCACCTGATATTTTCTATTAAAATGAAAGGCAGCTTCTACAGTTGAAAAACTGTCTTTTCATAATGAAAAAAACCTTTGAAAGAAGAAAAATAAAGACTTGGGACACATGTAAATTCAAAAGTGGCAAAGACTCTGCCACATTTACAGTAAAAACTGAACTTACCATCAGCTGGTTACATGACATCCAGCATGAACTTCGTGAAGGTCTCAAGTTTGGCACAGAACTACAAAATGAAAGTGTTTATAGATAGAACAAACATGGAACCTATTCTCATTCTACACTAGGGTGACCAGATGTCCCGATTTTACAGGGACAGTCCCAATTGTTGGGTCTTTTTCTTATATAGGTTCCTATGACCCCCCACCCCCTGTCCCGATTTTTCACATTTGCTGTGTGGTCACTCTATTCTACACGCAGGTATCATTTTTCATGATACTATCATTCATGCCCCATGGAACACATGAAGGGTTGCAGTTTCTTCTATTTCCTATTTTAAACTCTGTGTAATGACTTCCAATTACTTGTTTGACTTATGTGTGCTCAGCAGCATAGTTCTAGCTGGGTGACTGCTCATTCAATAAGAGTGAAATTCACACTAGTACAGAGGACCTCCCCAAGGCCCTCTGCACCAAATGCACCCCAATAAAGCTCTTAATAGAGTGCAGAAGTGATGTAGAAGAATTTACATAGGCCCTACATACTGGGATGAATTTAAATATATATAATTAGAAAGCAAAAATAAAGCCTTTTTAACATTGATTTGTTTTCTTTCTTCCTATTTGTAGTGTAAGGATAAAGTAGTTACTGCATGTTCACAGTATCTCTATATAATAAAAATGTACATGATTTAAATCAAGTCTTTATTAAGCACCACAGTTCAGATAAATAGGTAAAAGCGGTGAGCTCTTTGGCTACTTTACTTCTTGCTCATTAACATTTTCTCAGTCATACCCTCACCTTGTGGTAGTTTGGCTCATAATCTTTGCAGAAAAGGAGGTTTTGACCTTGGCTTATTGAGCTTTTGTGGAGAACTAGGTGCTTGTTACTGGGAACTGCTGTTCTAAAGAAACTGTACACATTTAAATGCAATATGAAATTCAGAGCTGCTCAAGATGAGAATGCAAAGCTCTCATGAGAAGTCTAACACCAGTAATTAAGATATCACAGTCATTGAAGACACTCAGACATGAGTTAACAGAATAAAAACATGAAAACAGTAGACCAAATTCTGCTCATTTATACTGGTGTGTATCAAGATTAACACCACTGAAATTAATGAAGTGATATGGATCTGCACTAATGTAGCTGATTATTTTGACCAAGTTCTCTTCACTCCCCTTTTCTAAGACAGAATTAGTTGTAACATTAACTGACATGATAAAATGGCCCTGTAGTCTTATTAGTGTGTATGCATGTGGGGCGGGGGTGGGGGGGTGGGAGGAGGAGGAGGAGGAGGGTGTCTGGGTCAGTTGGGCGTGGGGGCATTTCTGCATAAGAAGGGAGTTGGCTAGAAGGGCTGGAGCATCCAAGAAGATTACTTTGCATGAACTACAAGTTTGGCTACCTTCAATTTCACTTTGTGGCTGATGCCCTCAACATGGGTATTTTTTACTTGGTAGTGTGATGGAGAACCTCAATGCTGATGTAAAAAAGACAATAAATTATAACTTATTCTTATAATATTAGGTCATTACTAACTTGCCTGTGCCTTTATTGAATCTTAGGGGACATTTACCATAACTTTTATACATAAGGTGCTTGGCGAAAAGTACCTCACATGCATATATTTTTGTTAATTTAATTATATGAAATTATAAGGAAATTCCTAGGAATGCTGTTGTCTCTCTCTGTGACCAACTCCCCAAGTGTCCAGAGAGATAACAAAATGTTTATGACTTTTAAGAGTGTTCATACAAACTCAGGAAACCTGTGTTTTAAACTTTATCTTGCTTTAAACTTTCTATGCCAATTTATTTTACACTGTTTTGGAACACTGATATAAGCTTAGTTGTTGTGATTGGTGCTTTGTATAGAATATTTGAAAAGAGTTTTCAAACACTGCCTCTGTTTGTGACAGAATGCACTCCTGTATTCACACTCTCCACACGATTGTAATCTTTTTGGAAAGTATGCCTTGTGAAGTATCATTTGAAAGCTCATAACTTGCTGATCAATAATATTCCCAATATGATGTCAAAAGTGCATATTCAATACTCACATAGCACCAAACTGGTCTAACAGGCATATCTTGAACAAAGAAGTGTAAGTTTGCCTTAATTTGCATTTAAGCAGTAAACAGAGTCATCAAGCAGAAATGGGAAAGGTAGGAAACAAAAAGAAGTTTGTATGTGAGCATACACAGGTGAAAAAAACCCAGCAAGGAACACCCTTGTACACACACACACACACACACACACACACACACTGTCTCCTGGTTCTCAACTGGAACTGCTTTTCAAAGGGGGACAAACTATAAAAAGGAGGGGCAAACACTCAATGGACCTCTCTCTCCCTATCCATCTCACTCTTTGTACATGAGAAGACAAACAAAGGAGTCACTGGACTCTGGGAGAGGTTGGTCAGTAATACTGCTGGATGCATGTGGTGAGAAAATTTGCTTGAATCTAACAGTTTGTTAAGTTAGGTACTAGAAAGCATTTTATCTTTATTTTTCTTGTAACCATTTCTGACTTCTACACCTCATCGCTTGTACTCACTTAAAATCTCTCTTTGTAGTTAATAAAAGTGTGTTTAAGTTGACGTGTCTGGGCAATTCCATTTAAGGTGACAAGTTGTTGTAAATTAATCCCATAAAGGAATTACAGACTTAATATATTTGAACTATCCAGGAGATGGCTGGGCAATACAGGACATACATTTCTGGGGGGAAATCCGGAACTGGGAGTGTGTTCATGTCACCCTGCAGTATAACCAAGGCTAGTGAGAGCCAGGATGTGACTGGCAGGCTTCACTTACACAAACACAACTGGGAGTGACCTGAATGCTGCCAGGCTGTTTGTCAGCAGTCCAAGTTGGGAGCTACAACAGTAAGGCACTGCTCGGCACCCCACTGCTCTGGATTGCACCCTAGTATGGCACACTGTTAAACACAATTTGGTCAAAAGACTTCAAAGAGACGTACTACTGAAGATCCTTATCAAAACCATAAGCTGTGGAGTATAATTGGGCTTTTGCCCTCCTGCTTCAAGAAAACCCTCTAAGTAAACCCATACAAAGGATTCTAGAAATAGCCATATGGAAATGGATTTCTTTCATGATCACTCTAAAATCTTCATTCTGGAAGCTTTAGGGAAATGTGTGTAGTTGCGAATGTTTTATAGAAAACTTTGTGTTTATTTCTTAATTATAAATGGCAAGTCCCTTTTTAAGATATATTTCCAAAAGTTTATAATGTAATTTCCTAATATCATTGCTATATAAAGGATAATATGCTTCATGTACCAACCTGAAATCTAACATAAGCTGACTATTAAGAAGCCATTTAAGTATAGAATATTTCTATTAATTGGAATTAATTAGCTATTTAACATAGTTAAGCAACTCCTCACCCAACTCAGGAAGACCAGAAGAATCATCTCTCCAAAAATTGTTATGAAGAATCAACAACTTTAATAACTATTTAATCTAAAGACTCTAAGAAATATTGATTTTTAAGAAGACTACTGTTTTGAGACTAAAACACACTTGTAAAAAGAGGAGTGCTTGGAAATCTTGAAATCAGAATTTCAATACCTGTTGAAACTCTGATGAAACTGAAGAAATAGCTTTGAAAGTGGATTGAATAAAAAGAAAGTTTAAATTTTAAGAGGTATCTGAGGCCTTCCTGCCACAGAAGAACAAAGACAATTAGAAGTGTGTTGCATGTTTATTAAGCTGATTGCATATTCAGGAGCTGAAGTTGTCACCAAAAATCGACCAATGGAGGCATGGAGCCAATGAAAGGATGACAGCAGCCAACTCTCAATCTAAATAAGCCGGAAAGATGTGTGTTTTCTTATAACTTCATTAAAATAGGAAGAAGAGCATAAAACTCTGAAGTGAGCACCCATCAGTCACACTCTCTGCTACCCTGCTCGAGTACTCCTCAACTCAGCTGTCTATCTCTATAAGCAAGCTGCCAGACAGCTAAGAAGAAAAAGAGAACAACCACACAGAAGCAAAGAAAGGCAATCTTCCAGCCCAGATGAAAACCAAGACTTCATCCTGGTGAGATGGAAGTTGCCAAAAGCACTACCAACGGATTAGATTTGAAATCTCTTGTAATGATTTTGTTGGAATACTGAAATGGTATTGCAACTTAACATATTAACAGTTTCACTTGTTAATCACCAAACAGGTAGACCATGTATTCCAGGAAACGAGACAGGGATTAAATATTGGAAACACAGAAATAATAAGATTTAATTGGATTTAAGATTCTTATTTGAAAATTGGCCTGTTTTAAGACAACTCCTTAAATGGCTTCTTCTAAGTAACAAATTTAAATATTTTCTTTCATTTCATAGGATTTAGTTAAGATTGCTTCCCTGGCCCTTTTATAAGCTCTTTGTTATCTCTGATAATGAACTCAGCTCACTTGCCCATAAATAATTATTTTGTCCATTTATGAATGGTTTAGTTAATTGATGATATAATAAGAGTGGACTTAAAATAATTTTAAGAAGAAATACCTTGGTCTTAACTTACAAAGATATAAGTGCCCCGAAAGCAATTCTCTGAGGGGTGAAGTCTCTCCCCATACTGAAGAGATTGTAATGGAAATAACCATTTATCATTTTTGTTCTGTTTTGTCTAATGTTTCATTTTTCTTGCTTTAATAATAAAATAGCCATCAATTAATAGTTGTGATGATTTGGCTTAGTTTTAATTGTGGTCTACCCTAAGGTATGTAAAAGAACCCCTATGATTAAGTAGCGGGAGTCACATGCCTGAGCTGGCTTCAAGAAAAACAGTTACTAAGAACTGGCCAGCTATATGCTTTTACTCTAGACCAAATATTTTTAGTTATTTGGGGGACAAAATCACTTGCTGCTCAACATTTTAAGCCCAGCCCTTTCTACCCACATCAGCCAAATGCCTCCTCAGTCATGGCCAGACCCAATTTATTATTAAAAGCATATTAAGAGATGGAAGTTTGATTGAGTGTTGGATAATACCTGAATCAGTGCAACAGGGTTACCCTGAAGGGACGACGGGATACTAGAGTTAGACTTGAATGTTTATTTTAATGCATTGGTTGGAGTTTCCCCTGAGGCAAGAAGTGCTCACTGGATCTGGGAGGAGCAAGAGAGGTGATTCTGAAGTAAAAACCAGGCAGTGATCCATGTTAGTAATGGCCAGTTCTTTAAGTCTCTCAGAGTATGAGGTGGGTAGAATTTTAGAGATGGTTCTGGGAGACAGCAAGCAGCCCATTCAGGTGCAGCTAGCCTTTTGGAACTTAGGTTCTTGAATAATTTTGTTGTAGTGCAAAGCAACTAGCACTTTAAACATGCAAGGAGGGACATATTAGGGGTGTGGAGGAATGCACTCAACTGCAATTGAGGGCAGAGGTGAGCCCTCTCAGAATTTGACACTACGATCTGGGGTGTCGTGTATCTATCATGCATTGGCATCATAGTCAAATCAGGGTGGTTTTATTGAGCAGGATATTGGGTTAACAGAACCCCAAGAGCAGGTTTCAGTTAGGCTACTGGAGGACTAATACTGGCTCAGCAACGGAAAATTTAGATAGTGCTTCAGCGTTTAGGGATATTCAATGGGAAGAAAAGAGATCTGACTCCCTGAAACCAACTAAGGGATGGCAATATGAGTCATAGTACGAGACTGTAGGGATGCTGAGATTTGCCAAGTCAGAGCAGTACAGATTGGCCTAACATCATGGCTGCTGATACTAAGCCACTCTTACTTCAGGGGCATGGGGGTTACCTCTGAAAAGGAAATTTCCATTCACAATGATGTCAAAGAGGCTGAATTGGGATCCTATTCATTCAAAATTGGAAGAGTTGCATCCACACCACAGCTTGGAATGGGAGTCCAATGGCATATACCTATCAACAATTCAAATATATACATGGGTGTGAGCCTTGTTGGGGAGGATAGTTCACTGCTTTAAGTGTTAACCTCTGTTTATCCCTTCCTTCAGGCTCAAGCAAATGGGTCATATGAGTTGGTGACTGCATGTGTGAGGACAGTGTTGTGCTTCCGATCCACAGGTTGGTATCCAATTCCCTCTGCAAGTTTATTGCAGTTTATAACAGTGAAGCAGCTCCAAGTTGGCATAGAGGGAGGGGCCACATGAATGGATCCATGTGCACCTCGGGAAAAACAATTTGGAGATTTAGTAAACAGGTAAAACAAACTGATGATGGGTGGAGTTGAATGCTTCTTCCAGGGCTAACTGTGATCTGGCCTGAGATGCCACAATGGAGGGTCTCGCAAGGCCTTTACAGGTGAATGAAGCCCCAAGGAAGATAAATTGGTTAGTGGTTAAATTATGGGAGTGGGAATCACACATCCCATCATGAAATTTCATATGCAATACTTGAGTTATTTAGGGAAATGGTAAATCTCTCTGACTGGGGAATGAATATGATTCTGGCTACTATTAGGGAAGGAATGGTTTACTATCTGGGAATCTGGCAGGGTGGACATGAGGTAGCCAAGAAAATTGCTGGTACCTCTTGGTAGCAGGTGCCCAGTGCAGGTAATTATTCAACATTTTGGTCTGGTTCCCTGATAAACCTGAATTGGAAGAGGTTTTGGAGAAAGCATCTCCTAAAGAAGATGAGGAACAAGGCCGGAGTTCCTAATGACTGATACAGTGAAAACGCTCCACCCTCTCCCCACTCCTCTTGACCCGCAGATGACAGAGGCCACTGGGGATCTCAGCAACAGTGCTGGTGTCAGGTTAACAAGGTGAGGGGCTGACAGCAGTCCTCCACCAGGTGAAAAGGATTACACTAGGAAGGATGACCTGCTTTGGCAAGAGTATTGCCAGATAGTTCCCAGAAGTGTTATATAATAAAGCTGTGGCCTAGTTAAACCACATTACAGGTGTTGTGTTGTCTTCCTGTGGTGTCCAGATGAATAATTCAAGAACAGTAATAGCATAATTTCTTTTGAGCATGGTAAAATAATGTTGCAACATTATGCAGCATTAGATGGAAATACTATATCCAAGTTTAATAAATAGTTATGAAATGCATTTCTTGGCATTATTGCACTGTATTACAATGTGACTGCTGCATGTGTGTAAAGTGTTATAATAGTCATGCTGTCCTTCTGGCTGCCTTGTTCTGAATGTCACATTACACAACATGCGATGCTGGACGTTCTATTAAGATCAAAGAGCAGTAGAGAAATGGAATACAGTTACATTATATCCATGAGCAATGCTGCAGTCAGTGCCTGATTTTTATCTCATTTAAATAATTTGAAAAAAAAAAGTTTTAAATCCCTTAAACAGAGTAGAGCTACTCCATTTTCCAGTGTAAATCAGATGAGAATCAAGACATACCTGATACACTTGTGACCTAATGAGGTTTTTCTGTGTTTGTTTGTTGACTGAACTAAGCCAAGGTTCCACGGTATCTGCAGCAAGAACAAAGACGAAATGGAAAAACCCAGCTTGCAAAGTTCTTACATTGCTAAATGCTGTCAGGGTAGTTATCATATAAGAAATGGACTTTGTCAAGGTTTTGAAGTTGACTCTTGTAAACAAAATGTATTGAGAATATCACTCTCACAAACAGAATCATTATCCAGGAAGGTAAATTGTTTTAATAACTACCAGAAAATAAATACATTCAGCTACAAGCAAAATGTATTACTCAATCAAAGCACAAACATTGTTGATGTAGTTGTAAGTGTGATTAAAAAAAAAAAAAAGATGTTATGTAACCAAAATTAAAAAGTAGCTGTTAGAGAATAAGCATAGTACATTATATTTAAAATGTTTGTATATTTATACTGAAACTGTTCTATAGTTAGTCAGGTGCTGTATCCTTTGGATGACCCTTCTGCATACAATAGGAAAATAAGAAATACACTCAACCCACCAGTCTTTAGGTATTCTGCTATTCACTCCGGGAATGTCTGTGATCAAAAACCCTGCAGCACCAAGTCTCAGAGCATGGGTCAGCTGCAGGGCTAAACATTGCAGTGTAGATATTTAGGGTTAGGCTAGACCCTGGGCTCTGAGGCCTTCCTCCCGCATGGGGTCTCAAAGCCCAGGCTCCAGCCTGACCCCGAACATCAACACAGCAGTTTTATAGCTCCATAGCCCGAGCCCCGTGAACCTGAGTCAGCTGAGAAGAGACAGCTGCACTTGTGCCACAAGTCTTCCGTTGCAATGTAGATGTATATTCTCAAAAAGAACAGGAGTACTTGTGGCACCTTAGAGACTAACAAATTTATTAGAGCATAAGCTTTCGTGGGCTACAACCCACTTCTTCGGATGCATCAGACTAACACGGCTGCTACTCTGAAACCGATGTATATTCTGTGTTTTACCAAATAGATATGGAGCCAAATAAAGTCTGCATGGTTTATAGTGTTAGCCAGCATCATATACAATATGATATAAAATATCACATATGTTTTATAGTACTACAATTTTTTTTCAAGTTAAGCTCTTCCAAAATGTTTTACACTTAAGCAGTTTAGTTAAGTGGAAATGTGAAGTATTGTAATCTCAGTGTTAGGTAAAGAAACAGTCCAAAGAACAAGAACCCAAACAACGTTGTTGATGCTTAGCTATCATGCTCTATGTACCAAGCTATAGCCGATGCAGGATGTCTCTAAAGTTTTGCTGACTTTTGGAATGGTACGGTCAAAACCAGATAATAAACTACCGCATATACTCATTCATTAGCCCGTTCATTTATAAGCTGACCCCCCCAAGATGGTAAGGTAAAAGTAGCAAAAACTATATGACCCTTTCATAAGCCGACCCCATATTTCAGGGGTTGGCAAACTCTGGCTCCTGGCCGTCAGGGTAAGCCGCTGGCGGGTTGGGATGTTTTGTTTACCTGGAGCGTCTGCAGGCATGGAGTCCCTCAGCTCCCTGTGGCCGCGGTTTGCTGTTCCCAGCCAATGAAAGCTGTGCGGCTCCCATTGGCTGGGAACGGCAAACTGCTGCCACAGGGAGCTGAGGGGCTCCATGCCTGCAGACGCCCCAGGTAAACAAAACAGCAATGCATTAGATATTCAATTCAATGATTCCATAGACTTTAAAATCATCAAATTTTGGTGTAGACCCGTTTATAAGCCGACCGCCGCTCTTTGATGCGTCACTTTTTTATCAAAAATATTTGGCTTATGAACGAGTATATACAGTAGTTAGAAGTTTACTATAGGGCCTGTGCAAGCCTAGCAAGAAGTGTCTGAAAACGATGTCAAAGATAATAATTAAGCAATAATGCAAAGAAATGGCAAAACTTTCAAACCTAGTATATATATAGAGAGAGAGGCAGAGTGCAGCTCAGATTTTGAGTCAGTTGGCCAGCTGCACTGCTATCTCCCAGATCAGTGGTAATGTATTTTTCTTCCTTTCTGTATTATGCTCTATTAATCTTTAACTAATGATCTTTGATTAAAGTTGATTAAGCCTAGCTACTTGACATCTCATTATTAAATTAGATTGAACCGATAGCATGTTTATTCACTACAATGCAG
Organism: Terrapene triunguis; assembly: GCF_002925995.2. NCBI lineage: Eukaryota > Metazoa > Chordata > Testudines > Emydidae > Terrapene > Terrapene triunguis. Next base: position 701,339 of record NW_020664403.1, read on the forward strand.
TACAGACATGACAAAGTGACAGAGAATTATTGTGAAACCATCTGAAGATGTGGGTGGTACAGATAATGTCCACGAGTCTTCCTTTTTACCCATTTTCCTGGAAGTGAAACTCATTAAGATCATTTTTCTAGAAACACGGTGCTCAGTATGTAAACAATCGTTGTGCAATTATGTATTTTATTTGCTATGCCCTCATTTTTAAAGGTGTCAGACATCTCTGGGATACCCACATTAAGAAAAAGGGGGGCGGGGAACGAAAGAGAGAATTTTGAAATCTTTGGTGCACCAGGTAGGCACTCATTTCACACGTTAGGGAGATAGAAAGTACTGCTTGTCTTTTTGCTACTAGTATATACAGTACTAAAACAATAAGCTTACAAATGAATATTTCATATTTAGACAAAGATATATCTGTGGATATAGATGAGCAATTAATCTGAAGACCTACACACTACCATGGAAATACTTAGAAACATAGTAAAATCCTTACATGCAGCATCCCTCAAGATTCTGCATAGTATTGAACATTTGAAACCTTAGTCTGAACCTAACTGATTCACTTTTTTATACTGTCCAAGTCTGGTGTTCACAATTCAAGAAGGATGTTGATATATAGCAGAGGGTTCAGAGAAGAGACACACGAATATTAAAGGATTAGAAAACATGCCTTATGTTGATTAAGCTCCTTGAATATATTTAGCTTAAAAGGAGGGTTAAAGGGTGACTTGATTGCAGTCTATATGTATCTACATGGGGAACAATATGTAATAATGGGCTCTTCAGTCTAGCAAAGAAAAATATAACATGATCCAATGACTGCAAATTGAAGCTAGATAAATTAAGACTGGAATTTTTTAACAGTGAGCGTAATTAACCATTGGAACAATTTATTTGGGGCCATGATGGATTCTCTATAACTGATGATTTTAGCATCACAATTCAATGTTTTTTTCTAAAATATATGCTCTAGGAATAATTTTGAAGAAGTTCTATGGCCTATGTTATATAGCAAGTCAGACTAAATTATCACAACTGTCCCGTCTGGTCTTGGAATCTATGAATTAAGCATGAAGATATTTATATAAGATAGCTGCAGAGAGACACAAGTAAAAATAAATCTAGCCTTTCAAGTAGATTAAGTATGTAAATTCAGTGTTACTGACTGGATTCACATACACTAGAGAGGATCTCCAAAAGGTAGAAAAACTACAAGAAAGACAGATGGCAGTTGAGGAAGGTTATAGATGATTTGTAATAGAATGGTTGTTGGCTACCAAAGACACCAGATTTAATCTTTTACATAATGCACAGCAGTAAAATGTAGCATTCATCTCATAGTATATCATCTCTGAGCAGTGATAAAAGTTCAGAGATTATAGTGATAATTTACTACACTTTGTGATGCTGGGAAACCAGGTGCCATTTCTTACCAAGTCTGTAGGCATTAGCTGAGTACTGACAAACTCATAATTGGAAACCAAACCAGCTCACCTGTATCGTAGTTTTGTTCAAAATAGGTAGCAGTCTTATAAGAATTTCTGTAGTGTTTAAACTGTGTGAAATGCTTGTAAATGGCTTTATGCATCAATCTGACTTGCATTGTCTATATCCAGGTTATAGGAATTATGTATGTTTTGCCTTATAACTTTGAAAATGTTTGCTCTGACGTTATGAACCGAGGCACAGAAATCATCCCCCCAGCCCATTCAGGAGACCTATCAAAATTAAACAGACCATCAAGGTACATCATGATACAAAGGATGGGTTAATGGCCCTATAACACCTTGGAAATGCTACCTGCCAGGGAGCTTGTCTCATGGACTGGAAGACTAAATGCAAAAGATAAAACAGGATCATAAGAACATTTTTCATCTATTTGCTGTTTGAACTGTCACAGGACCAGAAACGCTAAACTAAGGCAGATATTCTTCTCTAAATAACTCTCTTACTACTTTTTCCTGATTCATAAACCTTTAGCTAGTTACAGGATTGGCTACAGGTGTTGTCTTTGTTGTGAGATCTAAGGTACAAATTGATCTGGAGTAAGTGACTGGTCTCTTGGTCCTGGAAACAACCTGATTTTGTGTGTGTGTGTGTGTGTGTGTGT
>NW_020664403.1:703455-758046 GCF_002925995.2 Terrapene triunguis
TGTGTGTGTGTGTGTGTGTGTGTGTAAGTGACCATTTATCACTAAGTCCAGCTTACCTGGGTGGCAAGATAGACTGTCTGCAACTCCCTGATAAGACTATTGTAGTGTTTTGGGAGTTCACATTTGTTACTGAGTTGGTGAAATATAATTATAGAACATACCACCAGTTGGGGTTTCTGCCCTGCTTTTTGACAGTTTGTTCTGAGCTTGGCACTCTTGGTCATGAGCCATTCCAGACAGCATGACACACTTTCCAAAAAACCTTAGACAAAGTGGTTCTGATCAACCTACAGGGAAACCAGGTTTGAAAATTGAGAACCCCTCTCCTGATTACATCTGGAACTGTTCATTTGAGCAGTTCAGCTGATACCTTTGGGTTATCTCTTGGGAAAGATGCAGTCTCTGAGGGTACCCAGGACCTAAACAATTTAGGGCTTTATTTAAAACTAACAATTAAACTTGCACATACAAATCAACTAGAGGCTAGTTGATTTGTGTAGCACCATGGAGAAAGGTGTGAGAAGTGCCATTAACTGTGCGAGCAGCCACATTTTGCACTGGCTGGTGTTAAGATAGAGCCCACTTTAGAATGCACTACAGAGATGACTGAAGTGTGGATCACTGTGGTTAGTGTACATTCAAAAGAGGGCAAAAGCCTCCTGAGCCAATTGTTAAGGATAAAATGCTTTTCTGGTGGCTGTTGCTATGTGAGTCCCCAGAAGTAACTGATGAGCCAATAACACTCTCTCATTACAAAGGTGAGTGCCCATCTTTAAAAAAGGGAAGAAGGAGGATCCAGGGAACTACAGGCCAGTCAGCCTCACCTCAGTCCCTGGAAAAATCATGGAACAGGTCCTCAAGGAATCAATTATGAAACACTTAGAGGAGAGGAAAGTGATCAGGAACAGTCAGCATGGATTCACCAAGGGGAAGTCGTGCCTGACTAACCTAATTGCCTTCTATGATGAGATAACTGGCTCTGTGGATGAGGGGAAAGCAGTGGATGTGTTATTCCTTGACTTTAGCAAAGCTTTTGATACGGTCTCCCACAGTATTCTTGCTGCCAAGTTAAAGAAGTATGGGCTGGATGAATGGACTGTAAGGTGGATAGAAAGCTGGCTAGATCATCGGGCTCAACGGGTAGTGATCAATGGCTCCATATCTAGTTGGCAGCTGGTTTCAAGCGGAGTGCCCCAAGGGTCGGTCCTGGGGCCAGTTTTGTTTAATATCTTTATTAATGATCTGGAGGATGGTGTGGACTGCACTCTCAGCAAGTTTGCTGATGACACTAAACTAGGAGGCGTGGTAGATACACTAGAGGGTAGGGATAGGATACAGAGGGACCTAGACAAATTAGAGGATTGGGCCAAAAGAAACCTGATGCGGTTCAACAAGGATAAGTGCAGAGTCCTGCACTTATAACGGAAGAATCCCATGCACAGCTACAGACTAGGGACCGAATGGCTAGGTAGCAGTTCTGCAGAAAAGGACCTAGGGGTCACAGTGGACGAGAAGCTGGATATGAGTCAACAGTGTGCTCTTGTTGCCAAGAAGGCTAACGGCATTTTGGGCTGTATAAGTAGGGGCATTGCCAGCAGATCGAGGGATGTGATCGTTCCCCTTTATTCGACATTGGTGAGGCCTCAGCTGGAGTACTGTGTCCAGTTTTGGGCCCCACACTACAAGAAGGATGTGGAAAAATTGGAAAGAGTCCAGCGGAGGGCAACAAAAATGATTAGGGGTCTGGGGCGCATGACTTATGAGGAGAGGCTGAGGGAACTGGGATTGTTTAGTCTCCAGAAGAGAAGAATGAGGGGGGATTTGATAGCAGCCTTCAACTACCTGAAGGGGGGTTCCAAAGAGGATGGAACTCGGCTGTTCTCAATGGTGGCAGATGACAGAACAAGGAGCAATGGTCTCAAGTTGCAGTCGGCGAGGTCTAGGTTGGATATTAGGAAACACTATTTCACTAGGAGGGTGGTGAAGCACTGGAATGCGTTACCTAGGGAGGTGGTGGAGTCTCCTTCCTTGGAGGTTTTTAAGGCCCGGCTTGACAAAGCCCTGGCTGGGATGATTTAGTTGGGAATTGGTCCTGCTTTGAGCAGGGGGTTGGACTAGATGACCTCCTGAGGTCCCTTCCAACCCTGATATTCTATGATTCTATGAGCACAAACATTCACAAGGAGATGATACCACCTCCACTTTTTGTTTAAAGTTCTTTCTACACAATAATGATTATTATCCTCAGGCTTATGTAGGTTAAGAGACAGCCATCTTATCCACATCTGATCATAACTGGGTTAAAGTCTTACAAAAGAAAAAGTATTTCTGCTATAGTATCTTCACATTTTCAAGAGCCTTACAAGTGATTCTTACCATCAGTGTTTATATTTGAAAACAAAACCCATGACTTAGCATTCAAGGAGATTAATACTCATTTTGTAGGCACAGTATTATTCTTCAGGTACTGTAAAGTCAAGCATTGCACAAGAAACAAATATCTGCCTCCACAAACCTTTTATAATGCTTACCTGTAACCCGAGGCATCTCCATATTGAGACCGTACACACTATTGCAATTATTTTTGTACAAAATATGCTTTGTGAGGTATCATTTGAAAACTGGTAACCCACTGGTCAATAACATCATTGTAAAATATATGTAACCATATTCTATGTGAAATTATGGATATTCACTAACATTATGCTTTAAAGTCAATGACTAAAAGGTTTAAACCAGGCGTGTCAAGGGAAGTTGATAAACAGGTTTTCCCCAGATAAAAGAATGAGGATGACAACTCAAACCAGGTGTGGCTCAAGTTCAGTGGGTTATTCATTAGTATTGGAATGTCTCTGTAGAGGCAGCAAACCTAATCCTTTTTCTGTGAGGGTCCAGTTAGAGGGACTGGACCCTGAAGGACAATGTTTTTGGAATCAATTAATGGTTGGAAAGGTACTAAGGTGAGCCTGTAAGGAATATCCAAGTTGGGCAAAGCCAGGGTGAGGCTTGCGGTCTGCTGGCAGGCTGTTGGGGTCAGAGTTCCGAACCAAAGCTGCAAAGCCACAAGACACCCAGGGTTACAAGGCAGGTATTGACTGAACCCCTACTGGCCTGGTGATCCCCAAAATGTCACATTACCACAGGAGTTAAAAATAGGTAAATGGTCAAAAACAAAAGCTATAAGCATTTACATACCAATGCAAGAATCTTAAGGACACATACAGGTAAATTTCAGTGACATGCAATGGAAGAGAACCTAGATATAATAAACATTTCTGAAGCAAGAACCTAGATATAATAAGCATTTCTGAAGCCTGATGTAATATTTATGTTGAAATTGCTGAATTGTTTCATTTGGGGGAAAAAAGGAAAAAGTCAAAGTCTCTGATATTTTCAAAATGAAACATTCTGACTTTGATTCAAAACAAACTTTTGTTTGGAATTTTTTTTAAATTTGATTATTTTTTGTAGAATGTAAAAACTTCAAAAACAAAACAGAATGTTCCCTTTCAGGTCAAACTAAACGTTTTGTTTGACCCCATTTTTTTTTCTGTTCAATCCACCCTCCCCGCAAAAAAACAAACAAACAAACAAACAAACAAACAGCTACTCACACAGTTCTATTTTTCACCACATATGTAGGGGAAAGATATACCTTATACCTACTGCCTTTCAGTAATAAATATCAGATGGTCAGTTATTTAGAGATCAAAAGAGAGTACACAGGAACAAACTTATAAGTTAAAGAGCAGCAAATCACCAGGCCCGGATTGTTACCCCCCAAAATGAATTTTGGGATGCTGCTCTAATAACCTTCCTATTGCCCCCTTAATCTGTTCTTCTCACGTAAAAGTTTTGGAGTCTTTAAGGAAAACACTAAATGACACAGCTATAACCTTCTGATAAAGCAGGGGTCTCAAAGTCCCGGCCTGTGGGCCATCTGCGGCCCGAGAACCTCCCCACTGTGGCCCACGGAGGAGAGATGCATGCAGCCAAGCTGACGGCTCTGTCTGCTGCAGGCGCTGCCCCCATAGCTACCATTGGCTGGGGGAGAGGGACAGAGATACCATCACTAGTCGCCAGGCAGAGTCAGCCACGGAGACAGCGTCACTTTTTCCCACTATGAATATAAACAAGTCAAAATACCGAACACAACTATCTGATGCACACCTTGCTGCAATCCTGAAGGTTTCAACTGCTCAGTCACTGAGGCCAAACATCAACAAACTGACAGAACTGAAGCATTTCCAGGTGTCTGGCAAACAATAAAAACTCTTTGGCAGGCTAAGGATTGTATAAAGTTGTATGACAGTTGTATTATTTCTAAGAAATTTGAAATAAATACAATATAAACTTTTTCTTTTCTGAACACCATCTTCAGTGACATTATTGGCCCGCTGGGAGGATTTGAGGACTGGCACTGGCCCTAAGGTAAATTGAGTTTGAGATCTCGCAATAAAGTAATTGACATAGGCAGTATTCTTTCCAAAACCAAAATAGCTTATATTAATGTAACTAATAATCCCTAATACAGTAGATCCTAAAAATCCTAAACAAAACATGAAATCCCTGAGACATAAATCCCTTATTGCAAGTTAAAGAGCATTCAGACTACAATAGTACATAGTTCAAATGATTCTAAACAAAGCTATTTGTTACAAGTGGCCAGTTTGTAACAAATCACTGACAGCAGATCCTAAATTGTTTTAAAGTTTACATAGGTATGTTGCAATTAACACACACATACAATTCAAGCAAATACTATGCTAAACTATACTGCACTAAAAATTAAAATCTTACTTTATAAATCCATTGGTATCATTGCTGCTGCTTTATACATTCTTTGGCATTTTTCTTTTAATCACTGTTGCTGCTCAGCTCCTGGTCATTCAGTTTTGTTCTGCTTCAGGTTTCTTCTCTCTCTTTTTCTCTGCAGCAGCTTTTCTGACTTCTTTCCCGCAGCTTTTCTTTGGCTCCCCTTGCTGGCTTTTGTCTTCTCCCAATCATCTCTCTCTCTCTCTCACCGCCTCAGACTAAGAAACTGGCTTCTGGCCTTTTATACTGTCCTATTGTGACTTCCTTATATACTTTTAAGAAATTACCCCATCCACACATGCTCAGTACCAACTGTTATCTCAGAATTATGATTGACAGGTCTGATCTTTAAAATACATTGTGACCGGTCTGAGTGGGATACCACCGGCTAGCTACTCAGCTAACTGACCTCTCTGTCATCCCTTACTGCACATGCTCAATAGCCAACAATCTTGCACATGCTTTCTGTTGTCATTTACCTCAGAGCTGTGATTCTGCCAATCCACCCACCCACACTTACACACACACATGGCTCTTTGCCAGGGCACCATTTTAAAAATTCTGGGTTTTTAACTGTGCATGCTCAGGATCCACACATTCATCTCAGGGTGGAGTGATTTTCACTTATTCAGAAGAAAGATCAGGCGGACAAAGTGGAGACTGGAGAATTCCTCTAGTAACAAGATGGTCTAAATTGAGCAATTTGGAAGGAACTTAAGAATGAAGTGACTAAACTGCTGACAAAAAAAAATACAGTCTCCTTAAAATATATTACTGTATTAGATGGCTGGAGGGAAGGATGACAGCTATAACTGATCATCAGTTACGGAAAATATGTAAGTCCCCTGGCAAAAGGCTGCTTCTAGAATGAGAGAGTTCTTCAGTTCCTGGAAGTGGGCTAAGCTAATGTGCCAAATCCACATACACTGTTATTTCATCTATCTGATTTTGTCTGGTTTGATTAAGCTACCTAGATGCACTAACAGGCCTCCAGTTTGTGTTGGTACTCTGAATAAATAAGCCCTTGAGCCACTAAATTGGGAAAAAGAGCCAAACTATTTTAGCATAGGTTACAGTTTCAAAAGAGGGTTCATCCTATTTAAAACTGGTTCTCTGTTCCATAGAATGACTCTGGTCAGCTCTCTGTTCCAAATACTAGTACCCCGTGTTTCAGCGCATGAACCAATCTCTAATGATGGAGATTTGGAAGAAATTTACCTGTGAGCTGGTTACTCTATTATCATGTTCCTTCCACTTTCCTCTGAAGCATCTGGCTAACTAGATGGACAATTAGTCTGAGCCAGTATTGCAATTCTATATTCCTAAAGTTCACTGATATGCAAACTACTTCTCCTTGTTGATGTTATTTATCACACACTGGGCTTTCCTCCCACCTGGTGGTAGAGAATGGTGTACTGACTACTGTCCCCATATGTCACTTCACTGAAGTGAGAATATCAGACAGATAATGAATATAAATTCAGTGTTAGACTTTATTCTTGACAACAGGGAAGTTTGGGGGTGTTTTTTTTACATTTCAGCATCAGAAAAATATGTCCCTTTCCTGTGCTTGTGTATAAGGACATACTGTATAGGACCATGATTGTTCTAGTCATAAGGACCCAAAAAGAAGTTGAGCCTAAATACTTTTGTGGATCTGGGCCAAGCTACTCCACAAATATTTGTGCTGTAGCAAAAGGCATTTATTTGCCAGAGTGTTCTCATCTGAAGTTTATTGTTTGATATGCAACTTTCCTATTTTAAGATAGACCTCTTGAGGTATCTCTCCCCAAGTACTTAGTTGCTTCATATTCACAGTAGCTTTGCTTTCCTGCTTATTGTTCTGAAAGGCTGTTCTTTGAGCCCACCATGAATACTTTCATTTGAATCAATTATTCACAGAAAGATCCAAAGAAGTTGTTTGTAGAGGCAAGACACCTGCTTTTAATTTGTCTGATCTGGACGCAATATGCAACTAGAGCAAACACTTGTTTGGAGCTTGGGAGTATCTCAGTAGGGAACATTTCAATTGGAAACCAAAATACATAACCATTTTGACCACGCGTCTCAAATCCATTCTGCATACGTAATACGAGTCTTTTCCCCTTCATAGCAAATTTGAATGAACCATCAACATCTCTGTTCTTTCTGTTTCTGTAGTTGCTATGAAAACATCTTATTAAAATGGAAAATGAGGATAAAGCTCACTGCTACCATAAACAGGTAGAACTCCACTGAGAGCAATGAGAGTTACATTTTTTAAATCCAGAAGTGAATTTCATTAAGTCAACAGTAGCTTTGAAACTGGAGCATCTATGTTTGTCTTCCCAGTGTCATTACACTCTTAATTTAATTAAAGATCCTCTAGGTTTTACTTAGATATAAAACATACAAGCTTAATATCTGAGATAGGTGTACAATATAATGTTAAACAATTTCAGTCTATTACCTAGACAGAGAGCTATAATATTTGTTATAAGCTTTGTAGTACCTCCCTACAACCCTTGCTTTCGTTCTATGGTAGTCTCTCTTCCCGTAACTTGGCTCTCCAGCCAGGTCACAATTTAGTCCACCCATCCCGGGATAAGAGAGTTCAACAAATAACCAAAAATTCCTCACTTAAAGGTCTTTGTCTCCAACCCTGGACCCTATGGTCCTCTCACCTGTCTCTCCGGGTTCTCTCTGGGTCCTTATCCCCTTTGCAGGGGCTTCATGCCACCTTCAGTAGTTGATGGGGAAGCTGGCCCTCCGCCTACACCAGGTTTCAACCCAGGGAAACTATAGCAAGCAGTAAAGGTCTACTCAGTTCCACTCCTTGTTGCTGTTTCCCTGGGCTTCTCCTACCCAGACTTTCTCCCCTATAACATCTCTAGATCCACCCTTGTTTCAGGGCCAGGACTCTTAGGGCCCTCCATTAAAATCCTCTAAGAAAATTCTAGCAAAGGAATATAAACTAAACCCACTTCTGACCTCCTTGGGCCTGACCTTGTGTACCTCTCAATTAAATGCCTCTCAGGTTACTCTCCCTGGGGTTCCAGTTCCTGTCCTTTTGTCATGGCTTTCCCAACAAAGCCTGATCCATGCTGGTGGTTGTCCTATGTTAATCCTGTCTGCTTGCCAGCCTCCTCTACTCAGGTGAGTATATAAGGGCTTGCTCTCCCCTTAGTCTTCCTTCTCTCTAATCCCAGAAAGCGACTGCTGACTCTCTCCCTGCAGTCCCCTTCTGCTGTAAACTTTCTGCTTTTATGATCACTAGCCAGCTCCTCACCAGCTGGGCTTCATCTCTAATTAAGCCTGGCCCACTCTCCAGATGCAGCCAGATAATATAACTAGCCTCTCAGTCTCTCATTAACCCTTTCAGGACCTGTGAAGGTGCATGCCTCTTTAAGTAAAGTTTACATTCTATAGCACAAGATGGCAGCCACCAGGAAAAGCATTGGATTGCTGAGCTACCGCAAACTGGCCTAATCTGATCCATGACCATCCTTCTTCTTTCCCCACAAATAGTTACAGTATTGTGCACATTTTATATGCGTTTCTAATCAGAAGTGTATCCTGTCACTGGAGACTTTACTGAGTACTTTTTTCTTTTTTGGGTGGTTCACTTGTGTTGTTAAGTGCACAAGAGCAGGAATGACTGATTGAAGTGCACCTGCAGTATGTATGATGCAAGGCATTAATTTGGTTCCACCCAAGTAGAAAATCTGCAAAGGGATAGTAATAAGTAAAGCTTACTGTTTGTATCTTTATCCTTTTACCTGCTCATATGTTCTTAATAGCTTAATTATACATAATTACTGTAGAATTGTTTACATACCTCTATCCCCCCATATGAGATTTCACACTTGCTTTTCTTTTTCATAAGCTCCTGCTACTGCCATCATTTTATATGTAAACAAAATATGTCCTCACAAAAATAAAAGGATAACTAATTTGCTAACAATTTCATCCTCAGAGTATCTTGTTATTCCTGAGTGACTGTTGCTAGGTAATCCCTTTCATACTAAACTGGAGGGATCCAATGTGATTTTCAAATGATATGTTTTAGTTCATTTAAGCACTTGATGGCATTAATTTGAAATGAGAGAATTACCAAAGTCCAGAGATAGTCTAGAAACAGAAGCACTGGTACTGCCAAGTCACAGAGTGAAATAGCAGGTGGTAATTCAATAAACATATATTTGCAAAACAATTTTAACCATTCTTAACAATTGTAATGGAAATGTGTATCACACACACCAAAATGCATGTACCCAGTTCCATGAACTACACAGGAAGTGGTATTCTATATTTCACACACTTTTCCTTACACTATTGTAGAACTGGATACAGCTAAATTTTTGCATTGACAGATAATAAATCATTTTTATGGAGTAAAAGTTATACTCACTGTCATGGTGTGCATACAGGCTCCAAATGGCTAAAATGCACTTCAAAAGGTGGGGATCTTTGTTTGGACTAGCAGGAAAAAATGGGTGCTCCTTGAAGAGTTTATCTCCCCTGATATTTGGGTGGTCAAAAGGGGTGGGAATGCCTGTGAGGCTCAGGGAAGCCGTTGGCTCTTGAACATTTGGAGAGGGTATATAAATCCTGTCCCTCCAGCCTGAGGTCCCTCTCACAGCCAGGTTAGCAGCTACAAGAAGGCACCAAAGGAGCCTCTTGTGGTTATACATGGGTGTGTAAGAGTTCCCTGTAGGTTTGGGGGTACCCAGAAGGCTCCAGGGTGACCAGTAGGGTCCCAGAGAGGACTGGGTGAAATCACCCCAGGATCATAACAGAGTTATCCAAAGTAGCAGTGGAAAAGATAGGCAGCTAGTAAATGCATGTGTTTTCCCCCCAGTGAAGGCTTCTTCTTTGCCAGGAACAGGCAAGTGGCTGGAGGGGCAGGGGCAGGGGCAGGGGCAGGGGCAGGGTGGTGAAGATCTCCTACTGGCAGCAGTTCAGTGCAGGTACTCATTCCACAGGGAATCTGGTTCCCTGATAAACCAGAATTGGGGAAATCATCCCTTAAAGAAGGCAGGGAACAGGGTTGGGGTTCCTGATGTCTGGTATAACAAGTAGACAATTCCTTTTCTCCAGCTCCTTAAGCCTATTCTGAGGGGAAGGCAATGGTGTCCCAGCAATGAGAAGTCTGGGGGCTATTGACCAGGTGAAAACAATCAACGAAAAACTCATGACCTGCATCATATGAGTTATCACCGATAGTTCCCAGAGAAGTTAATCAAGTTGTGGCCTAATTAAACCACACGTCCCTTGCATCTTGTCTTTCTTCCTGCAGGCCTGGGACAAAGGCACTGTCATCAGGTTTGTCTAGGCCACAATGAAGTCTCAGGATGGAAGAATTTTTAAAGGGAGGTAATTCAAACATGTCAAGCTCTGCATGACCCTGACAAATGGCTGCAGTCACTGGGTTTATCATTAGGTCATTTGCAAAAGTCAAATATTGCTCCTGAAGAAATTCATATGAGTTAGTCAAAGTAGTTTTTATACTGGCAAATAAAGACATCCATATGAGACAGTTTGCACCAAACCTTTTACATTTACATATCAAAGCACTGTAGCACAGATAATGCAGCACTAAAGAAAAGTCCCTAGCACAGACCTGAAGATCTTCAAACACCATCCAAGACTTAACCCTCACTGGCAACTGCAGGAACATTATCAGCAAGAGAGATTAAAAAATAAAATAAAAAGCATACTCACCACATTGGAAGGCACGCAGACCACAAATCAAAAACCTCACATTTACCTTAATATTCAGGATGGTGACCTGATGCACCCCACACCCCATTCTCCTGCTATCAGTCAATGATCACAGCATATTGTATTGTATCCTAGATAAGATGCAGTCTTCCCTGCACAGAACCATCAGTCCACAGACAACATCTTCTCCTGTTCACCATTCCAACCCATTCTTTATGTATATACCAGACATTCCACTGTATCTCCCTAAATCACCTTCCTGTTGAAACGCTGATAGACACAGGGCAGATATGCACCTTTACCCCAAACACTCAACATAATGACCTCACAGCACTTAGACACATGCTATCTACACACATCAGAGTACCACTTTCACTGTGGTGAAGACTATGGAGAAGAGATAGGCATAAGCACTGTGTGTAATGCATGATTCTTCATATACAGTCAATTACAAGGAGAATTTCTAAAGTTGTTATGATATTTAAGTTACCTGTATTATCCAGGTGGAAAATGCACAAGAATACAAGTCAGAGTTTAAATCATTTGAGGAACCTTCACTATGTATTTCCTGGCTTTTCCAACTTCTTACTCTTTAATTACATCATTTTAAAGAGATTCACTTGTGTTTGATATGAATACTGTATATTTTCAACCAGCTGTAAAGTTGTGTTCTTGCATGTGGGAGGCAATTAAATGCCCTAATTAAAAACATGTGATTCACTTCACTGTTTCAAATTAACCATGGCCTTTGTGACATTCATATTTATTTGTTAATACCATTTGTAATCAGATCCTCTTCTGAACTATCCTGTATGTACAGGCATTTAAAACAGATGCATAGGAGTGTATGTGTTAATACTAATTAAACAGCTTGACATTTTTCAAATATTTTAAATTCCAATTTTTACATTGGTTTTACATATGACAGAAGTAATGGGATTTTTAAAAGTCATAATCAATCCCATCCAAAACCTCTGCTCCCTATTGGAGAAAGGGACATCTCCCTCCTTATTTCGAATGTGAACCTTACACAATCACAAAATCATCAAAATATAGGACTGGAGGGGGCCTTGATAAGTCATCTAGTCACCCACGCTAAATCAGTACCATGCATACCTAATACCATCATGAAAGGTGTTTGTCTATCCTGTTCCTAAAATCTTCCAGTGATGGTAATTCCCCAACCTCCTTTGGTAACCTATTCCACTACATAACTACCCTAATACACCTCTACCTCGTTATAACGCTGTCCTCGGGAGCCAAAAAATCTTACCACGTTATAGGTGAAACTGTGTTATATCGAACTTGCTTTGATCCACCGGAGTGCACAGCCCTACCTCCCCGGAGCGCTGCTTTACCGCGTTATATCCAAATTTGTGTTATATCAGGTCGCGTTATATCAGGGTAGAGGTATAGTTAGAAAGATTTTCTTAATATCTAACTAAATCTCCCTTGATGCAGATTAATCCCATTAGTTCTTGTCTTACCTTCAGTGGACATAGAAAACAATTGATCACTGTCCTCTTTGTAACAGACCTTAACATATTTGATAACTGTTATCATGTCCCCCCATTTTCTTTTCTCAAGACTAAATATGTGCAGTCTTTTTAACCTTTCTTCATAGCTCACATTTTCCATTTTTTTAAAAATAATTCTGTTGCTCTTCTCTGGAGTCTCTTGAATTTGTTCACTTCTTTTTTAAAGTGTGGCCCCCAAAAATGGACACAGTACTTCAGCTGAGGCTTCATCAGTGCTGAGTTGAATGGGACTATTAACTCCCTTGCCTTACATACACCACTCTTATGAATACACCTTAGAATGGCATTAATCTTTTTCAACACTGCATCACACTGTTGGCTAATATTCAATTTGTGATCCACTCTAATCCCCAGATCCTTTTTTCAGTAGTACTACCATCTAGCCAGATATCACCCATTTTCTAGTTGTGCATTTGATTTCTCCTGCTTAACTTTAGTACTTTACACTTGTCTTTACTGAATTTCACCTTGTTGATTTCCAAGCAATTCTCCAATTTGTCAAAGTCATTTTGAATTCTAATCCTGTCCCGCAAAATGCTTGCAATTCTTCTCAGCTTTGTATCATCCACAATTTTATAAGCATTATCTCCATTCCATTATCCAAGGCATTAATACAAGTGTTGAATACTGTAGTACCAGACACAGGACAGATCCCTATAGGACCCCACTAGATACATCCTTCCAGTTTGACAGTGAACCACTGGTGACTTCTCTGAGTAGTTTTTCAACCCATTGTCCACTGTATAGCAATTTCATCTAGAAAGCATTTCCCTAGTTGGGAAAACATTTAATAATTCTTTCAAATCATATTTTATTCAATTTATAATCCATGATTGCTATTTGTGGTCCATCTAGAAATGTAATGACTGAGATTTTAGGAGAGAAATATAAAAGAGGCTGGGATTACAACTTTAGTATTCAAAGCACATTCTACTAGTTTTGAACTATTTCCTCATACCTACCAACCATTCTTGCTATAGTAAATGTGGATAAACTTAATAAGGTTCAAAGCACTGGCTCAATTCAGATTCACACCCAAAGAACAGATGCATTATTACTTTAATAGTAGTTAGAACTGTCTGAAACCAATGTGTACAACAAGGCTGGAGATTGCAATCAGATTAGTTTTATATTTCCAGATGGACCTACAAATTGCAAAATATGGATAATAAATTGTATAAAACGTGTTTTTTCCAACCTCAAGAGAGGCTACATTTGGGTTTGGTTCAAGGTTTGATCGAATAATGTAAACAATGGTCTGATCCTTCAAAATGGTTTACGCATTCTGAAAGAGAATAAGTGGTATTCAGGTCCATTCGACTCAATGCAATTTGCACTGCGGGGGCTCTTTTAACATCCTGTTATTCCCTGCTTTGGAGGAAACAGAAGAGAGGTACTAAGAAGTGTCAGTTTTCATAATGGAATGTAAAGGTTTTATTGTGGCAAGTGTTTTGAATGTGTTGCAAACTATAATGTGTATATTAAATTATAAAAATTATAAGTTTGCAACACATTCAGAATACTTGCCACCATAAAAACTTTAGATTCCATTACAGAACTTCACACTTCTCACTCTCTCTCTTTTGGGTGGCCTAATCTGTCCTTTGGGTGTTAATACCTGAGTAACATATGGTGCCCAAATATTTATCTTGTGTACCTACCTTTTAGTACAAAACCATTGAGTTCTTCAGATAAAGAGAGCTATTGTGTCAAGCAAAATCTTTGAAATGGAAAGGTACTAAATGTCCGGTATAACTGTATGAATACTGATAATGAAAGAGTTCTGCAGCTTTGATTAATCACTTTCAGCTAGCAAGAGGTCCTGACCCATTTGACAGAAGGTGCCTTGCATAGATTAGCATACAGAAATGAAGAATAGTAGAAGCATCATGTTTTATAATCATGCAATCAAATTAAATTAAAATGTTAAACTTGTTACAAGAAGCAATGAACGTGAAGGCATCCACAGTTAAGGGTGAAATGCCCTCTTGTGTTCTTAAAACCTACAACATTACAGGAAGAAATAACAATCTAAAGTGGTGTCCCTCAGATTGGTTATCCCTTATTTGAAATCACTTTTTTTGCAACCCTCTTACATTTACTATACAAGTAAGAGTAAAAATGTACCAATGACAACAATTATAAACTTATTTAACTCTACTTGTATGTGTGTGTTTTTCAAGAATCTGACAGTGGATACTTGATCTTGCAGGGTTAACGGATTGTGGAGAATGGGGAGTGAGATTTTCTTTATTTTAGACTGTGATAAAATTTTCAGTGCCTTATGCCTTCCCCCCACATTCCGATTGCCTTTTGTGACCCTCCTCCTCAAGGAGGTTGCAACCCATTGGTTGAGAAACATTTATCCAAAGTAATATATCATTACTTTTGTGCATAGTGAGCACAGAGTAGATTCCACCCTTAAGACAATCAAACTTAAGGCTCCTAAACAATTTACCTTAGAAGTTGTTTTTCATTTCAGATATAGAGATTGAGTTTCCTCCAATTTTCTTTAGCAAATTTGTTGAACTATGATTATTTTTCTTCTAATCTCACATATGACAAATATATCCCAAACAAATACTTTGAGTACACACTCTGTGATAAAGAGTATGTATTATGTATAGTGTTACCACTTTCATCAAGAGCATACCAGAAGTTGTAGCTATGTGCCCTTAATTGTTTTTAATTAACTGCATAAAATCTTCTGTGTCCCACACCTGTGTATTAATCAAGTCTGTTATGACATATAATAGTTCAAATATTCCCATATTTTCATTATAAACAACCTTCGAGTGAGAGAACAAAACCGATTGTCTACTCAAAAACATTAATAGAAAATTTCTTTACATCAGTAAGTTAAAAATATCCTTCAGGGAAACCTACAGGGATTGGATCTCTTATGCCTACTATTACTTTAACAGTGACTTAGGATCTTAAATTTAGGCATCTGTTTCTGAAGATGTTGGCCTTAAAATAAGATCTGCTTATTTTATTTGACCAAGGTTTTTTAGGATTATTTTATTATTTTGTCCGCTATCATCTTCACTGTTGTTATATCATTTTCTAATCATTGCTTCTAAACATGCAGTAGCATGTTGTATGCATAATTGGATTATGTGTTATTTTATATAGCCAATAAAAGAAACAATGATAATGAGGTAGGTTGATGGTTTAGCATTTTAGTATGATGAAATACCCATTGCAGTAACTTTATCAAGTTCAATTATTGTTACTATCTTCAGTGATGACTGAAAAATTTTCACACTAAATTTTTTGAAGACCCCTTACTGCACAGCTATGAAAGGACATTGGATGTGCTAGTAAGTGTTATACTGACATTTGAGTTCTCTACAAATACAAGACTTGGTTAAATAAGTAATAATGTATTTATGAATTTTGCCTCATTGAATTGAAGCTGTCCATGAGCACAACACAATTTTCTCAGGTCTATTTGTTGTTGCATACATATATTTTACCCAATAATTTTTGGAAAATAGACCAACATAGGTTATTCTGGACTCTCTTCATTTGTGAATGAAGTAGTTATGCATACTCAAGTGGGAATGAAATCTTTATTGTACCCTATACCATCATATATGTATATGTATCACTATTGTTTTACTAAGAAGTACAAGCATAATGAGACAGTGTTAAGTCCTACTGTGGGAACTACTGCAAAGTGTATTATATCTATGCTCTTATCATTGAGTTCAGGAGAAGCCAAAGCCCAGATGACACCAGCAGTAAGGAGGATACTAGCCAGAAGTGAAATACTGCAATAACAAGTTGTGCCAAAAGCAGCAGCTGGGGAATGAAGCAAAAATGCCTGGCTAGCTTCAAGTAATTAAAGACCCTGTCAGTCAAAAATAGAGCTTGGGGAGCTGAAATTAAAATGGTTTGGTAGATTTAAGTGTAGTGGGCTGTCCACAGAGGAGAGTTTGAGGTTTTTTCTGTCTTCAAAAGAGGAGAAACTAATGAGATCCAAGGCTAAGAACTAATGTGTTAAGGGATGTCTCAGGAACACCTTCATAAAGCCCTCATTATATGAGACTTGGGACTCCTCTACATGGTGCAGCAATGAGCACTAGAGGGATGTGAATTCTAAAGTGCACCAACAAGTTGCACACTAACTGATCCATGTAGACCCTGCTGGCACACATTAGAAGTTCCCTAGTGCATGTTAAGATAGAATGGTGTAGTTAAGTACCCCATTAGCAGTAGCTAATAGTTTAGTACTGTTTAGTACTACATTAACATGCACTAGTGAGTGTGTGCCATCAGGGTGTACTTTAGAATTCACATTGCCCCTTCAGTGCACGTAGCCGTCTTGTATAGACAAGCCCATAGATAATGCAACTGTAATGTTGGGAGCATTCTCTTGCAGACATAAGTAGGTGAAAGCTCAGCTAGAGGAGAGGAACTTAATCTGATTCAAGGAGTCCAAGAGTATTTGTAGTAAAGGATGAAACCAATTGCTGGCAGTGATACAACAGGATATTGGAAACTGGCAGAACAAAAAGCCCTCATAGAAGAAAAAAATCTTGGTTTATCATTGAGCAAGAAATCATGTGATTAATCAAGAAATTTGAACTTTTCAGCGCTCAAGAATAATAAGGTTTGGAAAGCTTTTCACTAAACTAATCATGCATATAAATAACTGTATCCTGATTAGTTGCAGCTGCTACAATTATACACATCTGATCAAACAGACAGCATATACAGTGTAGTTAGTATTACTACAACACTTTGAAGATGTAAAGCGCTGCAGATTATCTGCATAACTCAGTTTTCTAAGTGCATAATTATTTCTGGATCTCACACTTTATCTTCCTTTCAGAAATGTTAGTTTAAAAGGCCATTGGTGGTCATAATGGAGAAATGCACAGGTATACCAACTTCATGTTTCAATGAAAACGATTAGTCATAATGTCTGAGCTGCATAAATAATACAGAATGTTTTCAAAAAATCATGTCAAAATTAATTTTTGACTTGTGTTCACTTCCAATGAACTTTTGTGAAATTAAGGTTTACCCACTTTTAGAAAGCAAATGCTAAGATTGCATGCTCAAGTACCCAACAGAGTGAATTTTTAACTGACACATGACTATTCCCATTTGAATTGATATTTTAATATAGGATACAGCTCAGGGACGTGGCTCCCAAAATAAAAGCAATTAAATGAGCCAGATGAGGAACTGACCACAAATTTTGCAACTAAGACTATACAGATACACATGCAATTACTTTGTGAGAATATGCCAAAAGAAAATTAAATTTAAACTCTGCACCCATCCAATAAATCTTATAGCAGCCTAACATCTTTAGTAATAATGCTTCAGGCAATGACTGTGTTTACCAGAAAAGTTTCACATTTTCTGAAATTCTCTTACCGTAAGTTACTAAGAGCCCTTCCAACTAAGCAGATGGTAGGGAATTTATTATGGGAAGATGCCACAATATTTATAATTTACTAGTTTCTGTGTTCTGGTGTAGCAACACTATGTGAAAGTATTCACAGAACATTAACAGGGTAGAGTACAGGAGAGCATAACAGCATTTAGTAAGCCCCCACCACCTCCACTTGCCATCATGAGCCTCAATGGGAACCACACAGCTAAAATCCCGTGAAGAACATGTACCTAGTGAAAGTAAAATATAAGATACACTAGCTGATACAGTATATGGAACTTTAGAATCTGGTGGAAAGAGTGGCAGGAGAACTTGAAGTTCAACCGTTAATTCAGGAGAGACTTCTGGCACAGGTTAGCAGTTTACTATGTGAATACTGCATATATAGGTTTTTTTTATTATTTGGAAGCAGTTACAATTGGAGAACATAGTTATCTTTTGTAATTTGCAGATTTTGTTCAATCTTAGTGGAGGAATAATTTATTTTTATTACACATTAAACTTTGTAACAGTCTACATTTTATTAAACTTGTACACTAAAAGTAACAAAACTGTGTTACCAGCAACTAACCCCTCTCCCCCAAACTGTACCCAAAGTACAACTAAAAATGTACATAGGCGTGCATTCATTTTTTATTTGCTAAATTGGGCATCCATTACTTTCCTATATTGGATGCAGAATTATGTTGTTAAAGTCCCATTCAAAGGAATTATTTCTACATGGGATATGATAGGATTTCATTAGTAGACTAATGCGTCACCAGCACATTACCCATAATACTGGTCAAATTAATTCTTTACAATTTTGACCACAATTACAGATAAGATTCTCAAGAAGCATTAACCTGGTATAAACCATGTAACATATCAATATAGATTGAATCATATGAATGTAAATTACACAAATTAATTCTACAGATATTCCAAACAGTGGAGGATGTACTTTGTAGTTGAACTAAAATAAATGCCACATTCATTACAGTATTTTCACTCACTCACTCATGCCCGTCACCCCAATCGGAGTATGGGCCGTCAACCACAGATCTCCAGAGTCCTTTATCCTGGGCCATTTGCTCTAGCTGGTTCCAGGTATAGCCCATTTTTATGCTATCAGCCTGAAGGTCGCGTCGCCAGGTGTTTCTAATGCCTAGTAGGGTCAGGTTGTTGCTCCTCATCTCTGCTGTGACCTGCGATGTCTTTCTTGACTCATACATGGTCCTCACGTTCCATGTACCGATGGTAATCCTCCTGGTTGCAAGAAGGGCAATCGGCTTAGTGGCTTCCTCACGACTTTCACCACCCAGTGTCATGCGTCTTCGAGTTGAAGACCCTTCTTTTTCCAGGCTAAAAGTCTCTGTTATCTCTATTGTTGGCGTTTCTGTAGCAAGTTGATTTTTTATGGGGTGGAGTTACTAGCCCCACGCCCAACCCTCCTCCTTTATCCTGACTTGGGACAGGCAGATGGCCCCAAAGGACCTCTCTGGTGGAGTTATTACAGTATTTTATTGTTCGGATATTTTGTTACACAGCTTTGGCAATGGTTTATACAGGATACAGGGAATATTACACCAAATGGATAACTATTATATATAGTACTATACAGTACAATAGATAGTAATACACTTTAATTCTAATACTTTTATATTCTGGATGAAATTATATGACACACTAGGGAATAAAACGCAAATGGAATTCTGAAATTAACTGGAATAGAGATCAATAAACTAATTCATATTAAAATCAATAAAAAAGGAATAGTGGCGTGAACCCACAAGAAACATGATATACAAAACATAACATTCGTTGCTCTGACAGATATTATGGTGCGACAGCTACTAGTGCTCTTATCAACAATCTTAAATAGATCAGTGCGGCTTGTTACTCAGTCAAGTTATACACGGTGCTTATTTTGCATATATTACAACCTCTAAAAATGTTGTTTAAGTAAAACCAACATTTAGCTGTCAGCATAAGCTAGAGCTTCCTGGAATATTGCATCAGTTTAAATTTCTTCTTCATGCTTTTGATTGTAACAACATATTTTATTTTCATCACCACATGTATCACAACCATGCCAATAGTGGATTTGAGCTAAGCATGAATAGGGTATTAATTGTTCACATTCTACCAAAGGTCTAGTATCTACTATGAAGTGTGGCTTCTCTCACAAACCATTAATCACATCTTTGGGAATTATATGAGGAAACATTGTTGAGGCTAAGATTAATGTTAAAAGCCATGGAGTATAAAAGCATTTATTTGAGGTGTTTTATTGTACTTAAGTGGAGCACCAATTTAAATTGCAATAATCTGTTTATCATTTCAGAGCATATGGTCACGTGGAAATACTAACAGAACACCTGTTTGGAAATAATACTTTACTCAAAGATTATAAGACAATGAAGTATCTTTTCCTGTCAAAATCATAACACAACCCTCAATCTTTAATGTATCCTTTGGGCTTGTATGTCCTGAGAGAGTGCACAAGATTAACGCAAGGGAGAAAGTGTTAAGACTGCTTCACAGTGGTGCCAAAGGGCATCGGAAGGACAATTAAGGAGAAAGGCTTCTGGCGCCACCCTCATACACCAGGAAGATGGTCCCCAAAAGAGGGAAACACATGTTATACCAGTTGTGTCCAAACTGTGTTCCACTGGGCATCAAAGGTAGCTTTTTAAAGGAGATTTGTATTTCATTATGAGTTGAAAAAGCACTCATATGATGTTTAAACTGAAGTACTTGACTCAAAGTTGTCTGTAAGGGATGGTGGTAGCAGGCAATAGCTCCTCTAATTGCTTCCCAACACTTCCTTTGCAGTCCCAGGAGCAATTCTAATGTGAGCCTGCTGCACTGCAGGGGAGAATAGCTCTCCCTGATCCATTGCCTGCTTCCCTGCTGGGCTGAAGGAACTCCAGGGGGAACAGGATAAGGACCAGTAATTTCCTATCCTAAGTAGACAAATAATGTAATAGATGCTGACATTTTATTGACAACCAACACAGAGAAAGAAGACATATTGAGCCTCTTCTATACACTAGGAATACAACACTTTTAAGTCTCTGTGGTCTAATCTGGCTGATATTGGATCTATGAGTCTGTCTTGAATTGTTTCAGACTCAATGTACATGTACACATGACCATCCATATATTTGGACATTTTTTTGGCTGCGAGTGAAGAAGGAATTATATCTGTCATGATCTAATAATCACTACCTTCATCTTGAAGTCAGTTCTTACCTTAATTCCTGCAAGGAGCTAGATTTATTCCACTGGTACATCCAGCAAGATTGCTGAACCAAATATGGTGTCAGAAGATTTACAGATAGAATAGTCCAGTGATTATACAATCCTGTCAATCATCTGGTGGAATTGTGTGATGAGGCCACAATGATGGAAATAAGGTCTCAAAGTCCTCTCCCTGCACATCATCCTCATACAGTTGGCCTTCTTACCAAGATGACCCATAACATGTGAAACAGATGGAGACATTTATAGCAAAGATGGAAAATCTTGTGTTCAGAGGCCTGCCTATCTGAGGCAACTAGAACCCACTGAAGTATCAAGTATTTATAATTCTATGTTGTTGCTGTTATGGAAGCTGAGAGAACTTTCTTCTTTTGCATGATAGCCTGGAAATGCTTTCGGCATTATGACAATTACCTATAGCGTTTAATGGGAATGAAGTCAATAGGTTCTACAGAAACTTTACACATAAATTGTTACAAAATAGTTAGACACAAAATTCAGCAGAAAATTACACACTTTATTAAGCCATCCTACAGAATTCCAAAGCAGGAATATAACTCTTTATTTAAATGCATAGTGCCTTTTGTTGGAACCATCCTCTAGGAAGGGTATCACTTTATAGAAAAGTCCTGCTGAAATTAGTATAAAGGCGGGTGGCAGATAACTTAGTGAATTCAAGATATCATAATCTAGAAACAATGTAAGCTCTCAATGACAAACCTATCTATGGTTGGGCTAGAAGCTGCACCATTTCATGTAGCATTGTAAGCAGTTTTGCTTAATCAAGTTCTAAATATACTGAAGAAGTTTAATGTTAATACCAGGAGTTAGGCCCAGGGCTTTAACGATTGATAGTGAAATCAAAGAGGGAAGTACTGGATCCTTGGCTATTTGACTTTGTTAATGCCTCACTGATGGAGGGCCAGGGGCCAGCATTCCCAGGTGAGATGCTTGACTTAATGAGATTTGTGATGTGAATAGATAATTGCTTAACTATTGGTGTCCCTAACCAGACCTTTATGAGACATGGTTAATGCAATTGGCTGAAATGCAAAAACTTGTTCAAATAGTATGTAAAATTCACAACTGTGGTTTGATTTATACTCTTTGTATTTCTATTTGCCATTTGTGAATACCTGTATGACTAAAGTTTTGTAGGTGATATAATATTATTATTTGTATGGCCACAGCACCTAGGAACCCGTGTCATGGAACAGGACACCATTGTGTTAAGTGATGTAAAAACAAAAGAAAAAGGCATTTCCAGCCTCCAGGGACTTAAAATCTAAGTATAAGACAAGAGAAAACAGATGGCAGACAGACAGACGGGGAATTACAAGGCAACGAGACAATATTGTCTAAATGGAAAGACATTGTCTAAATGCGAAGGGTGAATAATGTGATGGTGGCAAATGTCATGTTAGTTCTACTTTTTTTGGAGGTGGGAACCTCTGAGGAGGTAATCAACTAAATAGAAAGAAAAAGAAGGGGAAGGGACTGAGGAAAGTTTGGGGAGGTGAGAATAGACAGGGCAGGTGTGGAGTGACGCTGAATTGAAGAGACTGTGAGGAGGGAGAGGAGGACTGGAGCAAACAGCTAATCAGCACAGGGCAGAGAAAGTTAGACAACATTCTATTTTGTCTGGAAAGCTTTGGCTGCTTCTGATCCTACAAGGTGGAGTCTCTGGCTGGCTCCTTCCTGCAGCCCACATGATTGGTGGGATGGGAGACACTGCCTGGGTCCTACTACATCCAATGCTGCCCTTCAAAGGGTGTACGCATTCCCAGCAAGAAATGTAAGAAATTTCCCTTTAATCCAAAGCTTTCATTGAAGCACTATGCAGCCTTCTTGGTTAACAAACCCCACTTTATTCATGCTATAGAAAAGGCCATATTCTTATAGGTGATTTCTGTGTAACTTCATTGGTTTCACGTATTTACACAAGACAATCTTACGTCACAAACTTATTTATTTTATATGGCTGTTCAATTAATGGCAATGTCCAATGATCATGCAAAGGAGTAAGTTACAGTAAGAAGCCAAAAATATCTAGCACCCTGACAAGAAGTTAAAAATGGTATTCACTACTGAATGAATACAACAACACATATCAAACTGCTAAAAATGTATCTCTGTTGATGAGACCCAGAAGAAGTTCATCATTTAGTTCAACATAGGGGAGAAATCAAATCAGTATCTTAGATGTCTGTATATTAATGTGAAAAGTAAGGGGAACAAGCAGGAAGAACTTGAAATGCTAGTTAATAAACACAACTATGACATAGTTGGCATCTGGCTTGGTGGAATAATCCACATGACTGGAATATTGGTATAGATTGCTCAGGAAGGACAGGCAGGAATAAAAGAGAGGAGGTGTTGCCTTATATATTAAAAATATATACACTTGGACTGAGGTTGAGATGGAAATAGGAGACACTCTTGTTGAAAGTCTCTGGATAAGGATAAAATGGGTACTACTACTACTACTACTACAGACCACCTAACCAGGAAAAAAGAGGCGGATGAGGCTTTTTTAAAAACAACTAACAAGACCACAAGAACAGCCATCCTGAGTCAGATAAAAGTTCCATCTAGCCCAGTATCCTGTCTTCTGATAGGATGCCTGGTGCCCAAGAGGGAATGAACAGAATAGGTAATCATCAAGTGATCCATCCCCTGTCGCCAATTCCCAGTTTCTGGCAAACACAGCCCCTTCCCAGCTTCTGGCATCCAAAGTACAGGACTTGGTGGTGATGGGGGACTTCAACTACCCTGATATATGTTGGGGAAAATAAAACAGCAGGGCACAGATTATCCAACAAGTTCTTGGAATGTATTGGAGACAACTTTTTTATTTCAGAATCTGGAGAAAGATACTAGGGGAGAGGCTGTTCTAGGTTTGATTTTGACATATAAGGAGGAACTGGTTGAGAATTTGAAAGTGGAAGTCATCTTAGGTAAAAGTAATCATGAAATGGTAGAGTTCATGATTATAAGGAATGGTAAGAGGGAAAATAGCACTATAAAGATAATGGATTTTAAGATGATATGCCTTAGCAAACTCAGGGAGTTGTTAGGTAAGATTCCAAGGGAAGCAAGCTTAAAGGGGAAAACAGTTCAAGAGAGTTGGCATTATTAAGGGTACAAGAGCAAACTATCCCACTGAATAAGAAAGATAGGAAGTATGGCAAGAGACTACCCTGATCTAACCAGGAGATCTTCAATGATTCAATGATCTGAAACTCAAAAAAAACCCCCAAAAAACAAAAACAAAAAACATAGTTCTACAAAAAGTGGAAACTAGGTCAAATTACAAAGGAGAGTATAAACGAGTAATACAAGTATGTAGGGACAAAATTAGAAAGACCAAGGCACAAACTGAGATTAAACTAGCTAAAGACATGAAAGGTGACAAGAAAACATTCTACAAATACATTAGAAGCAAGAGGAAGACCAAGGACAGGGTAGGCCCATTACTCAAAGAGGTGGACAAAACGATAACAGAAGATGTGGAAATGGCAGAGGTGCTCATTGAGTCCTTTGTTTCTGTTTCCATCAAAAAGTTTAGTAGTGACTGGATGTCTAATATAGTGAATTCCAGTAAAAATGAACTAGGATCATAGGCTAAAAAAGGGAAAGAACAAGTTAAAAATTACTTAAACAAGTTAGATGTCTTCAAGTCACCAGGGCCTGATGAAATACATCCTAGAATACTCAAGGAGCTGACTGAGGAGATATCCAAGCCATTAGCAACTATCTTTGAAAAGTCATGAAAGATTCCAGAGATTCCAGAAGACTGGAAAGGGGCAAATATAGTGCCAATCTATAAAAAGGAAAATACGGAAAACCTGGGGAATAACAGAGCAGTCAGCATAACTTCCTTACCTGGAAAAAAATGGAGCAAATAATTAAGCAATCAATTTGCAAACACCTAGAAGATAATAAAGGGATAAATAACAGTCAGCATGGATTTGTCAAGAACAAATCATGTCAAACCAACCTGATAGCTTTCTTTGTCAGGGCAACAAGCCTTATGGACAGGAGGAAAGCTGTAGATGAGATATATATTGACTTTAGTAAGGCTTTTGATACTGTCTCACATGATCTTCTCATAAACAAACTAGGGAAATGCAACTTAGATGGAGCTACTATAAGGTGGGTACATAACTGGTTGGAAAACCATTCCCTGAGACTAGTTATCAGTGGTTCACAGTCAAGCTGGAAGGTTATATCAAATGGGGTTCTGCAGAGATCAGTTCTGAGTCTGGTTCTGTTCAATATATTTGTCAATGATTTAGATAATGGCACAGAGAGTACACTTATAAAGTTAACGCACAATACCAAGCTCCAAGTGCTTTGGAGATTAGTATTAAAATTCAAAATGATCTGGACAATATGGAGAAATAGTCTTCAGTAAATAGGATGAAATTCAATAAGGACAAATGCAAAGTACTCCACTTAGGAAGGAACACACAAAATGGGAAAAATGGGAAATGACTGCCTATGAATGAGTACTGGAGAATGGGATCTGGGGGTCATAGTGGTTTTCAAGCTAAATAAGACTGAACAGTGTAACACTGTTTCAAAAAAAAGCAAATATCATTCTGGTGTGTACTAGAAGGAATGTTGTAAGCAAGATATGGAAGTACTTCTTCCACTCTACTCTGCACTGATTAGGCCTCAACTGTAGTATTGTGTCCATTTCTGGATAGCAGATTTCAGAAAAGATGTGGACAAATTGGAGGAAGTAAAGAGAAGAACAACAAAAATAATTAATTATCTAGAAAACATGACTTACCAGGGAAGATTGAAAAAATTGGGTCTGTTTAGTCTGGAAAAGAGAAGACTGAGAGGGGACATGATAACAGTTTTCAAGTACATAAAAGGTTGTTACAGAGAGAAGGGAGAAGAATTGTCCTCATACTCTGAGGATAGGTCAAGAAGTAATGGGCTTAAATTGCAGCAAGGACAGTTTAAGTGGAACATTAGGAAAAACTTAACAACTGTCAGGGTGGTTAACCAATGGAATAAATTGCCTGGGGTGTTTGTGGAATCTACATCAATGGAGATTTTTAAGAGCAGGTTAGTCAAACACCAATCAGGGATGGTCTAGATAATACTTAGTTCTGCCATGAGTGCAGGGGACTGAACAAAATGACCTCTCAATGTCTCTTTAAGTCCTATGATTCTATAAATTACCATCCAGAGAAGGAAATATCATAATTAGAATGGAAATGTTTTAACTTTTGTTCTTGGGGAAGAAGGTCATACCTAATTATTAATACCTCGCAGGTCATACCTGCGAGGAGCGGCACCCAGGAGCCGGTAAACAGGGCTGCTAACAGGGGAGTTTAAGTGGGAGTTTACAGGGGGAGGTGGAAGGAGAGGCAGGAGGGCGCGGAGGTCGGTGTGCTCTGTGTCCCCAGGAGCAGCAGGAAGAGACCACAGCAGCCATGAGCCACGCAGCAGGGGACACAATGCAGATGATTGCATGTGGCAGCTGTGGTATGTACATGGTCCTCGCTGGGGAGCCTGAACAAAGGTATGTTTGCATGAAATGCCGCCTAATAGACCTGCTAGAGGAAAAGATTAGAGGGCTCCAGATGCAGGTAGATACTCTGGTAGAGTTTAGAAGGGGATTCGAGCAGCTAATGGAGCAGAAGCAGGGTGTGGCAGAAGGGGAATGCTCAGGGGTGCAAGTGGAAGCACAGGCTATGGTCTGTGAGGGGGGAATGTCAGGGGCAGATGAAGATCAGTGGAAGCATGTGACTGTAAGGAGCAGGCCAAGGAAAAGGAGGGCTAGTGAGGGGGAAATAGAACTCAGGAACAGGTTTGAGTGTTTGGATAACGAGGAGGGGAGGCAGCAGGTGGTAACTGATGGTGGGAGGCAGAGGAAGAAGAGAAGAGCGGCTAGTCTGATAGAGAGAGGGCAGGAGTTGATGGAGACAGCACCAATACCGGGCCCCAGTAGGGTAGAGGATGGCACTAGGGGGACTATAAGGGAAAATAGAGAGACACAGGAGTTACGACTACAGGGAAGAGGGGATAGATTTGTGGAGAGCACTGTCACCAGGCAAAGGCAGGTTTATGTGATTGGAGACTCCTTGCTGAGGAGGTTGGACAGGCCTGTGACCAGAGCGGACCCTGAAAACAGAAGGGTGTGCTGTCTGCCGGGCGCTAAGATAAGGGATGTGGACCTGCGGTTGAAAAGGATCCTAAAAGGAGCAGGTAAGAACCCCTTGATCATCCTTCACGTAGGAACGAACGACACGGCTAGGTTCTCGCTAGAGAGAATTAAGGGAGATTATGCCATGCTGGGGAAGACGCTTAAGGAAGTTGAGGCTCAGATTATCTTCAGTGGGATTCTGCCTGTTCCTAGAGAAGGACAGCAAAGGGCTGACAGAATTGTGAGGATAAATAGCTGGCTAAGGGAGTGGTGCTATAAGGAGGGCTTTCGGATGTATGGCCACTGGGAGGCTTTCGGGGACAGACAGCTGTTCTCACGGGATGGACTTCACCTGAGTAGGGAAGGAAACAGACTTCTGGGAGGGAGACTGGCTCATCTCATCAAAAGGGCTTTAAACTAGGAACTTGGGGGAGACGGCTGGGAGATGTTCAGTTAATCTCCACGCCAGATTCCAACACTGAAAAGGAGTGTGAGGAGATAAGCACAGACATAGGTAGGGGTAGGGAATTGGACATAAGAAAGAGGGGGCGGATGGACAGCATGGGGTCCGTACCAAATTGCATAACTAATGGGAGAAAGGATAGACAGCATACGGTAAGATGTTTATACACCAATGCGAGAAGCCTAGGTAACAAAATGGAGGAATTGGAGCTCCTGGTCCAAGAAATGAAACCTGATATCGTAGGAATAACCGAAACATGGTGGAACGGTAGTCATGACTGGAGTACAGGTATGGAAGGGTATGTGCTGTTTCGGAATGACCGGAAAAAAGGTAAAGGTGGGGGAGTGGCGTTATATGTCAATAATGAGCTAAAATGTAAAGAAATAATAAGTGATGGAATGGATAAGACGGAGTCTGTATGGGCAATAATTACACTGCGTAAAAGAACTACTAGAGCCTCCCCCGAGATAGTGCTTGGGGTGTGCTATAGACCGCCGGGATCTAGCCTGGAGGCAGACAGAGAACTACTTAATGTTTTTAGGGAAGTAAAAACTGATAAGAACTGTGTCATCATGGGGGACTTTAACTTCCCAGATATAGATTGGGGAACAAATGCTAGTAACAATAATAGGGCCCAGATGTTCCTAGACGTGCTAGCAGATGAATTCCTTCATCAGGTAGTAACTGAACCGACGAGGGGGGATGCCATTTTAGATTTAGTGCTGGTGAGTAGTGAGGACCTCGTTGAGGAAATGGTTGTAGGGGACAACCTTGGCTCGAGTGACCATGAGCTAATTCGGTTTAAACTAAATGGAAGGATTAACAGAAATAATACTGTGACTAAGGTTTACGATTTCAAAAAGGCCAACTTTAATAAATTAAGGCAACTACTTAGGGAAGTGGATTGGGCTAACATACTTAGGGATCTAAAGGCAGATGAAGCCTGGGATTATTTCAAGCTGAAGTTGCACGAGCTGTCCGAGGCCTGTATCCCGAGAAAGGGAAAAGGGTTAATGGGCAGGAGATTTAGACCTAGCTGGATGAGCGGGCGTCTCAAAGGGGCGATTAAGAAAAAACAGAAAGCGTACAGAGAATGGAAGAAGGGAGGGATCAGCAAGGAAACCTACCTTATTGAGGTTAGAGCATGTAGGGATGCGATGAGAAAGGCCAAAAGCCGTGTAGAGTTGGACCTCGCGAGGGGAATTAAATCCAATAATAAGAGGTTTTATAGCCATATAAATAGGAAGAAAACAAAGAAAGAGGAAGTGGGACCGCTGAAGAATGTAGATGGAGTGGAAATTAAGAATAATCTAGGCATGGCACAATATCTAAATGAATATTTTGCATCGGTCTTTAATAAGGCTAATGAAGGGTTTAGGAATAGAGGGAGTAGGTGGGAGGGGAATATAGGAGGGGGGATTGAAATTACAGTATCAGAGGTGGAAGACAAACTTGACCAGCTAAACGGGACTAAATCGGGCGGACCGGATGATCTTCATCCTAGAATATTGAAGGAACTGGCGCGAGAAATTGCGAGCCCCTTGGCGATAATTTTTAATGAATCTGTAAACTCGGGGGTGGTACCGTTGGACTGGAGAATAGCTAATGTGGTTCCTATTTTCAAGAAGGGGAAAAAAAGTGACCCGGGTAACTACAGGCCTGTTAGTTTAACTTCTGTAGTATGCAAGGTCTTGGAAAAAATTTTGAAGGAGAAAGTAGTTAAGGACCTGGAGGTGAATGGCAATTGGGACAAATTACAACATGGGTTTACGAAAGGCAGGTCGTGCCAAACAAACCTGATCTCCTTCTTTGAGAAAGTAACAGACCTTCTAGATAAAGGAAATGCGGTGTAATATACCTCGATTTTAGTAAAGCGTTTGATACGGTACCGCATGAGGAATTATTGGTTAAATTGGAAAAGATGGGGATTGATAGGAAAATCCAGAGGTGGATAAGGAACTGGTTAAAGGGGAGACTGCAGCGGGTAGTACTGAAAGGGGAACTGTCAGATTGGAGGGAGGTCACCAGTGGGGTTCCTCAAGGTTCGGTTTTGGGTCCGATTTTATTTAATCTATTCATTACTGACCTCGGAACCGAATGTAGGAGTGGGCTGATAAAGTTTGCGGATGACACAAAGTTGGGAGGTATTGCCAACTCGGAGAAGGATCGGGATATTCTGCAGGGAGATTTGGATGACCTTGTAAATTGGAGTAATAATAATAGGATGAGATTTAATAGTGAGAAGTGTAAGGTGATGCATTTAGGGATGACTAACAAGAATTTCAGTTATAAGCTAGGGACGCATAGGTTGGAAGTGACGGAGGAGGAGAAGGACCTCGGAGTCCTGGTTGATCGCAGGATGACTATGAGTCGGCAATGCGACGTGGCTGTGAAAAAAGCTAATGCGATCTTGGGATGCATAAGGCGAGGTATTTCTAGTAGGGACAAGGAGGTGCTGCTTCCGTTATACAAGGCGCTGGTGAGACCTCACTTGGAGTACTGTGTGCAGTTCTGGTCTCCTATGTTTAAAAAGGATGAACTCAAACTGGAACGGGTACAGAGAAGGGCCACTAGGATGATCCGAGGAATGGAAAACCTTTCCTATGAAAGGAGACTCGAGGAGCTTGGTTTGTTTAGCCTAACCAAAAGAAGGCTGAGGGGGGATATGATTGCTCTCTTTAAATATATCAAAGGGATAAATACCAGGGAGGGAGAGGAATTATTTCAGCTCAGTACTAATGTGGACACGAGAACGAATGGATATAAACTGGCCGTGGGGAAATTTAGGCTTGAAATTAGACGAAGGTTTCTAACCGTCAGAGGGGTGAAATTTTGGAACAGCCTTCCGAGGGAAACGGTGGGGGCGAAAGACCTCTCTGGCTTCAAGATTAGGCTAGATAAGTTTATGGAGGGAATGGTTTGAGGGGATAACTTGATTTTAATCAATTAAGGCAATAACGGCCATCGCTGGTAAAATGAGGGTCTGGCTAGAGAATCTTGCCTGTATGCTCGGGGTTCTGCTGATCGCCATATTTGGGGTCGGGAAGGAATTTTCCTCCAGGGTAGATTGGCAGAGGCCCTGGAGGTTTTTCGCCTTCCTCCGCAGCATAGGGCAGGGGTCTCAAGCTGGAAGATTCTCTGCAACTTGAAGTCTTTAGATCACGATCTGGAGACTTCAACAGCAGAGTTAAGGGAAAGTGGGGGGGTCAGCTTTTGTGGCCTGCATCATGCGGGCGGTCAGACTAGATGACCATATTGGTCCCTTCTGACCTTAAAGTCTATGAGTCTATGAGTCTATTTGATTAAATTGGATAAAGCTTCAGTGTTTAGCGTAACAGAAGGAGAAAGGGGAAAGGGGAAAATGAAGACACCAAGTGGACCCAGGAAAGCAATAAGTACTTATATAAACATAAAATTAGCCACAATACTGGAAACTAGGAACATTTGAGTTTAACCCTGCCTCTGACATGAATTC
Source organism: Terrapene triunguis (assembly GCF_002925995.2). NCBI lineage: Eukaryota > Metazoa > Chordata > Testudines > Emydidae > Terrapene > Terrapene triunguis. Next base: position 734,275 of record NW_020664403.1, read on the forward strand.
TGATTTTGCACAAGCCATTTAAAAGATTTGCCTCAATGTTCCCATCTGTAAAATAAAGGTAGGAAACATAACTGTTCCACAGGATGCTGTGGGATTGAGTTTGTTCCTGCATTTCTTCTCTTCAAAATGTTTTACAAATGTTCAGAAATTATTTCTGTTAATATTAATGCAGTTGTCAGAAAAGTCATTTGAAAACAAGTCACAAGTTTTGCTTCTATCTTTTATTCCCATTTTGGGAATTATCCATCACACTACTGCATGCATGTGATTTTTTGTGCAAGGTCAGTGCCAATATCAGCACAACACTTACCATCACAGGTTGTCTTCATCTCTTTAATCTTGGTACTAGAGGGACATCTACTATACATGTTCACTAGTTTCTGAACAATTGAAAATGAGTGAAAGCCAAGTCATTACAGGGAAGCAATACCTCTAAAACATCAGTGTAGATTATAAAGCCAAAGATGCGGAACACATAGGTTGATAATATGGAGTTGGCCATTTAATTCTGTGCATGTAATTTGCAAAGGCTGCCAGTCAATCTCACATTCCAGATGAGACACTCTTAATATTCCAAGGATATGCTTTGAGAAAGGTGAAGAGAGAATGCAAGTACCAGTTCTGTGAAAGAATGGTCAAACAGCTTTCATTTCTTCCACTACAGTTTAATAATTGTAATAGCCTTCAGTTCTTCTATTTAGACATAAAGTCAATAAATATATGACTACCTCTAATACAGTAATTCTGCACAGCACAAATCTATAACGTAACCACTGACTCATACTAGGAGAAATAACTGGCATACTCTGAAGATATGTGTAGACATGTCTGAGACTTTAATTATGGACCTGATTTAAAGAACTTAATGGAGTTGGAAAAGGACTTCGGTTCTAATAAGTTTGAAGTGTAGGTCCATAACTTTTCTTAAGGCCAGTTCTGGCTCTAAGATACTACAAGAATAAGAAATCATGACTGTGTCATCTGTGATCTCTGTTGGCATAAAGATCTATTGTGAAAGAAACACAGGTAACAGTTTCTATACCTGGCCCTGGTTTGAAGCCTGGCTGAAGGGATACAGCATGCTGGCCACTGCCACTGGAGACCAGATGAGAAAAAGGGGATGGAGCAGATGGTTCTTTTTACCTTCCCCTCCCAGAAGCTGCACTGCTTCTTTAAGAGAGAGCTTTGATCTATGCAGTATTTGCATTGAAAGCAGGGTAGAGCCACACAAACAAACAGGTAGAGTTTTTGCTTGGAACTGGATGAGGGAGGCTAGGGTGACCAGATAGCAAGTATAAAAAATCTGGATGGGGAGTGAGGGGTAATAGATGCCTATATAAGAAAAAGCCCCCAAAATCGGGACTGTCCCAATAAAATCGGGACATCTGGTCACCGCAAGAGAGGCTGACCAATCCTATATCCCATTATAAGATCCAACAGTCGAGTTTGGACTTGGAAGCAGCAGAAGATGCATCATAGCACAATAGCAGCATACTGGCTTTATGCTCTACTGGCCCTAATGGCTTATATCAGTTCTGTCCTGACTGTAGATCCATATATTCACCTTGAAATGCTTTGCTTTCAAGCAATGAAAGAATGGAGGGAGTGCAAGAGGACTCCTCTGCCCCATCTCCTCCCCCTCCTGTAGGCCTGCATTATGAGTACCTGTATGTCTGGACGATGGTTCTTCAGGATTATATAGTGGCAACTTTTCAAATGCTTAATATTTTAGTTATTGCAAACCTGATCATACCATGTGTACTCAGGGTAAAGTTATGGTTAAATGGGGACTACAGCTCTGACATGAACATGAATTAATAGGTTCCGGGCCGTCTCTAGGGAGGTTTGGGGTCTGGGACGTAGGCGTCGAGTTTCTAATCTGCTGGGGTGTACCCCTCCGGCTCTTCCCGGGCCCCACCCCCACTCCACCCCCATCCTGCTTCTTCCCATCCCCGCCCCTTCCTGCCCCACCTCTTCCCACTCCAGTTCTGCCCCCTTGCTCCTTTCCCCTCCCCGCCAGTGCCTCCTGATGCTGCGAAACATCTGATCCACGGCAGGCAGTAGGCACTGAGAGGGAGGGGAGGCACTGATCGTTGGGGCCCGCCAGGGGGCAGGAAGTACTGTGGGGAGGGGGAGGTTCTGATAGGGAGCTCCTACTGACCCCCCCACCTGCCCACCTGCCACTCACCTCCCCGTTCGCCTCCGCACCCTGCTCACCCGCCTGCCTCCCGCTTCACCTCCCAGCCCGCCTCCTCACGATTTTATCGAAGCGCCTGGACCCCCCAAAGCGCGGGGCCCAAGGCGGTCGCCCCGATTCACTGTACCCAAAGGATGGCGCTGAATAGGTTTCTTTTGTTTTTCTCTCTACATCTGGACACTGGTGTGTTTTAAGCCAGGACATGGAGACAGTATGTCTCTGCAAGAATTCCTAATTCCCTTTTCTCTTACCAGCTTTTCTGCCTCTACATGTGACACAGTGGTCCCTTACCGGGGAGGCAAGGGAATAGCAATTCCTTGTGGAGGACAGGGTGGCAACTAGTGATTTCTGATGCACCACAAAACATTGTGTAATAGTTTTATAGGGAGTGAGGATAGCTTTCAATAGTGAATTAATCTGTTCATCTCTCTTTTCACTGTTATTCCCAATTTTTTTAATATTCTCTTCTTTATTTTTATTTGCAAAGTTCCTGTATTTAGGAGGCAACATTGAAGCAACTTCCAACACTGGACCATATTTGGGAATATATAGTTTTGGTAGCCTAGAAAGTCATGAATTAGAGAGTTCTTTCCAAGGATGAAAACATGAAAAGTTTGACACTTGTTTCTTGCCTTTTACAAAAGTCTCTCATTGACGTAAGCAATTCATATAAATAGCTACAGTTTTAAGATCCTACTTTTGGCTCAACCCAAACAATGCTTACCCACAAAAATAGTCTCAATTGCTTCAACAGGACTATTCACTTCGGAATGTACAGAGTGACATAAGTACACTTTGCAGACACTGCTTTTGTTTTTGACTCCATGTTCTGATGCACCACATACACAGGGTAACAGATTGCTAAGCATGTGCCCTTCGGATCTTTAAGACAAGCAGCCACAGTCCAAGGGCTGTAACATGCACATTGGTGCACAGGCCTGTGTCCCATGGTCCACTACCTGTTCTACCTTCATAACAAACTGATGTCACAGAGTTATGATCTCCATGCAGTTTCAGGATGAGTAAAAAGCCATGGTTTGGAGGTTTTCCCCCCACCACCTTGATATAAAATCTGTTTTGATCACAATTTAAGATTTCTTTTTAATTATGTCTCTAGGAAAAGAGCTCATTCAAACAAATGTATTGTGACAAATCTTTAATTCTAAAGTTAACTATAATATAGCAAATTTAGCATGCAGTGGTCTGCGAGGGGTTAGCCTCTAGATCAGCTAGAGTAGTGAGTTTATCATTAGAATTAGAGCCTCAAGGAGCACACAGAAACAATCAGATACCTTCTTTCTTATTAGCAATTTTATTAACAAGACAAACAAAATGATCAACACTGCAATATAATGAAAGAGAGAGAGAATGCAGAATGTCCAACATTTGCATTACTCACATCAGCCTTTGTGGGGAACCCCAAAGTAGGTGAGGTGATGACTCAACTGTCAGCAGAGGTCATCATCCTGGTGTTTCCCATGGCATACAGGCCAGATAACAGCTATTGCAATGTCGCAAACTGTATCTTATGCATATTCATGAGAGTTTCAATCCCCTTTCCTTATCTGAACTTCCACACCCCACTTCTGTTGGGGTCCCCAATTCCCATAGGTTAATTAACCATTTATACCATATTTATGATCATTTATGTCAACTGGTTGCTGTAGCATCATTGTGGTCAACCTTTGTGAGTTTCAGTTATACATGCACCTTAAAAATATCCTAAAATACCAGTAACCTGTGTTTGTGGTTTCTTGCTTCATACCACTCTGCTGACTTATCACACTTGCTGCTATATTTCAACTTGTGATTTAAGGTCACTTGCCTGTCAGCTACTTGTGTCAAGTAAAAACTCAGCCCTTAATTGACTCTACTAAATGAACTATCTTACAGGTCCCAAGCCTGCTGGTTCTTTGCTTGTGTTACAACATCAATCAATTTTCATTCATTACCTAAGATACACTAAATAAATGTTTTCCTTTTACAAAATAAGTTCCATGTAAATTACTATCTTTAAATGTGTGATAATCCTCTTAAAATAATATTTTTCTGATTACTTGGAGTTACAAATTTTAGAGACGTTATTCTTCTGAGAATATATATAGACACCAATTAAAGACCCTTGTACTACAGAATCTTTACAGAGAAAGTTGCCCAACTACAAACATCTGAGTGGGGAAGCACTATTAGTTTTATAGTAAATGTTTATCTCATTTTCTTTATAATACAGGATGACAGACAGAAAGTGAAATATTCCATAAAACCTATGTTTGTACTATAACCTTTTAAATATGTGATTTCATTGGCTGACCATTATCCCTTATATATCTTCAGAGGTTGCAAGTGCTGTAAAAGTAGAAAATGGTCACCCACTAAAATAAAGAACATTGAAAAGGTCAAAATAGCACTATGTGGCTGGGTTTTTGTACACAGTGAGGGGATGAAAATGTATACAAGTAACACAGTCTCAACAATTCTAATTCACATGAGGCCTAGCTATGGCCTATCCCAAAGTGAATTTCTATCAACTGACTATCCTATTATCAAGTTCAATGTTGCTTTTATGGTGTTTCCTAGATATAAGCTTATCTGCAGTTCAAAAAAATTGAATTACTCAGCAGAATAAATAAAGCCACCTGTTTTAATTCAAGGACATGGTAGCAATAGAGATGCACACAAACCAGGTTAAACCAAAGAGGAACCACATAGTGTCATAAGCATAGTGCAGTGAGCCTGAACCTTAGTGTTTATGGTGGGATAGACGAGGGCCCGTAGCACACTGCTAAGATACAAGAGTAATTGGACAAAATAACTTGTTTACCAGTTTGTAAAATCCAAAAAAGTTCAGAGAACTTCAACATAAACATAAACAATTCACAATAGTTGTACACAAGAAAAGTGAAATCACAGTCCCCTTCCCCCCGTCCCTCCCTCCCAAAAAAAAGCAGTCTCATTTTAATATTGCAGTCTGGGCTGGGTGCTTCTGAACACATATGGGTTAAGAATGCAGGAGCACCAAAGTTACCTCCATTGTATTGAATAAATCAAATGATGTAAAGGGTGTTGTTATAAGAGGTAGATATGGCGAAACAACACTTCCAACTCCAATAAAGCTATGCTGGGGGTAAATGCATCGCAAATATTCGAGGCCCATGTCAACTCAGAAGGCACAGTTTGGTTTGTCTTTTTTAGATGATAATGGAGAAGCAATACAATTGAGAGAGACAGCTGTTCATTTGGTATATGATTGGGGGCCATTAGTTAGTGGCACACCCTCAAAGTTGCAACTGTAAGAGCAAACTGGGCCTGATTTTCATTAGTGCTGAGCACCCAAAAATCCAATTGAAGTCAATGGTAGATGCAGGTGATTCCCAGACATGAAAAACAGGTCCTAAATAATCAAAATATTTCTGTGGGTTTTGTGCAGAGAAAAAACAAAACTGCTACTCTCTTTAAGAGACACAGCACACTTTCTCCCTTCCCTCCCTTGTACAACCAGCCTCCTCTTCTGCCATATCTCTACTTACCCTCCCCTGACTACTTTGGGCTACAATACACCCTTAGCAGAATAATCAGGGAGCAGTCCCTAAATACAGTGAATACAATTCTTCCCAGTCTATACAGTGGCTGCACCAAGGGCAGGAAAGGTTAACTCCCTTATTTTTCTCCACCTGCACTACACAAGGGTATCCCTAAATAACTTGCTATAGACTTAAGTTTACTTATCACTGTCAATGGATCACATTTTATCTGATGAATGTTCAGCACAGTCTACCTGGCAATATTTCCACTGGAGTGTAACTTCATGCTGGCCTCAAAGTGTCTTCAATGTTTCTAGAATTCCCAATTTGAAATCCTGATACTGATGAGAGGGACTGCCTAATCTTCTTTTGACATATAGGAATATTTTGCCTTGTGCCACTAGTGTTACGTGGTGAGCTTCTAATGAGATGTTAAATGCAGACAATGTTTTACCACATTTTCAAAATAGCCAAAAGGTGAATTGGCAAAAAAAAAAAAAAAAAAAATAGACTTGTAGATCAGCAACAAATGCTGCAAAATGAGCAATAAACTGACAAGAAAAAAAAAGCAAACCCACTTACTTTCAAAGTGGGAGGAAGTCTTGCTACAGAATAAAGAAAGCTTTCCTCAGTGTTTGAGCATTAAATACACAACTGTCAGCAAACATGAAGTATTACACAGCTGCCAGGCATGGCATGTCATTATTGCACAAATGAACGTGTCTCACACTGGATTGTTTTAATTATCACTTGATTCTGCTTCCCCTTCTGAAGCTAAGCAGTGCGTACTCATATCACTAGTCTCACTGAGCTTCATGAGACTATTCCAGGAGTAACAACTGCTCAGTATGAGTATGAGTGATAAGTCCTTAAAGTTTTCAGTTATAAAAATACATCAGTAGCAGTGAAGAGGAAGATGAGAAGGTATCTGACTCATTTAGCAATCGAGTAAAGAATTAAGTGTGAAGATCTAAAACCATTTCTACCAAACTGTTCCATTTTGACCTGGCTGCTACACAATAATATCCACGTATGTCATATACGGACAACTACATATGTAACAGATACAATAATAACTGGGCCCTTTTTAGATAATGAAGGGAAAGATACCTGGCACCCCATAGGTCTGCAGCGTGATGTAGTTCTGCACTAGGCACATGTTCCCACTATGGACTTGGTGTATATAATGTCATACACCTGCTATGTTTTAAAGGCTATTGATGGAGCTATATTTTGTGCAGAATCTTCTTCTTTTTTTTGTTTTGTTTTTTGTTTTTTGGGGGGAGGGTGTTTTGCTGGTTGTTTGTCTGAGCAGGGAAAGGGGTTGGAAGCTTCCTGCCATATCCTTGAAAAAAAACGTATTGAATTAAGTCTAAGTATGCCTGGGGTTCATTGTGCTAAATGTATTATTGTGGGCCAGGATTGTATGTAATATCTCTGGAGGGAGATGTGATCTAAGGCCTGGATGATCAAAGGACTATATTGAACTATTTGCCAGACAAGAATGGACTTTTGGGACAAGAAATGTTAAGTGGATGTCCTGGGACATACCTAAGGAGAGGTTAATGTAAATTCCCCACCCCTGGTTATGCAAAAACTCTACCTTTTTGACACTATACCCTGAGGAGTGGGCCATTGTCTGCTGATCACCTGTCACAAGAGGCCAAGATCAAAAGCCCAAGCTGTATGAAGGAAAGACTGAATTATTCATGGGTCTTCTGGTTCTGAATCTGAGACAGTTATGCACTTGCAACCATAGGAAAAACTCAGTTGCTGGTTTGGAAGGACTGACACCTATTAGAGTCCAAGGTTGGAGTTGGGGTGACCTCTGGTAAGCTTTCTAGCATGTGTGTAAGTTATTTTATTGATTTTAATATGTTTTCTCAGTAATGATTCTACCTTAAGAATAAATGTGCTTGCTTAGAATGGGGTGTGTGGTATCTTGTGGCAATAACAGTTGTTCACAACTTCTGAAGAGAAAGCAAAACACAGACACTGGCCTGTTTAGGCAGTCTGGCTGGCTAGGGATATCACAGTGTAGGAGGGAACTATGCAGCTTGGGGGGGAAAAAATGGTCAGCAGGGAGAGATGTAGGTTTCTACCCAAGAGAGGTGATGGCTGAGGAGGCAGGAGCCTAGAGTGGGTGCTTTGGTGGACGACGGAGGAGGAATATAGGTGCAGTTGCTCTGAACTGTGACCTGCAATGGGGGGTGGAGGGGAAGGGGAAGAGTGGGGAGACAGCCAGCAGGCTTAGATGCTGTTGATTGGCTGCACCAGGATCCCATGTAATTAGAGTTCAACACTCATACCCATGGATGATCTTTAGATGGCCTAGAGTGGAACCCCCTCCCCACCTGCATGTAGCTGTGTGATAGGTCACACAAGTGGTACAAATTATGTTACACTCTCACACCAGGGGGCTGTTTTAGACCAAACTATTTTATTAACTTTTGTCAGAACCCAACAAACATATGCAAACATCTTGCACATGCCCCACTGCCAGACAGTCTTTTAGGTGCATCTAACACTTCTGTCCACACACACCAGAGCTGTTCATCTTTGACCTTTTTGGTATAGATCTAAACCTTAAAAGGCCAGTGCGCAGGAACACATCCAGATCTTACATACACACAAAAAGATACATTCACATTGAACTACTATAATGCACAAATTCTAATTTATGACTAGTACAATTATAGTTTGGGTCTTTTGCTACATCTAGTTTACTTGCTTGTACAACTAGTTAGATAGTGTGTACCAAATATAAAATCCAATTACTTTTGCTTCAGAAAACTTTGCAAATCAAAGCCATTATTGTAAACCTATTTGATATGCAAAATATTTCCTCAGTATCACAAGTAAACAAATAGCAATTTATAGATTTTTTTAAAGTATGCCATGTTGATATGAGCTTCAAAATGTCAGTCAGAGAAAGGTATTTAATGTCTAATATGATAATTGATCACATACACTTATTCAGTGTATTATTTAATTAATTAAAGGACAATAGCTTAAAAGCCTCACAAATACTTAAGGGATCAAAATTCCTTTTTAATCAACCCAAAGGCCTAGTATTTAAAAAAAAAATATCAGCAAGTGTTCCCCAGTGTTCAGCCCCCTCTACTTGTAAGGGAGGGATAGCTCAGTTTTTGAGCATTGGCCTGCTAAACCCAAGTTTGTGAGTTTAATGCTTGGGGGGCACGTAGGCATCTGGGGCAAAAATCTGTCTGGGGATTGGTCCTGCTTTGAGCAGGGGGTTGGACTAGATGACCTCCTAAGGTCCCTTCCTACCCTGATATTCTATATTAGTATCATACTGAACTTAATGTAATGAAAATAGCATGCCACAGGCATAGATTAGATTAAATATATAATCTCATGTGTAAAAGGAAAAGGGCTTACACTCAACAACTCAGTGAACTTTGGCTTTATTCTCTGATTTCAAGACTGAATGGTGAATATGAATCCTATCAATATACTAAATTTTAAAATCATAGAAATGAAGAGCAGAAAGTGACCTTGAGAGGTCATCTAGTTCATCCTCCTGTTCCCAGGCAAGACCAAGTAAACCTAGACCATCCCTGAATGGTGTTTCTCTAACCTGTTCTTAAAAACCTCCAATGATGGGGATTCCATAGCTTCCCTTGGAAGCCTGTTCCAGAGCTTAACTACCCTTACAGTCAGATTTTTTCCCTAGTACCTAACCTAAATCTCCCTTGCTGCACATTAAACCCATTACTTTTTGTCCTACCCCCAGGGGACAGGGAGAACAATTGATCCTCTCCTCTTTATAAAACCCCTTAACATTTTGAAGACTATCAGGTTCCCTCTCAATTTTCTTTTCTCAAGACTAAATATGCCCTGTTTTATTAAGCTTTCCACATAGGTCAGCTTTTCTTAACACTTTAACATTTGTATTTCCTCTCCTCTGGACTCTCCCCACTTTGTGAACATCTTTCCTAAAGAGTGGCCCCCAGAACTGGACACAGTACTTAAGCTGAGGCCTCACCAGTGCCAACTAGAATAGGATAATTACCTCCTGTGTCATACATATGACACACTAGAATGGCATTAGCCTTTTTTGTCACTGCAATCACACGCTTGGCTCATATTCAATTTGTGACCCACTACAACCCCAAGATCCTTTTCAGCAGTACTGCCACCAAGACAGTTATTCCACATTTTGTAACCGTGCATTTGATTTTTCCTTCCTCAGTGTAGTACTTTGCACTTGTCTTTATTAAATTTCATCTTGTTGATTTCAGACCAAATCTCCAATTTATCAAGGTTGTTTGGAATTCTAATCCTGTCCTCTGAACTGCTTGCACCCACTTCTAGCTTGGTGTCATCTGCAAACTTGATAAGCATATTTTCCACTCCATTATCCAAGTCATTAATACAAATATTCAATAGTACTGGACCCAGTACTCACCTCTGCAAAAACCCACTAGATATTCCCTCCCAGTCTGATAGTGAAACATTGGTAACTATTCTTTGAGTATGGTCTTTCAACCAGTTGTGCACCCAGCTTATAGTAATTTAATCGAGACCACTGCTTATGAGGCTGTCATGTGGGACTGTTAAAAGTGGTACTACAAATTAAGATAAATCACATCTACTGCTTCTCCACTACACTTTAGGCCACTAACCGTGTCAAAGAGAAATAGGTTGTTTTGTTCTTGACAAATCCATGCTGGCTATATCTTATCACTCTATTATCCTCTAGGGGCTTACAAATTGATTGTTTAATAATTTTCTCCAGTATCTTTCCAGGTATCAAAGTGTTTTATAATCCCCCAGTCCTCTTTCTACCGTTTTTAAAGCTAGGTACAATGATTGCCCTTCTCCAATCCTCTGAGACCTCACTCATCCTCCATGAGTTCTTCAAGGTAATTGCTAACAGTTCCAAGATTGCTTCAGGTAGATTCTTAAGTACCCTACAATAAATTTCATCAGGCTCTACCAACTTCAATACATTTAACTTAACTAAATATTCTTAAACCTGTTTTTTCTCCTATTGTGGCTTGTGTCCCCTCCCCCTTGTTGTTAATATTAATTGTGTTGAGTATCTGGTTGCCATTAACCCTTTTTAATGAAGACTGAAGCAAAATAAGCATTAAACCTTAGCTTTCTTGATGTCATCACTTGTTGGTGCTCCTTCCCAAATAAGTAGGAGACCTACACTTTCTTCATTTTTCTCTTGCTTTTATCATTTTCTCATTTGAACCTAGTTTGGTGACTCAGTGCATAAAGATATTCTTCTCCTTCTTGGGTAGGTGGATCTCATTTCTTCCCAGAAGACCTTCTTCCTGAAACAGCATCCTGTGATTAAGGAAGCTAAAGCTCTCCTATCAACACTATCTGCCCAGCCATACATTCATCTCCAAGACGCACATGTTCCTGCCTAGGCCCTTACCATCAACTGGAACACAACTTCCACCCCCAACTTATTCCATTGGTCCCAGAGTCCTGTAGTCCCTGCTGATGTGTTCAGAGTCATACCTGGCAGTATCATTAGTTCCCACATGGATAAGCCATATGGGGTAGTGGACAGAGGGATGGATGAGCCTCAGCAACTTTTCCATAATATCTTGGATATGGGCTCCAGGTAAGGATCACACCTCCTGGAAAATGGCATGACTGGTACAGGACTCAATTGATAAAGAATTAAAGGAGGGTAATATAATCAATGACAATCAATATGGGTTTATAGAAAATAGATCCTGTCAAACTAAAATGATATTTTTTCGGTGAGTTTGGTTGATAAAGGTAACAATGTAATATCCTGTAAGGCATTTGACATGGTATCATTAATTGTATATTGTTCTAGTTTTTAAACTAGATGTTTAAACTACTACTAAAGTGTTGTCTATGGCACATATTAAATAGATTCAAAGATGGCTAACTGATAGGTCTCAAAATGTAATGGTAAATGAGGAATCATTATCGAAAGGATGCATTTCTAGTGGGGTCCTTCATGAATTGGTTCTCGACGCTACACTATGTAACATTTTTATAACTGACCTGGAGGAAAATACAAAATCACTGATAAAGTTTGAGGATGACACAAAAATTGGAGAAGTGAAAATAATAGAGAGGACAGGTCTCTGACAGTGTGATCTAGATCACTTGGTAAGCTGGGCACAAGCAAACAATAGATTTTTAATATGGTTAAGTGTAAATGTATAAATCTAGGAACAAAAAAATGGGGGACTCTATCCTGGGATGCAGAGACTGAAAAATATTTGGGGGTCGTGGTGGATAATCAGCTGAACATGAGCAACCAGTGAGAGGCTGTGCCAAAAGGACTAACGAGATGCTTTAATTCATAAACGGGAATCTCAAGTAGTAGTAGAGAGCTTATTTTACCTCTATATTTAATACTGGTGCAGCCACTGCTGCAATACTGTGTTCAGTTCTGGTGTCTACAGTTCAAGAAGAATATTGATAAATTAGAGAGGGTTCAGAGAAGAGACATTAGAATGATTAAGAATTAGAAAACATGCCTTATAGTGATAGATTCAATGAGCTCAATCTATTTATTTTAACAAAGAGAAGATTATGGCATGTGTTATACCGATCAGACAAGATGTTCACAGTGGTCCCTTTTGTCCTTGGAATCTATGGATCTATAAGTCTGTGCTAGTTGTGACAAAGTTCCTCCTCTATCTTGGTGGGTCCTGCGCTTATTGGCAGATTTTCTTGCCTCAGAGATTCACCATGTGGGTTGGGAAACAGCTCAGAGACCTTCCCCTCTGGAAGAACCCACAGTCCAGGTCAATTGGGAGGTTTGGGGGGAACCCGGGCCCGCCCTCTACTCCGGGTTCCAGCCCAGGGCCCTGTGGACTGCAGCTGTCTATATTGCCGTCTGTAACAGCTGCATGACAGCTACAACTCCCTGGGCTACTTCCCCATAGCCTCCTCCAAACACCTTCCTTATTCTCATCACAGGACCTTCCTCCTGGTGTCTGATAACGCTTGTGCTCCTCAGTCCTCCAGCAGCACACCCTCTCACTCTCAGCTCCTTGCGCCTCTTGCTCCCAGCTCCTCACACTCGCACCACAAACTGAAGTGAGCTCCTTTTTTAAAACCCAGGTGTCCTGATTAGCCTGCCTTAATTGATTCTAGCAGCTTCTTCTTAATTGGCTCCAAGTGTCCTAATTAGCCTGCCTGCCTTAACTGGTTCTAGCAGGTTCCTGATTACTCTAGTGCAGCCCCTGCTCTGGTCACTCAGGGAACAGAAAACTACTCCTCCAGTGACCAGTATATTTGCCCTCTACCAGACTCCTGTACCCCACTGGTCTGGGTCTGTCACATAGTCTTTTGTACTTATCCTTAGCAATTTGTTCACATTTAAACTTTTTGTAGGTTTCCTTTTTGATTTTAGATCATTAAAATGCTCCTGATACAGCCATATTGACTTCTTACTATTCTTCCTATGTTTCCTTTGCACCAAGATCGTTTGCTTATGTGTGATAACAGGAATGCACTTGTCTCTGAAAGACTTTTTCATATTAATCTAAAAGTGACAACAGCATCCAAAACGATGGCATCTGGTGCTCTTAGCTCTGCTAATGAAGTGCTCCCGTCTTCAACTATCAGCGACCTATTATTTATTTTTGCTCTCATCTCTAACTTTCAAATTCAGCCTTTTGCAAAGTTAGATGTTCCCTTTTATCTTTACATTTACCCAGTCTTTCCATGCCTCTAGTTTTCATACCTACAAGGATAGGTCTTTAGGAGGAGGCTGTGGCTTGGCATCATTATTACATACCAAAAAAAGGAGGAGAGGCAGCTGTGTTTGTAGGGATGGAGGTTCATGGGATATAATCCTTTGCGTTTCAAAAGTTAAGGGACTTTGGATAAGTCCCCATTAATAATTACAGAGCTTACTCCACTGGAATTAGAACTGTGTGAACCCATCTGATTTGGTTTGATCTCGCATCTGTGCAAACCCACAGATAGGGGTTGCCAATGTTTGCCTTAAGTGTTATGGCTTTAATCTGGCAAACCAAAAATGAGCTCAGGGAAAGTTTTCCTTCTAAAACTGGGATGTATGTGTGCCAACACAATTAAGAGGCAGTGCCCAAGAACTGAGGGAATTGAATGTAATGTTTTAAGCCACAGCCTTACTTACTTCTCAGTCACAGCCACAGACGAAATGCATTCTCTTTCCCATACAGATCAGTCTCGACTGAAAGCAGTGTCTGAGAAACCAGGTGAAAATGGCTTCCACTGCATTGAGCTAACCATCCTGAACAAATGGGCCAACTGGGGTATAGGGGGAAAAAAACATGCACCTGTTATCCGATGATTTGCCCCATGTGAGGAATCAGGTTAAAACTCAAAACATACCATAAACAGTTGCCTAATAAAATTTGAGTAACCAGACACAGCAATTAAAATTAGAGAATAATTCAACAGAATAAGAATCTAAAAACTTTCACAGGCAGTTCATGGACACAAACAGAATTCAAATGAGCCAGTGCTGATTCACAGAGATGCAAGTTGAACTTCTGTCCAGTGCTGAGTTTGGGTATTTTTTATAATTTGAGCTGCACAGTTTGTATAGCTCTAATTAAGACAAAGTTTGAATAATCCATTTTACCTCCAAATATGATATTAAATGTAACAGTTCCTAATGATCATATATGATCCAGTTAATTATGGTGAACTGCAGCAGTGAGAGTGAGAATTAATGGTAGACTGATATAATTATCTGCTATCAATATCCAGATTATTTTAAGAGGCTGTCAAAACATTTTAAAATGTAAAGATTTCCTAAAGTCATCCTGAATAGTAATTAACATGAGGTCTCTTTGTTCAAAGTCTTATGGATGAGGCTAAAAATCATCCATGATGAGATTGTTTTTATTTATCAACATAAAATTTGATTTCTAAATCAGATTTTTTTTTGCATATCTCGTTACTCTGTTATTTTTTATCACTTATAATACTAAGAAGATACAGTTTTAAGACTTGATAAAGCATTTTTACTCCTACCGGATTTGTATTTTTTTTTTTCATTTTGAGTAGTGAAAATACAGCTGTGACACATGCAGTGCATCAATATTTTTTAACCCTATAGATTAGCGTAAATTGATTTTGTTTTAACTTCTACCATTTTAAAAGAGAAGTATTAATTAATCAACCTACTCTCTAGCTTTTTGGGTAAAACCAACTGTGTCATCAGTTGATCTCACACTCTATGAGAAAGTCATATCTTGCTTTTATAGGCGATAGGCTCTATGGTCTAAAAATGCCTTTTCCCTCATGTACTATGATCCTACTATGCTGAGCGGATATAAATTAGGGAATCTGCAAGGATAATGCTTACCCTCATGGTTGAAAAGATCTTTGTGGTCAATAAATTAAAAAAATCCTGTGTAAGTACTGTAACATATAATGACCATTGAATCCATTGAACATGAGCAATGCCTAGGCTTTGTAAATTCAAATCCAACTCTGGGCAGAAATCTGGTGGTGGACAGGGGGAAAAGGGGAAAAAAGAGGCATGTTGCTACAATCTGTGTATCAAGGGTGATTTGGGGTGGGGGCAGATTTGTTTATTTAATTATAAGGAAATGTAATCTGAGTACAGCAGAAAATTTAGAATGTGTTCAAGCTATTTTTGAAAAGAAAAATTATACATTCAAATGCTTGCTCAGGGATGACAAAGGATTAGGGGGCAGAGGAGTGGAGGGGTGAGGAGGAGATGTGTTGGGACTGCAGCAAGTGGGGAGGAGACTATGGTGTGCAGAGAAAGGTAACACAGAGAACAGGAGCAGTTAACAGGGGAATTTTGTGAGGGAGTTCTCCAAGTGAGGAAGGAGTGACTATGTGACCATTGGGGTGAGTTTGTTATCATCAGTGTCTGTGTGTGGTGTGCTTGCTGCTTGGCTAAAGTATGTAATGTGGTGTGTTTGTTTTGGGAACTGTGTGCTGAGCCTAGTGGCCTGCTAGGAAAGCCTAAGAACGTCTTAATGAGGCTTTGATTTCCAAGCCCTTTAGCACCCATCAACGCTTAACCAGGGGGTAGAACTACTCAGGGAGAACTGGGGTTTAATATGTCCACTCCTAAGCAATCAGAGGAGCTAGCAAACAGGGGAGTTTTGTGAGGGAGCTTAGAGGGGGAATGGGAGAGTGTGGGGGTCTAGACACACTTAATTAATGTTCTTTAAACTTAAGGCAGTAAACACCACTGATAAAAATAAGACAACAATAAAAGAAAGAGCTGCAGGAGTAAAAAGAGAATGCAGGCAGAAGTCCAGCAACAGAATGGGGGCTACCCAGTTTATTGCACTGAATACAGCATGTATGATTACCTGCCTTCTGGGTGGGTGGCATATATGTGCATTTGGCGCCAGGAGTAACTTGCCCTAAGAGACCGTGTACGAGCCTTGGCGACCACAGTGGTTGAACTGGAGGAGCTAAGGGAAACAGAAAGGTACACAGATGAAATTTTCTGGGACACAGTAGAACAGTCCCACCCCAAGTCTGACAGCCTATGTGCTGTTGAGGAGGCTGAAAGAAAATCTCAGTGAAGGAGAATATGAAATTGGAGCAGAGGGAAATGATCAGATAGTAGGGACCCTCCTTCCAGATGATGTCATGATATCCTCTCACCCTGAGGATATGTCTTCAGGGGAGAGAACTCCATTTATTAGGAAGAGACAGGTAATAGTAATGGAAGATTCGATCATTAAAAACATAGATAGTTGGGTTTGCAAAGACTGGGAAAACCGCATTGTGACTTGCCTGCCAGGTGCAAAGACTGCAGATCTCTTGAAACATCTAGACAGACTTATGTGTAGTGTTACTTATGTGTTACCAGGGAAACAATGTAAATGCTTGTACACAAATGCAAGGAGTTGGGGCAATAAAATGGAGGAACTGGAACTACTAGTGCAGGAGGTCAAACCAGATATAATAGAGATATTATAGAAACATGGTGGAATAGCACTCATGACTGAAATATAGGTATTTAAGGGCATATGCTGATTAGGAGAGATAGGTATAAAGGTAAAGGTGTCAGGATAGCATTGTACATCAACAAAGTGTTAACCTAAAGAAGTAAGAAGTGATAGTATTGGCAAAACAGAATATGTCTGGGTTAAAATCACTTTGGTGAAGAATTGTAAAAGAGTCTGTTGGGATAGTGTTAGTGGTCTCCTGTAGACCTCCAGGATCAGACTTGGACATGGATAGAAAGCTCTCTAAAATTATTAGAGAGAGAAACATTTTTAGGAATTGTGTCATAATTGGAGACTTTAACTTCCTGGCTATAGATTGGAGAATAAATACTAATAATACTGGTAGGGCCAAGTTACTCTTGGATGTGATGCAATTTTAGACTTGGTTTTGATAAGTAGTGAGGACATCATAAAAGAGCTGGTTGTAGACAATAACCTTGGATTTAGTGATCACAAGTTGATTCAGTTTAAGTTAAATGGAAAGATAATCAAAACCAGGTTGCTAACTATGGTATTTGACTTCAAAAGGACAGATTTGGGGGAAATAAAGAGAATTAGTTAAAAGAGTCAACTAGATTGAAGAGCTCAAGGGCTTAAACGTGGAGGAGGCTTGGAATTTCTTCAAATCAAAAATACAAAAACTATCTGAAATTTATATTCCAAGCAAGGAGAAAAAGCTTCTAGAGAAAGACTCCAGACCCAGCTGGGTGAATAACCACCTCAAAAAGGTTACTAGAAGTAAAGAGACTGCCTTAGAGAGTGGAAAAAGGAAGGAAAGCAAAGAAAGTGGGAATAAAGTCAAAATTGCTAAAAGTCAGGTTGAATTAGTTCTTGCCAAGGAAATTAAAATAAATAATAAGAGATTGTTTTAGTTATATAAATAAAAAGAAAATAAGAAAAGATGAGGTTGGGCTGCTATGCAAGTGGATGGGAAGGAGAATTAAAATCTAGCCAAAAACTAAATGAATACTTTGACTCATTTTTCGATAACAATGATAAAATATGGAACATGTGTATGCAGGCCGTATGACTGATGGAAATAAGTGTGTAGAAGTGAAAATGACCATACCTGAGTTTAATGTGTTAAAATCAGTTGGACCAGATTATTTCCACCCTAGAATACTAAAAGAATTGCCACATGAGATTGCTAGTCTGCTATCAAGGATTTTTAATAAATATATATTTAGGGGCATACTATATGACTGGAGAATAGCTAATGACGTACTTAAGTTTAAAAAAAAATCAGAAAAAAATGGATCCGGGCACTTACAGACCTATTAATTTGACCTCAGTCATATGCAAGGTTTTAGAACAAATTGTGAAGGACAGAATAATTAAATTAATGGAGGTAAACGGAAAAGGTGAAGCAATGTAAAATGGCTTTACCAAAGGTAGATCATGCCAGACTAACCTGATTTCTTTATTTGAAAAAATAACTGATTTTTTTTAGATAAAAGGAAAGTGCAAAACTTTAATACACTTGGACCTCAGTAAAGCATTTGACATGGTACCACATGGGAAATTATTTGTGAAGATGGGGATCAGTACAAGAATTGTAAGATGACTAAGGAACTAGCTAAAGGAGAGAAAACAATGAGTTGGGCTGAAAAGTGAATTATCAGACTGGAGGGAGGTTACTGGGTTCCTAGTGGAGTTCCCTAAGGATCAGACTTGGAACCAATCGTATTCAATATTTTCATTAATGACTTTGGCACAAAAAGTAAGAGTATGCTAATGAAATTTGCTGAGGATACAAAGTTGGGATGTATCATCAATACAAAGAAAAATCGGAATATTATACAGGATGATCTGGATGACCTTGAAGACTGGAGTGACAGAAACAGGATGAAATTCAATAGAACAGAGGGCAAGGTCATGTGCTTAGGTCTAATAATAAGAGATTGTGGTACCAGCTGGGAGCTCATCAGTTGGAAGCAACAGAGAAGGAGAGAGACCTGGATGCATGGGTCAATCATAGGATTATTATGAGCCACCAATGTGATGTGGCTGTGAAAAAGACAAATGCCATCCTACGATGTATCAGGTGAGGCATTTCCAGTAGAGACAAAGCATTATTAATGTCAATATACAAGGCACTGGTATGACCTCATTTGGAATACTGTATACAGTTCTGGTCATCTATGGTCAAGAAAGATTAATTTAAAAACCGTAACAGGTTATAAGCACCTGCAGACTTGAAACCATGGGAGTTCAGGGCTGTGGACACATCTGCATTGCCACTGGAGGCTTAGCCTAAGCTCCCATAGGAGGACCCTGTGAGACTGGGCTCTGCAGGAGGTACTGCCCAGCAGGATCAGAGTGGTGGCCTCTCACAGCCCACTGACTGGCTGGTACCAGTACTTAAAACAGGAAGCCATGAAAGGAACTTTCTGAGCAACAACATAGACTGCCTGCTGTCTGTCTCTGCTCCAGACACTGCTTGCAATCGACCCTAGACTCCTGCTTCCGATGCTGGTTTGTCCTCGACTGTGCTCTTTGATTGCTGTCTGTATCTTGGTGCCAGACACCGATATGGTAACCTGACCCCACCTGCCTCCTGACATCTGATTTGCAGTCTGCCCTCTGGCCCATCTCAGACTCTGATGTCTCAGTATCTGACTCGTCCTGACTCTTGACTCTAGCTCTAACCACTAGGTCTGACTGCCTTCATCCTAGCTGTGACACAGCGGTGCACAGACGAGCCACTAGGATGATCAGGGGGATGCAGGGCCTATTTTATGAGAGGAGATTGGAAGAGTTTTGATTATTTAGTCTACCAAAAAGAAGGCTAAGAGGTAATCTGATTGCTCTTTATAAATACATTAAGGGGGTAAATACTAGGGAGGATGAAGAGCTATTTAGTTAGTTACCCGTTTGTTCTTGTGCCAGCTATTTGTAAAGGACAGTGCGGGCACAAGAACAAATGGGAATGAACTGGCCAGGAACAAATTCAGGTTGCAAATTAGAATGTTTCTAGCCACCAAGGAAGTGAGGTTCTGGAACAGGCAGGAGTTGTGGGGAAAAACAACTTAAATTAGTTTTACAAGAGAGCTGGACAAAGTTATGAGTGCTATTGTATGGCAGGGTTGCATGAGATGGTAGGGAGCAGGGCTCATTTCCAGTTTATGTCTTATGTTCCTAAAACCTCATGTTTCATGATTTCAGCCAGCAAGCTGGAGGGATCAGGAAGGGATTCCCAGACCTCCTGCCCCCAATATATCGGGGGATTTTTTGTATTTTTATATCTTCTTCCTCTGAATCATCAGGAAAAGCCAAGGATGCAGATGGGACATTGGGTGAGGAAGGCCAAGTCTCTGGAGTGGCACTGAGTATTCTGTCTCTCACATGGTTGGCTGACCGGTTCTTGCTCACAATTTCATGATCTAACTGATCACCATATGTGGGGTCCTGAGGAAATTTCCCCCAAGGTCAGATTGGCAGTGCCCTTGGGGGATTCTCACCTTCCTCTGAAGCATGTGGGTGCAGGTCACTGGCCAGAATTATCTGGGTATAATAATTTTCTTGCCATTGCGGGGGCCCTCAGTCACTTGTGCACTTCGGTCCCTCCTATTCTTTGCCACACAACAGTCTAGTCTTCTGTGGGCTGTAATACTTTGGTCTAATTTCCATTGTAGGGTTTGGTGTGCTGGTGCTGGATGGTGCTGGTGTCCTTTGATATACTAGACTAGATCTGGTGGTCCCTTCTGGATTTGAATCCTATGACTCTATGGCTATGTTTTGTGTGCTCAAGATATCCTTATGCCCAATGTGTCTGCTCATACGTCTCTAGTGGCACTAGAAGTAGAGAATACAATATGAATGCAGCAATGACTTGAGTCATACCTGCATTATCAGCATTTGCTAAGGTAATTCTCTCTCACTCTGCTGCCTGTGGCTGTAGTGCCTACACAGAGAGAGAGAGACGGCTTCTCTTGATAGAGAGAGACTGTGTGCAAAGCATATGAAGATTTAGGCAGCTCTGTTATCCAGGAGAGTCAAGAGAATGGGATTTCATGAGTCTGTATTTGAAATCTATGCTCAAGGAAACTTTCAGCAGAACTCAATTTATTGTAGCTGACAGGGCAACGCTGCATATTTTGGATTTTTATTGTGCAGCCAGAAATTATGTGAAAGGGAAAATTTAACTGCATATAAAAGTTACTGATTTGTATATATGAAATCTTAATCACATTATACTCCCTATTTTAAGGAGGCAAATGAAAAGGAATTTGTTAGTACGCATGAGTTATGCTAAATGCATGTCTTAAGACCAGTACTAATTAGGAATACAAAGTAAATGTACAAATATTTTAGTCCCAGTGGCATGCTACATATAGTATGGGTTAAACAAACACATTTTTGGTAACTAATGCATCACCGCTGCACTGTAGCCAAGTACACATTTTTACATCTGCATAATTACTACATGCTACAGAACATACATTGCCTTCAATAATAGGTACCAAGTATTAATATTATACATGAATTCAAATAAAACAAAACCCAGGGACCAGAAGTGAAAAAAACTAATATAAGTCTAAGCCTTGATCTCTAGACACACATGTTTATTTAGAGAATTGTAATAAATTAACCTAGAAGATAATTGCTTGATCTTAGCCATCAAATATCTCCAGAGCAAATATAAACTATGAAGAAGAGTAACTAAGAGGCCCAATCCTATAAACCCTTACTTGCATGACTAAGAGCTTTTCACACAATGAGTTTTCGTGGATGCAGCTCTATACTTCCAGGAAAAGAAAGTGCTGCTTTTCTAAGGGTTCAATATACATTACTTGTGATGTTTTTCAGATTATTTTGTTTAATAGAGGATCATCCATTTATAGCTCGATTTCTAGTGTAGAGAGTTAGACTAAACACTCAAAACATATTTTACTACAGGCAATTTCAAAGTTATACATCTTGGAACCAGGAATGCAGGTCATATCTAGAAAATGGGGGGCTGAAAGGGATTTAGGGGTCATGGTGGACAAGCAACTCAGCATGCGTTTCCAATGAGAAGCTGTGACAAAGGAGGGCGAATGCGACCCTTGGATGTATAGACAGGGAAGGGAATTTTACCTCTGCATATGGCATTAGTGAGACCAATCCTGGTATATGGCATACAGTTCCGTGTCCACATTTTTAAAAGGATGTTGAAAAGCTGGAGAGGGTGAAGAAAAGAGCCACAAAAATGATTCAAGAGAAAGAGGAAATGCCTTAGAGCGAGAGACTTAAAGCGAGAGACTGTTTCGTTTATCAAAAAGAGGACAGAGTTGTACCTTGATTACATTGTTTATATTCCTTCATGGGGAGAAAATACCTGGTACTAAAGGATTCTTTAATCTAGTGGAGGAAGTCATAACAAAAACCAGGGGATGGAAGCTGAAGCCAGACAAATTCAGATTAGAAATAAAGTACTTTTTTAAATAGTGAGGATGATTAACCATTAGGTTAACCTGAGACAGATATTATGGACACTTTGAATATCCAAAGACTATAGTATCAACTTTATATATGTTATATGTATCTTTATAGGTTAGGAATTGTATTCTTGCTCCATGAGGGGAGCTGAAAAGTATCATGCAGGCACTAAAAATCACTGGGAGGTAATTAATTCAAATCCCTAGAGAGGTAACAAGTCTGGAGATGCCTCACCCGCCTCCAAAGGGGAAATTGCATATACTGGTTTGGGCTGTTTAAAGAACACAAGCAAATGAACAACTGAACTGTATAAGCGACTACCCTAGCATAGGGAGGGAGGTCACTCTCATCAGATCCAAGAAAGGATTAGCATGAGGATGTGACCAGAGGAACAGGTCCTGTGGAAGACCTGAAGTACTTTGAAACCTGCCAGAGTCTCCATGGGGAAGATGAGTCATATATGGTCTGCTGTGACCTACATATAAGCTATTTATTGTTTTCAAGATATGTTTTCTTTGTAATGCTTTTGTTCTCAATAAGTAATAATTTGCTTTTAAAAAGGCTGGCTGGTCACTGGGTAATCCTGTCACTGTCTCTGAGAGAACAGGACTGCAGTACTGAACTGACCTCACACCTGCTGAGGTGATCACAGTAAATTGTAGGAGTGATTGCAGTTTAAATCCTGGGACAGAAGGAGAGAGTTGCAGTACTCAGTCCCCAGAAAGGATACAGCTAGAGGCTTGAGATCCGAGTGCCTAGTCAATGAGGCTATGAAGGAATCAGAGGTGCAGTTACCTCAGGAACTGTGGCACAAACTACCAAGAGAAGTGGTGGATTCTCATCTCTTAAGGTGTTCAAATCAAGACCGGATGCCATTCTGGAAGGTGAGCTTTGGCCAAACACAAGCAATTGGGCTCACTACAAGATTAACTTGGTGAAATGTAACCACCTGTGATATACAGGATTTCAGACTAAATGTTCTAATGGTCCCTTCTAGCCTAAAACACTATGAAAATACCCTGTAATGGCATTCTGGGAGTGCAGATCAGTAAGGGGTTGTGTCACCACTTACCCTGCAACCCTGGTTCCTTACAATGCTTCGCTGCTGGGATGCTCACAGTCATCCTGCAAGCATGCAGGTCACACCCTGAGTGTCTGTGTACCACACAGCCCTGGTTCAGCAGCTCTGACCCCAGCAGCCTGTCTACAGCCCCACCAGCCTTGGTTACAACCAGCAAGGTGACCTCAACATAATCCCAGCTCTGAATTTTCCCAAAACTTTGTATTCTGTAATGTCCAGCCCTCTCCTGGACAGTTCAGAGAAATAATAAGATTTGTTTGTGCCTCTAAAGACACAAAAGCACCTCACAGCTTATTAGCTTGATTGACTTAAATACACCCCTCCCTTCAGACATAGCACTGAGTTTCATAGTGAAAATAAAGGAAATTTATTAACAAAATGTACACAGGATTAAGTGAGTTCAAGTATAAGGAATAAAGATAGAAAGGGTTATAAAAATAAAAGTGAAAACACACATCTAAAAGTCTAAAACTTAATTTAGCAAGGTGCAGGCTTTGTTTACGATGTTTTCTCTCACCAATCTACCTTCTTCTCTGCCATGGCTGCAGGGCCGGCTCCAGGCACCAGGCACCCAAGCTG